>NC_136503.1:3584210-3621710 GCF_053919585.1 Euprymna scolopes | reverse complement strand
GCTCAGTTACTGTTTCGTCGTATGGATAAAAATTATGCGCAATCACGAAATTTAAAATATATTCGTTACTTAACTAAAGAGAAAGATCATATTCCCGTTTTTATTTATTGTGTGTGTGTGTGTGTGTGTGTGTGTGTGTGTGTGTGTGTGTGTGTGTGTGTGTGTGTGTGCTTAATGATAAAGTCCGATTCTAACATTTTATATTATACTTTACTAGCTGGCAGCCCGGCATTGCCCAGTCGTACAATACGTTTAAACATGATATTTTAATTTATTCAGATTGCGTATGTTTTATTAAAGAATCAATCCTCTATTGAATATTATATATTATGAGGAATAATTTGCCCGGTGGATTAATTCGCAAATAAAATAAAAAAAAAAAAAGTAATAATAATAATAATGTCGTTCCGTGTTTGTTTACAATATTACGTCAGCTGATATTTTGGTTTGACGATGAATATCCTGAAAAAGTTAATTCTGAATAATTTTTAGTTTTCAAATATACAAACGAAGAAATGATGTGCGGCGATTTTAAATGGTATCTTTTCTTTTTACCGTAAATTGAACTCGTTAATAAGGAAAAATTTAAATAAAATGGTGATGTACACCCGGGTTTGACCAAGGGATCATTCGATCTATAGTCGAATCCGCTACCACTAAGATATATCTCCAGATTTTAATAAATCGGGGGGGGGCTTTCAAGAAGAAATGATTTGCAGAAATTTTATTATCTCCCTTGCCCGGTGTAACGTAAAATATTCCCCTGTAAAATTTATTCTTTTTATCTATAAGAGAGAAAAGCTATTTTTAAGATCGGTTTTTATCGATTTTCGATACTTATCGGATTATTTTTTGTACAACACCTATTTAAGAACACTGCCAGATATACAGATTAGTTTTGTGCAAAATTTGCAAAAGATAGACTCAGCCGTTTTGGAATCTATGAGGAAGGAACACACTCACACACAATGGCTTTTATATAATAGTAGAGATAAAGATAGAGACAGGGATTCGGTCATCTTTGTTAAGCAAGTAATAATAAAGAAGGCGTTAGTAAAGTCCATAAATCTGAACAAAAACAATGGTACTAAGTGTTCGTAATAAAATAATGCTATGCCAACGTTCGTATGTACGGAGATAGGAATACGACTTAGTTCGTATTGTTATTGTTTTGAAGTAAATCTGTGTTAGAATAAGGCTTTACGTCTCGAAATTATATTAAACGTAACTCCACGTACAAACAGGACGCCATATTGGAAACTGAAGTCTTTGTGTCGACACCAGAGTCTGTGGCCAAAAGCTGGCCCGATTTGCGTGTCAAAAAAGGAGTTTGGTGTTAGAATCGAGTGGCGTGGGTGAGTTGGGCAAGTGGGCTAAAAAAAAACAAGGCGAACAGTGTCAATACACTCCCTTAAATAATTGTCAGTATCGAGTGCTCTGTTCATATAAGAGACTGTTTCTGATTGGTTTAGCCCCAGTCTCCGATCGGCGCCAAGCTTATGTATCAAATGATAACGGTTGTTGCTACCGTTATTGTTACATGGTGTCTCAAAAGAATACTTACACTTCGAATGACAATAAAAGCTTTATGCCCCTCCCTCAATGTATATACTCCCAACTAACCCGACGTGCAACAAAATCCTTTACTGGTGAGGTGCTGGAAAGCCTTCCACTCTAATAGTTTTTTTGGCCTTTTGGTCAAGATCAAGGTGTAGTGTCTGTTCTTCGGATGCTGCACTTCATTTTCTTGTTCTCTTTCTGTGGAGGAGAGATTCTTCACGACTGAGACAATTTTTATTTTTGTACCTTTTTTCCTCCACGTTAAAAAACGACCCTGGTGTCTAACTCTGTCCCGTGGGCAGGCATAGTAAATAGGTACTCTAATAGTTTTTTTCCCCCTCGAACTGTTACATTTTGGAATTCCTCCCTGTTTCCTACTTCTCTGACTGTACTAACCTGCATAAGTTTAAATATAATGTGAACAGACATTTCACTGCTGAACTCCCCACAGTTCCCTGTTAAATACGATCCCAAATAGTACCTCCTTGCGTCCAAGGAGCAATGTTCCTTGTTTGGAGTGAAAAATGAGTAAAAAATGAGTAAAAAAAAAAAACATAAATTTATTTCTCTTCTCGAAATACGCGGATATTCTGCTAGTTTATAACTAGTGAAATACCACAAGTAGTGACGTAAAGAGAACCGTATGCTACGTCCGAATAAAAAGTATTTTAGAATGATCTGTACGCAAAAAATCTGCACGCAGTATTCCCAGCAAAATCAATAAATACACGGTAACATCCAAGCATCTGTGTGTGGGAGGGTAGAGGATGACTCCAAAACAAGTCATCATCACCATCATCACCTGAAAGATTGTCTATAGTCTTTTTGTGATCGAATAAACATTCGTCTTTTTATGATGCCAGCTCGGGTTCCCAACAGCGCTTAAATTTGCATACTTGCATTATTTTCGTATCGAAAGAGTCCCAGGTTCTAGTGCCAGTGCTTTTCTACAGTGGACACACGCCAACCGTGGGCAATTGTTACTATGAATTGCTACACCGTTATCACGTCATCAAACCTGTTCATCTAATTATTGAATTGTTTTTTCTTTAAGAAATTGAATTTCAAAAGTTCGATTTCATTTTATTGTTGGATCAATCTAGTTAATATATATATATATATATATATATATATATATATATATATATATATATATATATATATATGAAATATGAAACAAAAACAAAAAATGACATGAAACCTGTTGATGTTGATGCGTTAATTGATTTAAATGAAAATTGTCGCAGGTAATAAATCCACACAGCCCTTTGAAACGATGAAGTAATGTCGGAGCGACCTACCTGTTTGGAAGGATGGTCTCACCAGAGTGCCAGATAGCTTTCAGCTAAGAAAGTATAAAGCGACAAAATTTGTACAATTTTGAATATTTTTTTTTTTATTAAACCAAAATCTCGTCTTCGTATGAAAATGTTTTTCACCGTGTTTTTTTATAATATAATTTTTTTTATAATAATGTTTTTTTATAATACAATTGTTTTTATAATAATGTTTTTTTATAATATAATTTTTTTTATAATAATGTTTTTTTATAATATAATTTTTTTATAATAATGATTTTTATAATATTTTTTATAATAATGTTTTTTTATAATATAATTTTTTTATAATAATGTTTTTTTATAATATAATTTTTTTTATAATAATGTTTTTTTATAATATAATTTTTTTTATAATAATGTGTTTTTATAATATAATTTTTTTTATAATAATGTTTTTTTATAATATAATTTTTTTATAATAATGTTTTTTTATAATATAATTTTTTTATAATAATGTTTTTTTATAATATAATTTTTTTATAATAATGTTTTTTTATAATATAATTTTTTTTATAATAATGTTTTTTTATAATATAATTTTTTTATAATAATGTTTTTTTATAATATAATTTTTTTTATAATAATGTTTTTTTATAATATAATTTTTTTATAATAATGTTTTTTTATAATATAATTTTTTTATAATAATGTTTTTTTATAATATAATTTTTTTTATAATAATGTTTTTTTATAATATAATTTTTTTATAATAATGTTTTTTTATAATATAATTTTTTTATAATAATGTTTTTTTATAATATTCACATTCGGCTCAAAATCCATTGCCGACCTCATAGCACTGGTGTCGCGATTCCATTTAAAGTCGTGAACCACAGGTTGGGAACCACTTTCCAATACTTTTATTGCCATTAAAATCGGTAAAATCGTAGTAGTTCATTGTAGTTTATATTGCACTGTAGAGAACCTACTGTTGATTCTATAAAACTATTTTTTGTAATGACTTGAATTAAAATTTAAAATGCCAAAATCAAGTAAAACGGTTCAGTTGTGCTCCAAACAAAAATATTCATTTCGAACACGCCCATATCAAAGAACCTAGAATTGATTTTATACGCCGGACCCTTCTGCTTGTACGGTAGTAACTTCCCAAATGCACTTGTGATGTTAGGCTGTATAAGAATGTTAACTTTATCAAAATGGGACTATTCCTTCTTTAATCGGTTCTTTTTTCGAATAAATCACATATTTGTATGATAAACCTATTTTTCTGTGATTTATTCATAGTTCGCCGTCTCTAAAATCATCTTGTATGTTTACATTTATTTTTATTTTGTTTTTATTTTATTTTTTTACTTGTATCAAATATATTCATAAATTTTGATACTGGTGCATTGTACACACCGGATATCGTTACTTATTACCAACCGGATTTCTCGTAAATGTCCGATATGGCTGGAACAACAATGTCGGGTACTTGTGTATCTATGTTACCGCGCTGAAATAATGTATTATTTAGAAAGACATTCTTAACATGGGGAGGTGACGGTGTTTTATAATATTCTGTAATTCACTTAATAATTTAATAAACAAAAATATCGCAATAATTGAATTTAATTTAAAAATACTATTTTTAAAAATACTATTTTTTAAAAAGTTATAATTGTGACAAGTTTCCGAACGTTTTCAACGGCGTTCGGCATGTTCGGCAATGTTCGGCATGTTTGGCATGTTCCGGTGGTCACATCATATGTTGATCGAGCCCGAGCGGACATTTACGAGAAATCCTGTTCGAAACATGCACAATTACAAACTTCCGGTTCGTACAATGCACTAGCATCCAAAATTTAGTTATTGTCTATATTAGTTGACAGAAAAAAAATGGTGAAAAAAATAGTCAACAAATAACTTACAAAAAAGAAAATTTGCTTCTCTAAAAAAAAACTGTTTAATATTTTTGTGTTTGTAAGCGTTTTATTTCATTTTGAAACAATGCATGGAGAATAGAAAATGGAAACTTTTGTTCATATTTTTTCCTTTGGTCCTCATAGGCGATGTTTCATACAAAGCAGGAAGAATTGCTGTTGTTTTGTTGATGGTGTGAAGAGATTTCAAATCCTTTTATAATATTCATAATCGTTTTACAACAGCATTTTCATTGGTCTGTCACACTTACAATGGGTCTTATTTAAGGCACGTCGCAAGTGTGACAGACCAAGTTTCTAGACATTTTTTTTTGTACAGTCATTTAAATTGTCGTAGGATATGAATAACTAATTTTTATGATTTAAGGCTCAAATGAACAGTCACAGCAGGAATTAGAATACACTCTACTAAAGTTTGATTGTCACAGTTGGTGCATTTCAAAAATGTAATCTGGACGTGGGGAAACTTTAGGAGAACGCTATGCAATAAAATTTTGTTTTAAATTTGGGTAAAATGCCACAGAAACGTATGGATTACTTCAGACTGCTTTTAGACTATCTTGCATGACTCAAACCTCAGCTTTTAAGTGGTATAAAAATTTCAAGGAAGGCAGGGAGTCTGTGAGGAATGATCAGAGGTGTGAGAGGAGTAAGGAAGTCAGAACACCAGAGTTGATTGGCCAAATAAAGAATTTCATAGATAATGACAGTCATGTGTCTATATAGACAGTAAGTGCACAGTTTGATGTCAGTGCGGGAACTGTACACACAATTATTCGTGAAGAACAAAAGATGCGGAAGATTTGTGCGAGGTTTGTTCCAAGGATGCTCAGAGGAGATCAGAAATGTCATGAGAGAAGGAAGATGGTCGAGCTGATCAATTCAGATCCCGTAGTTCATACCTTGCTCCCTGTGACTTTTGGTTATTCCCTAAGCTCAAGGAAAGCCTAAGAGAATGTCGTTATGAGACAATTGAGGAGATGAACGCGGCTGTGACGAAGATCATTGACACGCTCACACAAGAAGACTTCTGTGGGACTTTCGGAAGTTGTTGGAACGGTACAAGTGCATTACAGCCAGAGGAGATTACTTCGAATGGGACTAAAGTTTCATGTGTGTATTATCAATAATGTGTAAATTATTTCCACTCTTTGATTTTATTCCTTTTTTTATAAATTTTCTTCTTCCTTCACCCTCTCTATGTTTCGTTCTTTCTCCTCTTCTATGTCACGTGATTTCGTTCTGCTCACTGATTGGGCGAGCCTCTCTTTGCGTGCCAAAATCTTCCTCGTGTGGCATTTTTGAAAAGAAAAATATGAATTGCTTTCAGGGTGTCTTACCGACAAGACGGATTAAATATGTTTAAGTTACCTGACATATGTGTCGAGGTCTTCGGCAAAGAAAGGTGACTAGAAGACTTTGTGAACAAATTTTGTCTTAACTCGACATTAAAATAGTTGAAAGGAAAAGTTGCTGTTCAGACTCAGTGAAGGAAAGAAGTTGCTTACATGTTGTCTTGGAGTTAACATCGGTTAAATATGTCTAAGTTACCTGACATATTTTGTCGAGGTCTCGAGCAAGGAAAGGAAACCAAAAAGCTTTGCGAACAGCTTCTTAGTCTTAACTCGACATTAAAATAGCTGGAATATGCACCGAATTCGAAGCCATTAATTATTTCAGGATAAAAAGGGAAACGCGGAATTTGTCGCGGTGGTTTCTAGTTACCTGAAATCTTGTTTCGGACTTCAACTCTGAAATGTGAATTTTATATTAACCTTTTCTCTATGGAGGGGGGAATTACAAAAGAATTATTCGTATTATCGTCGGCATTACTTGGATGAAAAGATTTGGAAGTGTTGTGGTCACACGAACAAAAATACTTCTTGCAAAAAACTTTGACTAAAGAAGCAAACGCAGTCTTGCAAGAACGGACACCGGTTAAATGAAGGGGATGGCGACGATTGTTTCTAAAAAGGACTCGGACTAAAAAAGAAACTAATACACTTTCTAGAAAGGATTTATATAAACTTTGAATTGCTTTCAGTAAGTGAATCTCCCCTTCTCTCTCTCTCACACTCTCTCTCTCTCTCTCTCTCTCTCTCTCTCTCTCTCTCTCTCTCTCTCTCTCTGCTCTGCTCTACCCTTTCGAAAATCTTACGATACAAGGATTTCGCTTGTAAGCAGATGGACAACTCTTGACAGCAGATTACAGATTTTTTTTTCTACTTTCAATAAAAATAATTTCTTTCAAGTTTTTTTGTTTTTTTTCAATTTTTTTCTCCCATGAATGTTTCTTTCTCTTTATCAAAGTTGCATCAAAATAAGAACAAGTGCCTTCCGGGGGACAAAGATGATAAAAAATTTCAATAAAAATGCCCATACAAAAAAAAAAGTCCGAAAACTTATTGAAAGCACCTAGTAAGTCAGTAAAAAGCATTTTTATTTGTAAACGCGTAGATTAACAACGCCTCATTCTAACAATAGATCCACTCTTGTTAAAAAACAAACAAAACTAACTCTACTTAACCAAATAATGTCTTTCCTATTTTTAAACACTCTTTTCTTATCGACAAATTATTTGCTCTTAAAAACACTCTTTAACCTCTTGTTAATAAGTGCAAAGAATCTAATAAAATTTAAACTCGTCAATTAAACTTAATTTCCGCTTCCAAACTACCCCATTTATTTGAAGTCTAGGAAGGAGGGGTTGGTGCAAAGAAGGACAACGTATTCGGGGAGGTGAGATAAACTTTTGTTAGAACACGCGGTCAGAGGTCATATTTCTTAGTCATCATTGCAACATCAGCATTTCGATGTGGACGACAAACAAAGAGGAAACACTCGGCAACAATAACATTTTTAAATAACACAAAATTAATACAACGACAACGTAATACGAATCTCCAACAGGCACAGTCTGAGTAAGTATTGTTTACACCAGTCGAGGATACGTCCTTGACAGTCAGTACAACAATGGCTTTATTTTTGTCAAATTGAGGTACGGTTTTGTGCAGTTCTGGGAGGTCCACCTTTCCAGGCTTAACCGACCTTCTCTTAAGAAAGGGGCTTTTATTGTTAATCGCATGAAGTGCGCCTCCCGGGGAATAACGATGGCGTTGCTCATGAATTTTTGTAAATCAGCACTTCGAGGGCACTTGCTTTTCAAAACCTCACCAGACCTTATATCTCACCTCTTAGAGAAAAAGAGATAAATCCCAATAAAAGTTAAATGCACATGGTGTTAGTATGAGTGTTAATGTTAGGGTTAGTGTTAGGGTTAGTAGTATGTAAACGAAAAATCTTATCTGGCATGAGTTGGGAGCTGTACGACAAAGCGACTGTCCCTACTAACAATTGCACGAAAAATGGAAAATTTGTGATTGTGTAAGGATCATATAACCTTCTATGGCAGCGGTTCCCAAGAAGCACCAATGACGTGGAGTCACCAATTGATTTGGGGCCGAATGTGACTCTTATATAACACCGTGAAAAACATATTGATATGTTGTTTAGTTCTCAAAGAAGGGACACTCTGACCTGCAATCCCTCTTTCCAGCTATAGTCGTTGTGTGTTGCCGTTTTGTAGACCCACAAATATATGCATCTTAAGATAATCGGTATCCGGAAATAGGATCGCTGGAAGAAGGTGCTATGGTATAAGGAGGCCCAATGTCTACACTGGCAATTACTGCACCTCCAGCCGAAACTGTCGATTACGTTTTTTCGTTTTTAAGGATAAACTTCCGTTGGCATTTCGTGTATCTCCTCTCGGTTGCCAGCAGCCGGTTTTCTTGGCAGAACGCGAGGACCGTTTCCGGCGATTTCACGATAGCTTCCAGCTTACAATTGTTCATTATCCTTGTCACAAAAATAAGCACTTGTTTTTGCAATGGATTTTTTAAACGCAATTAAACACTTCCCTTTTCGTTTCTCCCCCCCCCCCCCTTCCAATTTTGAGTCGTCTGCTCGCTCGTGTCTCTTTTAACGGCTTAGTTTCTCTTTGGATAATCTACTAATAGCTAGACAAGGCAAAGATTTAAATAAACGAACGTTTATTTGTTTACATCGATATATTTCGATTTCAGGACTTTTCTTCCGTCGCATTACGTTATTACGAAACGAAATGAAATTATTCAGTATCTGCGTGCTGTGGTCCAACGGTGATTTTTCTTCTCAAGTCCAGGATACACTTGTTATACGCGAAGTGAAATATTTAAGTATTCCTGCAGTGGAAGCAGTGTTTACAAGGTAAATTAAATATTGAAATACGTGTGTGTGTGTGTGTGTGTGTGTGTGTGTGTGTGTGTGTGTGTGTGTGTGTGTGTGTGTGTGTGTGCATATATATATTTTTTTCTATAATAGTCAACCATATAGGAGCCTATTCGTGACCAGACACACACACATACCTTCAGCTTTCGTGACCAGACACACACACAGACGTTCAGCTTAAATATATATATATATATATATATATATATATATATATATAAGCTGAACGTCTGCTTAAATATATATATATATATATATATATATATATATATATATATATATATAAACTGAACGTCTATGTGTGTGTCTGGTCACGAAAGCTGAACGTCTCTGTGTGTGTCTGGTCACGAATAGGCTCCTATATGGTTGACTATTATAGAAAACTGATCACATATAATGATAGAAGATGTATCGAGACACAGGAATAGGTATGTTTGATCTGGCATAATGATGATTCATTAAAATTGTGGGGTCTGCGTACGCTCCTGGTCCACAAAGTATGAAAATAAAAAAATTAAAAATTAAAAAAAAACGTTTACAAGTGTTTTTGATATAGATGTACATAATAATACTTTGATAAGTATGTTTTAACTTAAATAGGGATGGTATAATAAAATTGTGGGTCTGCTTTCGCGCCTGGCCTCCATAGAATGGAAATAGGCACAAACTTTAATAAAGACTTTTCATATCTATCTGCGTAAGTATACATTGATAATTATGTTTCAGTTTGAAGAAATATGGTAGAATAAAATTATGGGGTGTTCGTTCGCACCTGACCTCCATAGAATGGAAATATGTCACAAAGTTTAACAAGGTTTTTTAATATAGATCCACAGAATATTGTGATAAGTGCTTCGGTGTGAACAGGTATGGTATAATAAATTATGGGGTTTATCTATTTTATTTTTACTTTCATCATATTTTGCTTTAGTTTTGATACCCCCAAATTCGAAGCTATCTCTTTACAACCCTTCCTTTTCATAACCTATCATACTTTCATAAATCAGAGTCGATTTTCTATAGGCTGTTTTTGAACCCAGTTAACGACGGGTACTTTTGCTAGTATATATATATATATATATATATATATATATATATATATATATATATATATATATATATATATATTTATTTATATATATAGTAAGTTATAAAATGCATATGGCAATTAAGCTTAATTGCCAAATATATTTTTATAACTTACTACGAAGCTCTACCTATGTATTGAGCACTGTTGAAGTAAATACTTAAAATTCACGCATAGAATTATACTTTTGTATATTAATTTATGTCATTAAACGAAGTAGTCACACACACATGCACACACACACACACATATATATATATATATGTGTGTGTGTGTGTGTGTGCGCGCGTGTGTGTGTAAGTATTGAGCACTTTTTTCCCCCATTTTTTAGCAAATATACCTCCTGATATATATATATATATATATATATATATATATATATATATATATATATATATATATATATATATATATATATATATATATATATATATATAAGAGAAAGAAAATTAAAACTGTAAGTTGAACTTTACAATCAAAATTTATTGCTCGACTGAATACTAAAAAAAAAAAAAAAAAAACAATTTATAAAGTTTTTATTCCTCGGATTGCTGATTTCTTTCTGTCTTTTGATGAGAAGAATAACAAGAATAACATTCTTTGAAACTCCGCGAAATAACGACTTTGTAAATTGTGTTTTAGAGTATTCAGTCGAACAATAAATTTTGATTGTAAAGTTCAACTTACAGTTTTAATTTTCTTTCTCTTATAATAAACTCTACTCTCTATTGCGTATTGAAACTTTTTTTATTCGGTTGGGATTAAATTATCGATATATAAATACTGGTATTTATATTAGATTGAAGTTTACTATTGCGTATATCAGGAAAACACTAGATTTCATTACTATGTATAAGCTTGAAGAATCCTAGAGTGGATGAAACGCGGAATATTCAGTGTAGCTTAATCGCCATATACATTTTATAACTTACTAACTAGCTCTACCTACGTATTGAGCACTTTTGAAGTAAATACTTAAAGTTTACGCATAAATCTATACTTTCGTATATTAATTTTATGTGAGTAAATTAAGTAGTTATAATATATATATATATATATATATATATATATATATATATATATATATATATATATATATATATATATAATTTCGACGTAACATATGAAAAAGATAATAAAAATGTTATTAAATTTGCTTTCAGTCAAAAAAAAAAAGACAGGTTATTTATGTAATATCAACTCTTTTCAGCTTATTTCATATCGAATCCATAAAAAACAATAGCGCTTATGTCTATTTTTAGTTTTTAACATAGCAGGATGTTTTTGCTTTAAAACTTGTAGCATTTTTCTAAATGATTCAAGTATGTCGAGTTGTGAAAATTTGTGCTGACACGAGTATTAAATGGTAAAAGAATTGATTTGTTTTTTTTTCTTCTCGCACCTGTTCATTCGTTTGATTAATTCCCGTTTATATTCACCCAATGGCAAGTGCATCTCTCACAATCAGACAGTATGGCCACCCCGCCACCGCCATTATTTCTGATTGATACACCAATTTAGCAAAATGTCCCTTTTGCATAGCACACACTTTATTATTTATACTTTTTTTTCTTAAGATTCAAGTTATGTTAGTTCTATGACATCTACCCTCGTTCATCAAGAAAACAAGACTCGGCTTTTAATATCTTTTTAACAAATCGGTTTATTTATTTATTTATTTTTTTATCCTTTTTTTTCGGGGAGGGGGCGTCTTTTTTCTGTTTGATTGTTTTCTTTTGGGGACGAGCACCCTTTTATTTGCTCTCTCTCTCTCTCTCTCTCTCTCTCTCTCTCTCTCTCTCTCTCTCTCTCTTACACGCTCGCTCTCCTTTTCTCTCTCGCGCACTTTCCTTCTCTCTCTCTCTCTCTCTCTCTCTCTCTCTCTCTCTCTCTCTCTCTCTCTCTCTCTCTCTGTCTCTCTCTCTGTCTCATCGCTGTTATCCTCCCCCCTCGTTTGTAAAAAAAAGCTAACCATGATTAAGCTAATCCACTTGAATGACCGACTTAAACAAATATTGAGTCCGGCCTTCTGTCTCAATAGTTTAAAAAAAAAAAAAAAGAACATTTTCTTTCTTCTTTTATTTGCCTTTTGTGGCCACAATTTATTTTTGAGGTACAACTCTTCAGTCCACGAAAACAAAGCCACAAACGAGACGATTTCTTGAAAAAAAAAATACACTAAATACGCACTGACGTTTTTTATTTGAAATCATCTTGATAAATCAGGTCTACTCAAATAAGTACATCCAATTTTCGGTAAGAGTCGTGGAAGTTTGCAAAGTTTATCGAAAAAATAAGTTTATTCCTTTTTGATAATCATTTATGTGCTGCACGTGGGTTTCGTTATACGTAAGGCCTGTTCACTGTTCAGGTGACGTCACGTTAGTGGTATACGCAAGCAAGATCTGTCGAATATCCAGACTATTGATAATGAATGACAGCCTTATTAAAACGCATTCCAAAAATTGCACTTAAGAAAGAAAATAAAGCCACACCATTCGATTTATACTTAAACTGAACTTTATTAAACAATTTATTCAAATACAACAGTAGATGTATGTATGCGTGTGTG
This sequence comes from Euprymna scolopes, assembly GCF_053919585.1. Lineage (NCBI taxonomy): Eukaryota > Metazoa > Mollusca > Cephalopoda > Sepiida > Sepiolidae > Euprymna > Euprymna scolopes. The sequence continues at coordinate 3,608,999 of NC_136503.1, read as the reverse complement.
TGTGAAAATATTTAACCGATAAACTCTTAAACTACTGCTCACATAACACTAAAATTAACAGGAAATAGTAATCGTACACCAATGATGATTTATAATGAGTAAAATCTTTGTTTGGATGAATAACATGTACAAGAAATATGTCAGAAAGTTGAAATGCAAAATGTTCATTTTAATTTCCCGATATATTTATATTACTTTTGTGCATGCGCTAATTCATTCATAACTTGAAGTATTTTCATTTTAAATCTTTCTTATCTACCTGTCGATAACTCAAACGGTAGGGAACGCGTCTGGAGCGCTAAATGTTTTGGTTTTTTGTCGGTTCTAGTTGATAGAACCTAAGTCATTTTTTGTGTACTTTTGAAATCAGTACTATATATATATATATATATATATATATATATATATATATATATATATATATATATAATGTAATAAAAATAATGTCTACTAAAGTATTGTTGATTAGAATGCAAAATTCAAAATTTGACAGTTTTAAAAATTAAAAACAATTGCAAAATTTTTCAATAAAAAAACAGGTTTAATTATTGAAAAAAATAAGAAAAACAATTTTTTGATCTTTTTTTATGGTACGTAAAAAAGATGAAAACAAAAAATATTTTTAAAAACTGTATTTCTTTATGAATTGTCTGTTATGAATCGAAATATCGAATTTAATTTTAATAAATAAATATGTTCATATTTTTGGAAGAAATTCTGCACTTGTTTTTATTCTTTAAAACCGTTAGATTTTGAAGTTTGCATACACCATCAACGGTGCTTTTAAACAGTAGACGTTTTTATTACTTAAATACACGCTAGACCGGCGTTTCTACTGGATCGGACATTTGAACATTACACTTCGACAACATTTGAAGGAAAACATATATTATATATATATATATATATATATATATATATATATATATATATATATATATATATATATAATTATTTTTTTTACTATAATAATTAAATACCTACAGACACTAGTGTTTCATCCTTTCGGGATTCTTCAGTGCAGGGTGTCACGATTACTACCAGTCGAACGATTCGAACCCCGCGACACGAGACATCTCTGGCTCGATTAGCGGAGGCCGTATCCATTCGGCTACTACTAACCGTGTGAAATAGCGTTGAATTTTTAAACATTTTAATTTAAATGTTCATTACGTCAGACAGACAGTGATCAAATCGTTATACGATGATCTACGCATAAGAGCTAAATTGACCGACCTTTAATTCAACGGAAAGTGCTCAACGATAAGAAACGAATTTCTTAAAGGGGCTGTCATAATATATATATATATATATATATATATATATATATATATATATATATAACTTTTTAGACGTAAAAAAGAAAGTTTTTGTTGTTTTACTAAGTGTAATATAATCTCCCGTTTTTTTTTAAACCGCAAATCCATGTTGTTTTTGTCAGTTTCTTAACTCATTATTATAAGCGTTAGCTTCATACTTCTCCAAATTACTCATTTATCACATTTTATTTTTTACATGTAAATATTATCAAGTTTTAACTAGACGTAAATAACGAAGTTTTTATTGTTTTACTAACTTTCACATAATCCCCCATTTTTTTAAAACCACAAATCCATGTTTAATTGTACATATTCTATCATTGATCCTGAATTCAGGATTTGATTGATTTCTCATTCGTTTCTTGAACCCGCGAAATCTAAATAAAAGATAAAATTAAATTAGAATATCCTTAAAAAGTGAGACTCATTTAAAATAGTGCCCCCAAAATAGGCTAAAAACTAAGTTATAGGAAGATGTTCTTGACTGTAAGGGTTGTACGAAACTAAAAAATAAGTATAAATATGAGCTCCATTTAATATGGAGGGAAAAAATAAACGTGTTCACAACGGATTGAAAAACTTGTTGAGAATAGTTGTAAGCGTCTCTGAGGAGTGACTGGATGGAAGATTTACAGTTCTATGGACGAGAGGTAATTGTCCATCCTTTCACGAAACAGCTGTAAGAGCTTAACGCCAAAAAAGTGAATTTCTGTTCATGTAGGTTGTGATTATATTCAATTTACGTATATATATATATATATATATATATATATATATATATATATATATATATATATATACACAAAGTTGTAGTATTCCAAATTATACTGGGTTAATATAATTCAGTAATTGCTCATATACCAATAAATTTAAGCCAAAAAGGAGAGATGACTTTAACTGTAAGCTACAAAATTATCATATTTCATAATTGAGCATTCATATACTGTTTTAACAAAAACCAAGACTTCAAGAAATGGGTTGATAACAACAAAAAGTGTATTTCATTGTTAATTACAATTGTTTCAAGACCATTTGGACGAATTTAAACAATATGTCGTTTGAAATTTTTCACGAGAACAGCCTTTCTTCAGACTTATTAAATAAAAAACACTTTAACAATGAAACATTAAGGAAAAGAAACATTTCCTTTATGAGGAAAACAAAACAAGCGGGAACACTTCACCTCTGTCGCATCCTTTGTAAAGTATTTTTTTTTTTAAGATTTATATATCTACCTATTTTCGTATCTTTATTTAAAAAGAAAACGAATTTCAAACTAAATACCAAACGATATTACCACTAATTACCTATGTCCATTAAATATGTTTTATTAATACGATTTATCGATTTCTTAAATTAGATTTCTATATTTCTTTATTTAATTAAACTTATTTTTAAAAATATTTATTTTTTAATATTTTTAATTTTTCCCTTTTTAATTTTTAATTTTATTATTTTTTAAACCGGACTAATCAACTAAGTTAAATCGTTAGGAAACCACGTAAGTTTCGTATCGGGAATTTGCTCTGTTTATTTACAAAATTATCTGGATGCTTATTTATTTGATTTAGGACAGGTTTAAGTTTAAAACTTATTCAATAAGGAAATAAAGTCTAAACATTACTTTATATTTAGTTCATTTTCATTCTTCATTTAAAATTAAGGATCTCGATCTATTTATTATTTTTATCTTTTTTAATTTTAAATTTTTTACTTATATATGTATTTGCTTTTTTGTTTTTTTTTAATTCGTCCTCTCCTGTTAAGATTTATGATTATCGGATATTTTAGAAGTAGAAAGGAGATAATTCTGTAAGTCCGGAATTTAAAAAAATTAATTGAAGTTATAAGATACCAAAATTCTTATAAGTCAGAAGAAAGGCTGTTCTTGGGAAAATTTTCAAACGACATATTTTTTGAATTTGTCCAAATGGTCTTGAAACAATTGTAACTAACAATGAAATACATTTTTTGTTGCTATCAATCCATTTCTTGAAGCTTTCGTTTTTGTTAATTTTGTTAAAACAGTATATATATGCATATGTGTATATATATATATATATATATATATATATATATATATATATATATATATATATGTTTGTGTGTGTGTATATGTATATGTATATATATGTATATTTATATATGCATATATATAATATAAAGCTGAACGTGTGTGTGTGTGTGTGTGTGTGTGTGTGTGTGTGTGTGTGTGTGTGTGTGTGTGTGTGTGGTCACGAATATGGTTGACTATTTTAAAAAGCTGATTACATATAATGATAGAAGATGTATCGAGACACAGGAATGGGTATGGTTGATCTGGCAGAACAGTGGTTCATTAAAATTGTGGGGTCTGCGTTCGCGCCTGGTCCACAAAGTATGGAAATAAAAAAATTAAATTAAAAACAAACGTTTACAAGTGTTTTGATATAGATGTACATAAGAATACTTTGATAAGTATGTTTTAACTTAAATAAGGATGGTATAATAAAATTGTGATGTCTGCGTTCGCGCCTGGCCTCCATAGAATGGAAAAAGGCACAAACTTTAATAAATACTTTTCATATCTATCTGCGTAAGTTTGATAGTTATGTTTCAGTTAGAAGAAATATGGTATAATAAAATTATGGGGTGTTTGTTCGCGCCTGACCTCCATAGAATGGAAATATGTCACAAAGTTTAACAAGGTTTTTTAATATAGATCCACAGAATATTGTGATAAGTGTTTCGGTGTGAGCAGGTATGGTATAATAAATTATGGGGTTTATCATTTTTATTTTTACTTTCATCATATTTTGCTATATATATATATATATATATATATATATATATATATATATATATATATATATATATATATTTAAATAAGGGGGTAGTCACCAGCAATGTGTATTTTTTAACATTATTTTATTATTCCGTGTCTTGGTTTTTCATTGAGAATGATGTTTAGATCATTGTAATAATGTTTTTAAATCATTGAAATCGTTTTTAACGCGTTTCAGACGTTCTGTGAAGCCTCCTCGCCAGAAATTATTTTCAAATGTGTTGGAGATGTAAAAATAGCATTTTCGTCGTTCACTTGAAGTGTTTCCAAGGGATGGAGTGTAAGTGTCTACTATTCATAGGAATGTTCAATTTTTATTACTCTTTTATTGGGCTGTGGCGAGGCCCCCATGTCACGGTCACGTCACGTGGTGGCTAATTACGAGTTAGGTGGGCGGACATTTTTTTTTATACATATGTACATATTTAAAATTTTTAATTTACTACCTGGGAATTTTAGAATATTTCGACTGCACTCGTAATTAACATTAATTATTTGAGACTTCTTTGTCTGAATATATAATACTTCAAGTATTTTTAATCTATTGATTTCATGTTCGATTTGCAAGACCTTAGTGTTCTCAACCATGATTCGTCGGAATTCAGAATGATGGCAGCCACGTTTTCCCAAACGTTGCGATATTGAACTAGAGTCTGAGAGGTGGGGAGTTAGTCTTCGCAACAACGTGTTTATAGTATAGTCTATGTAGTTAGTAGTATTAGCGATACATTCTACTAATGGGCAGTTAAATTGTTAAACTGCATTGGGATTTTTTTTTCTAACAAATTATTTGTCTGATAAATGTGGATTTTGATTACGACGTTAGTCGTCTGCAGTTTTTTTTTTTATAATACATAATGAATTTTACTTTTTTGTTCTTATCATGGAGAACCATGTATCGACGGGTTATATTTTTTAGAATACATTTATCAGCTTTGGAGTTCTTGTGTAGCTGATTACGGTAATATATATAAATAGGTTAAAAATTTTCTTGTTGGTTATTATTAGTTTGATTCAAGTTTTTGATAGCTAGTTTTATTTGTTTATCTACAAGAGAGTTTGGGAATTGGTTATTGACTAAAACCTGTTTTATATTTTTTAATTCGTTAAAGAATATTTTTGCTTGAGGAAATCACCTTCGCACGATGTATAAGATTTTCTTTTATTATAGTATATGCATAAATTAAAATATATTTAAGTGCATTTTACGACCGGCCAACGCCGGGCAGCCTTCTAGTATATATTACTTCTTTTTTTATAATATTATGTATTTGAATCTGTATATGAATATTTTAGGTGGTGGGAGGAAGGACAAATAATTTAAATGGGGGGGGTGATAAAAGAAGTGGTGAGAGAAATTCACCGATGTAAATGAGTGAGAGAAAGAGAGAGAACGAGAGAGAAAGAAATTGAAGAAATGAGAGATGAGAAAGAAAAGGAAAGAAAAAAAGAGAACTAGGAGGAAAGAGAGGACGTGTATTATAACATCACAGTGCATTGTGAAATCGTTTGACTGTAAAAATTAGACGTGTCAAAAAGTGAGTGTTTGTTTAGTGATCACGTTAGGGTTCTAAAGTTATTGTTTGTTTGTTTGTTTGTTTGTTTTTTTGTTTTTTAACGTGTTGCAAATATATTTAATAAACAAAGTATACGATTTCATCAAATCATATTTTTCGACTTGGAACTTTAAACTAAAGACTTTAATGGAACTTGTTTCATTTTATTTGATTTTTATTATATTTTAGTTTATATTATTTTATTTTTATTTTATATCATTTTATTAATTTTATTTGTATTTTATTTATCTTATTTTATATGAATTTATTCTATTTTACATTATTTATTTTATTTTATATTATATTGTTCTATATTATTATATTTTGTTTTTTATCATTTTATTTTAATTTTATTTTATTTATTTTATTCTATTTTTATATTATATTATATTATATTATTTTATTTCATTTTATTTTATTTCGTATTATTTTTATTATTTTATTTTATGTTATTTTTATTTTATTTTTATTTTATTTTTATTTTATTTTATTTTTTTAAATTATTTTGAACACCTTTTTTAAATATTGTTCTAATCCCATTTTCTCTGTTTTCAGACCGTTTTGTTTTTATTTTTATTTTTATTTTTATTTTGTATCTATTTATGTACTTCCATTTACTGTTTCTATCGCCTCTCCTTCTTTCTCCAATTTCTCGTGTATCTTCCCTGTTTTTCCTTTTTTTTTTATTATTATTGGCTCTTTATAAATGATCCCAATTATTTCATAGTGGCCTATGTTTAAAAAAACATTACCTACATATATATAACCCTTTCCGATTTACGCATGCATGTTATACCTACTTTTAATTTCTACCATTTTATCCTGTTCCTCCATTCTCATTTCATTTCTAAATGTCATTAAGCCAGTTTTTCTATATTTACATTTTGTAGAATTCTAGCCTTTCTCCTTTTCACATAAAAAGCATTTAGTAATTGTCTGTATTTTTGAGCTGAGGTGTTTTCATTGATTGAGATAGTCGGACTGACTTCCTCATCTTGGTTGTTATCGTCACAACGTTTCAGCCGTTTTGCCCTCCGGCCTTCATCAGGTGTTTTGTATCGAACTGTGGAACCGTTTGTTAGGAGTCTCGAACCCAACCCTTTATTATTATTACGGGGGTACCCGTGTTCGGACTCCAACTAGGCTGGGACATAGTTGCTGATTCTCTGTTTTGAATGTTACTTTTCACTGCCTTCGTTCAGGATTGAACTCAGCACCTTTGGGTAACTGTAAACTTTGATACAACGTCTAGGACCACTCGGCCATATGTCACTAGAACATTCAAAACAAACGGTTCCCCAGTTCCATACAAAACACCTGATGAAGGCCGGAGGGCAAAACGTCCGAAACGTTTTGACGATAACAACCAAGATGAGGAAGTCAGTCCGACAATCTCAATCAAAAAAAGCATTTAGTTTCGAAATGCGATGACCTAAAGAGGTTTTGTCCTTAAATTTCCCCCTTAACTTTACCTTATTGTTCTGATGATATAATAAAAATTATACAAAACTTTTATTCCTCATCTTTCATTTAATATTGTTTTTGTTTTTTGTTTTTTTGTTTTTGTTTGTTTTTTTTGTTTTTTTTTGTTTTTTTGCTCCCCTTGAGCTTTTTTTTATCTTGATAAGTTTTGCTTTGTTGAAGATTTACTCTTCGATAACATTATTGTTTTAATTATTTGATGCATATGTTTATGGGAAAATATGTTTATTCAATTATATTTCATAATTCATTTATACCAATCCTTTCAATTTTCAAGATGTTGACCATCTTACCGTCTATTTCTTTAAGTATGTTGAAATGCTCATTACTTGACATCACCTGTTTCGTAGTGCAAAATCATTCATGTAATTTTTATGTCAATTTTTTTTTAAATTTATTCTGCCCTTAACTTATCAGAAGAAAATTAATTCATCAATTTTAAAAGAAAATAAAGGAATATAGTATAATTACAAGATTTAAAAATCGGAAGAGAAGTTGCAATTTTTTTCTTGGAATTTTGAAACTTCTCTTCTTATTCAAATTTAAGAGAATTTTTTAAAAAAATTTAAGTTAAAGCAATTTTTTTCAAAAGAAAAATTTCAAAACAGTGAAAATCTTTTTAAAAATGAATATAATATTAATAATAATAATAATAATAATAATAATAATAATAATAATAATAATAATAATAATAATAACTAGCAGGACCTGTGGAAATTCCACAGCAGACTCATTCATATGTAATATATTGATGTTGGCATTCTGTAGATGTTCATCGTAAATAGAGATGCTCTGATATTATTGTAGCTCTTTTGTTAAAACTGCAAAAGTATTTATTTAAGCTAGTATGGATGCCCGGTCGTAAATTACGCTTAAATATGATATTTTAATTCTTGCAGATTTCGTATATATTATTATAGAGTTAATGTTATATCGATTTTTATATATTATAAAGTTGCGATTTCCAAAAAATATATATTTATATGACTTGGGTGCATTAGCTTTAATCGAAAGTGAAACAAAAACTTACGAATATATATATATATATATATATATATATATATATATATATATATATATATATAGATAGATAGATGTTATTTGTTTTTGCGATACGCTTTGAATGAATTCAATTATTTATGAAAGTGCATTTTTACCTAAATGCGAGTTGGGAATAATTTTCCCTTTAACCAATTTGGTACCCTCATATGGGGAGCGGTATATACATTGTTTTTTTTTTAATATAATTATCCACTGACACATGTTTCGTCGTCTACGACTCATCAGAGTGGCTGAATCTAGCGAGATTTGAAATCGTGACCCCACGGTAAGGTTCCTAAACTCTATACTCCTCTCTCTCTCTCTCTCTCTCTCTCTCTCTCTCTCTCTCTCTCTCCATATATATATATATATATATATATATATATATATATATATATATATATATATATATAGTAGAAATGGTAATTAATAAAAACCTGAAGAAAGTGCTCAATACTGTTGTAGAGCAAATATACGTTTTATTTTTTATTACCGTTTTTTTCTGTTCAGTTACATTATTGTTTCAGCTACGCGACCGTTTTTTTTTTTTACCGTTATGTAGCCTCCTCAGACTTTATAGAAAAGTTAATTTGTGGTGGAACTTTTCTGTAAAGTCTGAGGAGGCTACATAACGGCCCAAAAATGGTCGCGTAGCTGAAACAATAATGTAACTGAACAGAAAAAGACGGTAATAAGAAATAAAACGCATATATATATATATATATATATATATATATATATATATATATATATATATATATATATATATATATATATATATATAAACTTGAGTACTGTCAGTTAAAACCGAAACCAAAACTTATAAAGAATTATTGATAAATTATTTTTTAAAAGTATAGATTACTGGAGTGCCATCAGCTATAATCGAAACCGAAACCAATACTTATGAAGAATTCTTGGTAAAATTATTCATTACAAGAGACAGAAGTCCATAACAATTAAACGATTCAGATGTAAGCGTGACACAGAAAATAACACACGCTAGCATATTAATATATGGATGATGATGATTTAGTTAATTCCAAGATCAAACTCATATCTTGTTGCCAACATAAGAGAAAGTTTAAATATGCCCAATTTCTAGCCCCACTGATACTCCACCTCTGTATTCCTCTTTCATATCAATAATTTCATATCTTTCATTTCTTATATCATGAGTACAATAAGGAAAAGTTAATGGAAATTCTTACATATAACTTTTGTTCCTCATCTTTCATTTAATTTTTTTTTTGCTCCGCTTAACAGTGTTGAGCTTATTTTTATCTTGATAAGTTTTGCTTTGTTGAAGATTTACTTTTTGACAACATAATTATTTTATTATATTATATACACTTCTAAAAGTATGTATCTATTTACTCTCAGAGTCTAGGGCGCAAAATGTATGAGATAATGTACAATGAACCAAAGTTGACTCAACGACTTCAAATACTGTAGTTCTTTCTATATCTTCATCTTCACTTCCGATTCCTCTTTTTGACGTTGCCATAATTGTGCAACATTTCCTTCTTATATATTATAATCATTCCATTTTTATTTCTAGAAACAATTTGGAATTCTGAGAGGATTGCACCATCGTTGACAAATTCTTGAAGGAGATCGAAAGACAAAACAAATTTAACATGATTCTGACGATTAACGCCCATGAAACGCTGAACACGAAACTAATTTGAATATCAGGACGTTTAAACGATTTTAATCTTTTTCACTCAGTAATTTTTTTAAGCAATGGCTTTCTCTGTTCAGGGTAAGTTTGGATTATTTTACTTAAACTTATATCTATTACTAATGGAGATTTGCTATCTGCCTGACATACAGACAGACAGATAGGTACCAAATCTCCATTAGTAAAAAAAAAAGTTACTTGGCCTGTCTATTACTATTCTGGTTTATTATTTTGCTCCTTCGTTACTTTATTTGTAAATTTGTTTATCCGTCATTTTGATTCTTACTTTTTTGATTGTTACTTTTTTGATTGTTACTTTTTTGATTCTTACTTTTTACGCCATTTTGCTTATTAATGTGTCTTATGTTGTTTATTAGTTTTCTTGTTTGTTTTTGTTTGTTTGTTTGTTTTTTGTTTTTGTTCGTCTATTTGTGATTTGTTTTTGTTTTGTTTTTAGGTTGTGTCGATTTGGACGACAGTTTTGTCGACAGTGACAGTGAATTCGAAGCTGTATCCTGGTATGATGATGAGTCTGATTCAAATGCCTCTTACTTTAGCGGTACAAACATTTTTTTTTTCTCATTTCTGGAATTTCATATTTCAAATACGAAAATTTATCCTGCAGAAACGTGAAGGAAAATTGTTGCAGCAATTATGTAGAATTTTTCTTCACTTATTATTTAAAATATTGTCGGAAAAGAAATTACATTATTATTTAAAATATTGTCGGAAAAGAAATTACATTATTATTTAAAATATTGTCGGAAAAGAAATAATCGCGTTTAACAACATAAAAATATGAAATTGTATTTCTACTTGACAATTCCCGAGTCATGTTTTTCTGTGACATTAGAAGAGATTGTTGCATCAGATTCATGAAAGTCTTGTTAGTTTTACAAGGTGGAACGCTGAACGATAAATGTGCCCCCTCATCCCTAAAGACACTACTGCTTCATTTTTAAACTTTTATTGAAAAGAATTAATTTGGGTAACTTGATTATGCAGTAGAGCTGACATCTATTTAATGTAGCCACCTTCAGCCTCAATCACCACTTTGATACAAGTTTGGAACTGAGGGCATGCCTTTTCCACAAGCGCCAATGGAAGCACAATGAATACTCGGCCGATGACAGTGATCAGACTGGCTTTCGTGTTGTAGGAGGTCATGTTGGTGATGTTTTCGGTGTATGACTAAACAAAGTAGTCCAGGGGGTTCAGAGGAGGAGGGCGGATAGTAAGACAAGGGTACAAAGTCGTAGCACTCCTTCTGAAGCCAAGCCTGGATTTCTTTGGACTTGTAGGGTGGTGTCGAGTCCTACTGCCACACCCAGGGTCTGCCAGTGGCCACCTGATTGCACCAGGGGGTCACCACACTCCTCAGCACATCCAGGTATATTTGGGTGTTGACTTTCAAGTCGATTTTGAAGATGTAAGGTGGCATGATATGGCCCTCACATAAAGATCATAACCGTGACCGGAAACTGTGTTATCATCACCCTGAGCACGTCCCTGTTATTCATGTCAATCCAGCGATACATTTTGATGGTGCTGGCAATGGTCCTGTTGTCATAATTTGGATTGGTAGACAGCATGTTGTACAGCAGTGCATCTCCAATCTCGCTCATTGAACATTGTGTCACTTTCAGACATGATAGAAGGCTCCTATCGCTTTTGGGATTTATACACAACTGGTAAACTAGTAAATGGTCTGCAACAAAAAAAAAGAAAACAGGTTTTCATCAAACAGAAATGGAATCATGTCGTCTTTTCTATGGCGACAATTTTATCGTTCCAGCCTGTATATTTGTCTTTACTTAAACTATTATCATATATATATATATATATATATATATATATATATATATATATATATATATATATATATATATATATATACAGGGTGCCCACAAAGTCTGGCTGCATAATCTAAAGGGTGTTTATATATATATATATATATATATATATATATATATATATATATATATATATACTGTGGCTTTTAATAGTACCTAGTAATTAAGAACAATGTTTCTGTACATTTCTATTAATCTGACTTGCTTAGACTTAGGAACTCAAATTATGTGCCATCATTTTTTTATTTGAAGCATGATCACCAACGTTCCTCCAGTTTGGAAAATGGAAGCAGCACTAACTATGTGAGTTAACCAGCTTCCTCCAAAGGCGGAAGTGCCATGGGAGTATGAAATTCACAAGCGGTTCCCAGTAGCATATATATCGCTGTTAGGGGAGATGATGATGACGACGACGACGACGACAACGACGATGACGATGTTAGGCTTTTGCAACTTTTTTTGCAGGGAGGTGTCTGTTAAAGTTGGAGTTATTGAACTTGGTGGCCTTCTTCTATATATATATATATATATATATATATATATATATATATATATATATATATTTTTGTTATTACACTTTCACCCCAAACAAGGCACGTTGCCACTTTGATGTAGGGGGCTACTATCAGAGACATAAGTTGCAGGGGTACTATGTAGGGAGTTGAGCAGCAAGATGTCTTTACATTACACTTGAACTTCTGCATGTCAGTATAGTTGGGGAAGCATAAAACCGGAAGAGAATTCTAAATTCCTGCAGTTCTGGGGAAGAAGCTATTAGAGTAAAAGGCTTTCTGACATCTAGGGATCTCAACTGTGTATATTTAGTTACGTCCCTTGTCTCCAGCGGAAATTTAATATGGTGTATGGCAAACAATAATACGTGTTTATCCTACATCGTGTTATGTACTAAGTGAACTAATAGTGTCGACATCCTCCGACATACAGCACTTGAAATTCTCAAATTGGTCACCCATCTGCTACTGACCAGGCTCAACATTGCTTAACTTTGGTTATCTAATGAGAACCGATATGCCAACGTGATTATGCTGTATTTGTTCCATCAATCAGTCTCTGTCCTCCCATTCTTTATCATTGTCTGGTGCTACCAAATCAGGCTGTCTGAAGATATTCGCTTCCTGGCCTAACATGCACCAAACATTGATGTTGCTTATTTTCCTTTCTGTTTGAAAAACTCAATTATGTTCTACAAAGTCTAAAACAATTTTCCTCTACAAAACAACCAAACCAAATATCATGAATAAATATTTGAAGATATAAAGAACTTACATAAAAGAACTTCTCCCCAAATTAATAGGTTCAGCATTAAATAACACGAACAATGTTGAGATGTCATAAAACAACCATCTTCATCCCCAGTCACATATTCCCATTAGGAAGATGATGACGTTAAGTTTTTGCAATTTTAGCAGTAAGATATCGACATCCTCCGACATAGCACTTGAAATTTCCCAAATTGTTCACCCATCTGCTACTGACCAAGCTCAACATTGCTTAACTTCGGTGTATCAACATGAGTATGCCTCCAGTTCCAGTTTCTTTCCCTGCAATCAAATCTTGATTTCCCAGTTCATTTTTTATCTTCCTCTACTTCTGTTTCTATCAGGGGTCCCTTGAAGCACATGGTTGGCAATTCTCTGTGGGGCTAATCTTAGGGTATTCCGAACTAACCTAGACAGCGTTTGGAGATTATCAACGATACTTCCTGTTGGTTTTTTATAATATTTCTGTGTGTTTCTATGTGTGCCTTAATTTCTTAGCTGAACTTATAAAAAGTACAAATTTTGTTTACATACATATCTCAATTAGGCACACAAAGTCATGAAGTCATCAGGGTATTATTTTATGACGTCATCATATATTTATTTATTTATCTCTGCAAAAGGTTAGACACAAGATCAGGCTAAGTAAATTGTACTCTGGCTTATAAAAAAATTCCTGACAGCCCCATCGGTATTCCTTGGTAGAGTTGCCTCAGAAAATTAACAATTAAACTAACCCCTTCTCAAGGAGAAATAAGGCTTTGGACGGTAGACCTCCTAGAACCAAACCGAACCATACTTCAGCCTGAAAGCAACAAACCCATTGTAAGTGATGTATCCTTTAGTTAATCTTTGGTGGGTAAGTATACACAATCTAGTATAACCTGTTGTAAAAAGAATATTCTGTTATAAATCGTATGACCTATATTGTTACTTGTTATGAATAGTATGATCTGTATTGTGATATGTTATAAATCGTATGACCTGTATTGTTACTTGTTATAAATAGTATGACCTGTATTGTGACATGTTATAAATCGTATGACCTGTATTGTGACATGTTATAAATCGTATGACATGTATTGTGATATGTTATAAATCGTATGACCTATATTGTTACTTGTTATGAATAGTATGACCTGTATTGTTACTTGTTATAAATAGTATGACCTGTATTGTGACATGTTATAAATCGTATGACCTGTATTGTGACATGTTATAAATCGTATGACCTGTATTGTGATATGTTATAAATCGTATGACCTATATTGTTACTTGTTATGAATAGTATGACCTGTATTGTGATATGTTATAAATCGTATGACCTGTATTGTGATATGTTATAAATCGTATGACCTATATTGTTACTTGTTATGAATAGTATGACCTGCATTGTGACATGTTATAAATCGTATGACCTGTATTGTTACTTGTTATAAATCGTATGACCTGTATTGTTACTTGTTATAAATCATATGACCTGTATTGTTACTTGTTATGAATAGTATGACCTGTATTGTGACATGTTATAAATCGTATGACCTATATTGTTACTTGTTATGAATAGTATGACCTGTATTGTGACATGTTATAAATCGTATGACCTGTATTGTTACTTGTTATAAATAGTATGACCTGCATTGTGACATGTTATAAATCGTATGACCTGTATTGTTACTTGTTATAAATAGTATGACCTGCATTGTGACATGTTATAAATCGTATGACCTGTATTGTTACTTGTTATAAATAGTATGACCTGCATTGTTACATGTTATAAATCGTATGACCTGTATTGTTACTTGTTATGAATAGTATGACCTGTATTGTGACATGTTATAAATCGTATGACCTGTATTGTTACTTGTTATGAATAGTATGACCTGTATTGTGACATGTTATAAATCGTATGACCTGTATTGTTACTTGTTATGAATAGTATGACCTGTATTGTGACATGTTATAAATCGTATGACCTGTATTGTTACTTGTTATAAATAGTATGACCTGCATTGTTACATGTTATAAATCGTATGACCTGTATTGTTACTTGTTATGAATAGTATGACCTGTATTGTGACATGTTATAAATCGTATGACCTGTATTGTTACTTGTTATGAATAGTATGACCTGTATTGTGACATGTTATAAATCGTATGACCTGTATTGTTACTTGTTATAAATAGTATGACCTGCATTGTTACATGTTATAAATCGTATGACCTGTATTGTGACCTACAATGAATAATAGTATGACATGATAAATAGTTTAGTCATAGTCATAAAATCATCATTCATAATAAAGTCGATTTTTTTTCTCTATCACTTTGGCTATTACAGATTTGGAATCAAAAGTTTTATGTGCTTATCTGTTTCACTAATAAAGTCCAATGTTTCTTTTATATTTAGAAGATTATTCAAAATTTATCAGCAAATGCTGCATCCAATGTTTCATTTGCATCACTCTATCGCTCTTTCAAGTCATCTGTGGTTTTTCCTTCCGTTTTATTGTGTGTGACTTTGTATTTTTTGGAATCAGACTATTTTTACAAAGTTTCGAAACATCTGATCCTTTTTTATACTTATTTCTTTTTATAATTATATAAAAAAAATGCCTTTGACACATAAGTGGCCATTGTGTATTACGAATTATTCCCACAGGGACACTATGTAGGGAGTTGAACAGCGAGATATTGACATAACACTAAAATGTTTGCATTTTATTACAGTCAGTTAAAGTCGTAATTCGTAATTGTATTCTTAATATAAACCATACTAAGGGTTGAAAATCTAACTTCTAGAAGACTGCCACTAGGAACTGATTCTACTTAGCGCTGTTATCCATTGCGCCATGAGTCCTTGCAGATTAAATAAAGGGTTATGTTTTAAATTCTTTAGAGATTCCCTGATAACATGCGCCTGAATGTTAAAGGTTACTGTAGCCAAAAAGTTGTGAGGAAAAGTTATTAGCCATACTAAGGGTTTATTCTTATCCCCACGCCCCTTAGTCACATAAAACTGATTATTACTTTGCATTTGTATCTGTTGTACCATAGGTCGTCGCAACATAAGAACAGTAGTCCAGATAAGCCAAATAAAAGAAACCATGGAAATTTCACAGAAATGGTAAAGATATATATAATCAACAAATATGTTTTGACAAAGATGATATTTTTCAGGACAGTTTTTGGATAAAAATATGAGTTTATTAATATTTCTATGAAGATGATGTTCATTGTATTTTAAAGATGAAATTGACTCAAATAAGATAATTTAATAAGTATTAATAAATAACCCAAATGCAATAAATTAATAAATACTAATAAATATTCAGAAAGTAATATTGTGCTACATAGTTCAATACAAATAATAAAATCAAATTGTAAGAAACAATCTTACTTTAATTTACTCCTTCAGAAGTCCAGCATCTCTCGCCAGACAATGTTCTATTTTTCTTTTCTTTTTTTTTTTGGAACGGTTTCTTTCGAATGTTCCCTTTTTTGCATACCGTTTCACTAACTTCCTGTTTTCGATGAAGAATCATTGCATGTCGAAATTACTATGAGTTCCTTCCTCACACCATTACAACAACGATCATATATTATTATAATAATATTCGAAAATGAGGTTACATTAAAGGGAGGTCACTTCTATATTCTTATTCAGGGTTGCCTTTTTAAAACCAAATTTTGCGAATTTGGTCTTTTCTGAAGCAGTTTGACTTTCAAAAATTGAATTTACCTTTTTTTTTTCCAAATCGTCATTTACATATTAAGGAAAAGAATGTGCAAAATATTATATAGATTATTAAACCTCATCTGAAAACATTTACTATCTATGCCTAACTAAATTCCTTTTTTTCTTTATATCTAGAGCAAGATGCCATGTTTAATCCTCTCCAGCATCCACAAATTTCTTTTGGCGACATCTTATCGATTATACATATTGACGAGAGGCAAAGACACGCATATGCAAATCCAATAAATTTGGATCAGATCTTCTTCGGTGACTGTCAGGTGTGTTTTCGCACGGACTATGTCATCCAACGCCCCTGTTGCAAGTTGGTTTTGTGCAAGAGCTGCTACCAGACGTACATCATGGAGAAAATACAGTTAGGCATGACAGAAATCGAGTGTGTCAACATCTGCCAGTACCTTATTCATCCGAAAGACATCGTGAATATCTCAAGTTCCCAAGTCTTGCAAAAGTACCGCACTTCAAAGATGGCCAAAATACGCTCATCAAAGTTCAGAGAATGTTGTTGTGGAAACTTTATCCATATAAAAGACAATGTTGCAAATTTTAAAAAGACCAAACTTATATGTCCCCGTTGTAGACTAGCATTGTGCCTTTCCTGTCTTCGGCCTTGGCACGAAGGAGTATCTTGCAAAAAAAATCAGAAAACGGATAAATTGCTGAAATCTTGGGCAAAAGGTTATTTACCAGGACAACCGAAGGCACAGAAATGTCCGAAATGTAAGGTAAGTATGCATTTCCGATCATTCTATCATATTCGGAATTTTCTGCGCAGTTTATATGAAACACAAAAGTGTTAAAATGCTGAGCCAATGAAATCGTAGCAGCCAACATCATTTAAGAAAACGTTTATTTACTCTTATTGGGTTTTTATTAGAAAAACAAAAAAACTAAATACAGAGTGGAATGATAAAAGTGTCGCCCTAAAGAAAACGACACTAGCTTTATTTTAAAACTTTTATTGAAAGAAGCAATTCAAGTAACAAAATTATGTAGCTGACATCTATTCAATGTAGCTGACATCTATTCAATGTAGTGGGCGCTCAGCGAATACTCGACAGATGGCGGCAATCAGACTGGCTTTGGTGTTGTAGGATGTCATGTTGGTGATGCTCACGACGTCGGGGAAGAAGGGCAACCAGTGAGAGAATGGCACAAAGCACCTAGTCCTGCTGCTACTGCCAGGGTCTGCCAGGGTCTGGCACCTGATTGCTACACTCTTCAACATATCGAGTTAAATTTAGGTGTTGACTTTCAAGCCGACTTCGAAAATGTGAGGTGGCATGATGTGGCCCTCTCTTGAAACCACACTTAAAACCATAACCTGGGCATGTCCCTGTTATTCGTAGCAACCCAGCGATGTATTTTGAGAGTGTTGGCTATGGTCCTGTTGTCATAACTTGGACTGGTAGAGAGCATGAGATTTTTTCACCACGTTTTTGGCCAACTAATCCTCCGGCCTGCTTTGGGTAGGATTGAAAATGCTATCTTAAGTGGCCCAGTGGATAGAGGCGTAGAATCTCTACAGTATCAGGTGAGAATTGTTTGAAGATAGCAGTTTCAATTCTAATGAAAGCAGGTTAGAGGATTAGTTGGTCAAAAATGTGGTGGGACAACAACAACTATGGAAGGCGGTAATTACTAGAAATATAGTTTCAAAACTCAGCATTTCTATCCCGTCATGGTTCATCAGCTGAAGTAGGAATGGTTGACCAAAACGTGGTGAAACAACAACAACAACTCTAAAGATGAGGATAACAGTCCGCAAATAAATAAATACAAAAATAATTTTTTTTTTCATTGAATTATCTTCGATTAAGAAATATTTTTCATTGAAAAAATTGGCCAGCGTTTGTGCCAAAAAAAAAAATCACAAAACTTTAGTTTAGCACATTTTGACATTTTATGTAGATTGCTCGGAAAATTCTGATGGTATAACGCAGTCCTTATTTACATAACTTTTTTGACGTTTCTGAATTTTTAAGATGAGGATTGGTTACTCGTACTATTTCGATTCATAAGACTCATCTTGAGTGTGGTTTTCACAACGTTTCGGTTGCTGTAACCTCCAACCTTCTTCAAGTGTATTATGTCGAACTCGAAAATGTATAGATGACTATATATGGACGGAAATAAGAAACCGGGAGGAAGTAAAAATTATAGACAATTATAGAGAAGAACGGTGGAGAGTAAGACGACTGGAAGAAGCAGCACATATGCTGGGGAATAACCAATTACTAAGTGGACCTAGGATAGAATTTAATATGATATGGGAACCGTTAATTATAAATAATAGATAATATATACAAGTAAGAAGTAAAAACAATAATATATATATATATATATATATATATATATATATATATATATATATATATATAGATGTTGGATGTGATAACTAATGGCTACACATATGGAAACATGTTTAAGTGACCACCCTGCCAGGGAAAATCACCTGATCAGGCCAAGAATATCCACGAGAGTATCCGTCAAAAACATTACCTCTTTTTATAATTAAAATCAATAAATGGAATAATATCATTTCCAAGGTTAAGACAAGGGTAACCAGATAAGATAGGTTATCACATTATACAAATTGATGTGGGATAGAATTTTATAGTTATGCTTCTTTTTTTCCAACCATATTCATTCATATTCTGTACATTATATACATTCATCAGTTAAGATTAATAATCCGATCTTTATTCATTATACTAGTTATTTTTAAAATAGGTAATATACGTTTAAAACATAACATTACATTTAAAACAGGTGATTAAACGTTTAAAACTAAATAAAATTATGAGATGATAGATTAACGATTGAATAAGCAGTAAATAAAATATCGATGAGATGGTTATTTATGATTACATAGTTTAAAACGTTACGTTTTATATCAGAATAATTCATTATTTATTTCGACTACGAAGATATAACTCGTTTAACTCATAAGGTTAATTACATTTAAAACAAGTGACTAACGTTTAAAATAAAATGAAATGATTAATTAAGCATTGAACTAAGCAGTTAAGAATTTCAATGAGATATTAAAAATTATCTATCTATATATCAACATAAAAAAGGTGAAAATAAGGCAACTCGAAGTAAAAATGCATAATTTATATTTAAATCAATCTGGCTAAGAGTATACATCTATTTCTATCTCATTACATTACCCATGTTTAAACTAAAAAATCATGATAGATTAACGATTAAAATAAGTAGTAAATAAAATATCTATGGGATCATGTTTAAAATGGATAGATTTAATATGTGATAAATAATTAAAAATTAAACTAGTTAAAAATTAAAATTATATATATATATATATATATATATGAAATAAAAAAATTAAAAAAACTTCGAAATTCCGCGGATTAAGGACTATCCACTTATCTTGTGCTTCCTTTTTTAAAATTAAATATGTTTTTAACTCTTTTTCAAGATGTCTTTTAACATGTTTTATTAATCATTTGTTCATATATATATATATATATATCGTGCGTGGATTCGCGAGGTATATATACTTCACACTTCCGGTTATAAGATAGACGAATATTGGCTGAAGAGAGCTCGATAAGGATACCTTAAACGGGCCTTATTATCGGGCTTGAAACCGACGGTACCAATGACCTGTCTCAACTAACAACTTTCTGTACACAAAATATAAAAATATATATATATATATATATATATATATATATATATATATATATATATATATATATGACCTCTCCGACAAAATTGCGTCTGAGATGGGTATATATGCTGATGACACCACACTCTATAGCAGGCATGACAGGAAAACAAATATCTAAAGAAATGGCAAAAACACTAGAGAATGACCTCCAATCTGTAGTGGAATGGGGACATAAATGGATGGTCACATTCAATGCTGCCAAGACTAAACTTGTTTCCTTCAATAACTACAAGAAACATTCTCTACCACCAATAGCAATGGCCAAAGACTCTTTATCTGAAAGCACATCTTTTAAACTACTCGGCCTAAAGTTCACAGGAAACATGAGTTGGAACAATTATATTGATAACATTGCCAGGGCCGCTGCGAGGAAGGTAGGCTCTCTCTCTACCGTGCTAGAAAACTATTAACACCTGAAAGTATCCTGTACCTCTATAAGGCCACCATTCGCCCATGTATGGAGTATTGTTGTCATATATGGGCTGGTGCATCTGCTACTAGTCTCTCACTCCTAGACAAGGTTCAAAAGAGAGTCGCCAACCTGATAGGTCCTGAACTGTCATCTAAGCTTCAGCCTCTGTCCCATCGATGAAATGTAGCATCCTTCTGCCTGTTCTACAAGTATTTTAATGGTGAATGCTCTGACAAACTGCAATGCAAGCACTTGTGCCCCCACGACATAAACACCCTCGACAAACCCGACAGGAAGCTAAATCCTACCTCCACACTGTATAGATCTCTAGATGTAAAAGAGCCTTCTACTCCAGTAGTTTCTTCCCCAGAACCGCTAAACTTTGGAATTCCATTCCAGGTTCCTGCTTCCCCAACTGTACTGACATGCAGAAGTTCAAGTAAACCGAAATCTTGCTGCCCAACTACCTACATAGTACTCCAGTAGCTGTTGTCCCTGATAGTAGCCCCCTACACCAAAGTGGCAATGTGCCTTGTTTGGGGTGAAAATGTAATAAAAAAAATAAAACTAAAAAAAATAATAATATTTATTAATAGTGATATTTACAACTAGAACGTTAACTTAACTAGACTCTTTCACCAAAATACCAGAATCAGTCTGTGGACATCCTAACTAACACCTGAAAATACAAATATATACAAGATGTCGTGGGTTGGGGATAAAAATCTTATTTACAAAAAAACAATGAAAATTTATGAGAAAAAAGTTGTTAGTAAAAGAACCCTCTCACTAATAATTGTGGCAGATAGAAAGTTTTGTCCGTCGAAAAAAATGTAGGTCCCCCCGAAAACTGATTTTATTAAATGAACACCACAAAATGGGTCTACATCACTACATCACTGACAAAACAGCCTATCCGTCACCTAATCACAAGAATTTCCAATGTAGATACAGGCTTTTCAAAGGAGACTCCATTAAAAATGTGGAGAGTTCCGTTAGCGAACATACATTTTTATTTTCATGTACGTTTGACGTTCCAACAAACAATAACAATTTTCTTTTCGATTGTGGTGCAACGGCACATGTGATTATGAAGAAATCTGATTTTATCAATTTTGATCCCAACTTTTACCCTCAGAATCATTTTGTAGAGCTGGCCGACGGCAGTCGAGTAAACGATATCGTTTTGAAAAGAGGTGATGCTAAAATCTCGTTAAGGAACAATAAATTCAACTTTGTTTCTGTACGCCTCTTATAAATCTGGTTCTTATTCATAGTAGCCCCTTTACGTCTCAGCGGTAATATGCCTTGCTTGAGGTTGAATAAAAAGTAAAAAGAAAAAAACGATGATGATGATGATGATGATGATGATGATGATGATGATGATGATGATGATGATGGCATTAAACTTTGTTTACAAACACCTAAACATTTACGGTTACTGAATTCTCTAAAAAGAAATTATTTTGTGTTTCCAGATTTACATCGAGCGCATCAGCGGCTGCGATCACATGAGCTGCACGAGGTGTGGGACGAGGTTCTGTTTCCGGTGCGGTGAAGCGTTTCGTAGTTGGAAGGCGTTTGGCGATCACTCAAACAAGTTGAGTGTGTTTGGTTGCAAATACGCTTTCCTCCCAAACAAACCCTTCTGTCGAAAATTCATACGAGGATTCTTATTCAGTAAGACCTTTCTTTCCCTTTTTATCCCTCTCTCTTTCATGAAAAATCTAAAATAATATCGACGAGAAAATAGGTGACCCATTGAATCACCTGTTGAGCTCCGTTTAAAATTGCTTGAAATGTATTTTCAAAGCTAGATACGCGATGCCTCCGTTCAGTCTCAACAGTTCTTTTTACACACTATTTATGATGGGGACAGACAGTTAACATTTTGGAAGGGTGTTACATATAAATGTTCTTTTACAAAGACAAATCACAAAAACACATTACCTTTTCAAACGAAGACTTACAAGTAACATGATGATCTTTATTAATTCCAACTGGTTATGATGATGATGCTCAGGGATTTGAATGCTCTGCAGAAGTACATTGTCTTGTCTCCATTTCTGATTTGCTGCAAAAAGGGGTTCGGCTAACCTTACTCTCCTCTCTCTCTCTCCTCTCTTCCGAGTCTCCTAGCTGTGACTCCCAGCTGTGTCTCTTAACTTACCGGATTTTTTATGAACTATCTTTCTTTGTAACGTCGAAACGTGCTCAAACACGTGAATATTTTTTCACTTGGGTTTTACATATTACATGTCTCCAACACGTTTTTGTGCAAAACAAAGAACATTCTTAAATTTACATTGTCTGATTCTACTTGCTCTGACCTCTAGTTGTATCATTATTCTAACACAATGGACAATACTTCACATTCCTAGGATTGCATCTAAATTGCACTATGTATTCTTTTCAACTCTTGAATACTGGGTTCGATTCTACCCTTTTCCTTATAATAAAAATTTTCAATTCTATTCACGTCATTTCTCTAATTACTGGGATCTGTCTCCTTCTATATACAAGAAATAGACACCTCTGTAATTGCGAGGATTGCACAATCCTCAACCACACCTCGCTTATGCCCAGTGGCAAGGAGAGGCCCAAGACAACCTAGAAACAATGCTGAGATAAGCAGAGAGCACATACAGCACCTGGAATTTCAAAATAGTCACCCATTTTAGTATTGACCAGGCTCAACGTTGCTTAACCTTGGTGATCTGATGGGAACCAGTATGTCAACGTGATTATGGCGTATAAAGCGAGATATATATATAATTGAAAAAATTATATAATTAAAAAAATTATATAATTCAAAAAATTATATAATTTAAAAAATTATATAATTTAAAAACTTATATAATTAAAAATTATATAAGTTAAAAAATTATATAATTAAAAAAATTATATAATTAAAAAAATTATATAACTTAAAAAATTATATAATTGAAAAAATTATATAATTTAAAAAATTATATAATTTAAAAAGTTATATAATTTAAAAATTATATAATTAACAAATTATATAATTTAAAAAATTATATAATTTAAAAAATTATATAATTTAAAAAATTATATAATTAAAAAATTATATAATTTAAAAACTTATATAATTAAAAATTATATAAGTTAAAAAATTATATAATTAAAAAAATTATATAATTAAAAAAATTATATAATTACAAAAATTATATAATTTAAAAAATTATATAATTAAATAAATTATATAATTTAAAAAATTATATAATTTAAAAAATTGACAAAATTCAGAATTAAACTTTCATTTCGCTCCTTCTTTGTATGTCTTTACAACTACCCACTTTTTTCGCCATTATTTTTTAATAGTTAAGTAGTATTGGTTCTTGTGGTGATATTTCTTTTTGTTTATAATCGAATATATATACATATGGCACAATCACTTTGGCACACCGGTACTCGCAAGATCACCGAAGTTGAGAAACGATGAGCCCGTTCAGTACCAGATTGGGAAGGCGAGGAGCTGTATGTACCGCATCAAGTAGTAGAAAATCCAGGTTGGTATTTGGGGACGCGTTTAACTCCAGAATCACGGCGGAAAGCAATGGAGAAACTGCTGTCTTTACTTGCTTTCCCAACATTACCATGGTTCTGCAATTTGGAGAACTGTGTTCGCTGACGCTATTAAAAAATGGTGATGACGTTTTTATTCTTCCTTTTTTATGTATGACTGTTAAGAAATGGTGAGAGATAGAGTGAAGCAGAAATGATACATGTATAGAATAAGAATGGCCAAAGATGAAAATAATACAAACTTAGTAAAAAATGGATTTGCCGGATAACGCTCCCACACTTGTCTGGCTTGTTCTTTATAGAATTTTTTTTTTTAATATTCTGATCAATGTTTT
>NC_136503.1:3034210-3579210 GCF_053919585.1 Euprymna scolopes | reverse complement strand
AAACGTTTTGTTTATTATTTAATGTAACAAACGTTTTATTTATTATTTAATGTAACCAACATTTTGTTTATTATTCAATGTAACAAACGTTTTGTTTATTACTGAATGTAACAAACGTTTTGTTTATTATTTAATGTAATTAACGTTTTGTTTATTACTGAAGGTAACAAACGTTTTGTTTATTATTTAATGTAACAAACGTTTTGTTTATTATATGATATAACAAACGTTTGCTTATTATTTAATGTAACAAACGTTTTTATTATTATTTAGTGTAACAAACTTTTTGTTTATTACTGAATGTAACAAACGTTTTGTTTATTATTGAATGTAACAAACGTTTTGTTTATTATTTAATGTAACAAACGTTTTGTTTATTATATAATGTAACAAACGTTTTGTTTATTATTTAATGTAACATACGTTTTTTTATTATTTAATGTAACAAACGTTTTGTTTATTATATAATGTAGCAAACGTTTTGTTTATTATTTAATGTAACAAACGTTTTGTTTATTATTTAATGTAACAAACGTTTTGTTTATTATTTAATGTAACAAACGTTTTGTTTGTTATATAATGTAACAAACGTTTTGTTTATTATTTAATGTAACAAACGTTTTGTTTATTATTTAATGTAACAAACGTTTTATTTATTATTTAATGTAACCAACGTTTTGTTTATTATTTAATGTAATTAACGTTTTGTTTATTACTGAAGGTAACAAACGTTTTGTTTATTATTTAATGTAATTAACGTTTTGTTTATTATATGATATAACAAACGTTTGCTTATTATTTAATGTAACAAACGTTTTTATTATTATTTAGTGTAACGAACTTTTTCTTTATTACTGAATGTAACAAACGTTTTGTTTATTATTGAATGTAACAAACGTTTTGTTTATTATTTAATGTAACAAACGTTTTGTTTATTATATAATGTAACAAATGTTTTGTTTATTATTTAATGTAACAAACGTTTTGTTTATTATTTAATGTAACAAACGTTTTTTTTATTATTGAATGTAACAAACGTTTTGTTTATTATTTAATGTAACAAACATTTTGTTTATTATATAATGTAACAAACGTTTTGTTTATTATTTAATGTAACAAACGTCTTGTTTATTATATAATGTAACAAACGTTTTATTTATTATATAATGTAACAAACGTTTTGTTTATTATTTAATGTAACAAACGTTTTGTTTATTATATAATGTAACAAACGTTTCGTTCATTATATAATGTAAGAAACGTTTTGTTTATTATATAATGTAACAAACGTTTTGTTTATTACTGAATGTAACAAACGTTTAGTTTATTATTTAATGTAACAAACGTTTTGCTTTTTATTTAATGTAACAAACGTTTTGTTTATTATTTAATGTAACAAACGTTTTGTTCATTCCATAATGTAATTAACGTTTTTTTTATTATTTAATGTAACAAACGTTTTTTTTATTATTTAATGTAACAAACGTTTTGTTTATTATTTAATGTAACAAACGTTTTGTTTATTATATAATGTAACCAACGTTTTGTTTATTATATAATGTAACAAACGTTTTGTTTATTATATAATGTAACAAACGTTTTGTTTATTATATAATGTAACAAACGTTTTGTTTATTATTTAATTTAACAAACGTTTTATTTATTATATAATGTAACAAACGTTTTATTTATTATATAATGTAACAAACGTTTTGTTTATTATTTAATGTAACAAACGTTTTGTTTATTATATAATGTAACAAACGTTTTGTTTATTATTTAATGTAACAAACGTTTTGTTGATTATTTAATGTAACAAACGTTTTATTTTATGTATAATGTAACAAACGTGTTGTTCATTATATAATGTAACAAGCGTTTTGTTTATTATTCAATGTAACAAACGTTTTGTTTATTATTTAATGTAACAAACGTTTTGTTTTTTATTTAATGTAACAAACGTTTTGTTTATTATTTAATGTAACAAGCGTTTTGTTTATTATTCAATGTAACAAACGTTTTTTTTATTATTTAATGTAACAAACGTTTTGTTTATTATATAATGTAACAAACGTTTTGTTTATTATTTAATGTAACAAACGTTTTATTTATTATATAATGTAAAAAACGTTTTGTTTATTATTTAATGCAACAAACGTTTTGTTTATTATATAATGTAACAAACGTTTTGTTTATTATTTAATGTAACAAACGTTTTGTTTA
Organism: Euprymna scolopes; assembly: GCF_053919585.1. Classification (NCBI taxonomy): domain Eukaryota; kingdom Metazoa; phylum Mollusca; class Cephalopoda; order Sepiida; family Sepiolidae; genus Euprymna; species Euprymna scolopes. The sequence goes on along the minus strand of NC_136503.1, from coordinate 3,576,987 downwards.
TTATATAATGTAACAAATGTTTTATTTATTATATAATGTAACAAACGTTTTGTTTATTATTTAATGTAACAAACGTTTTGTTTATTATATAATGTAACAAACGTTTTGTTTATTAGATAATGTAACAAACGTTTTGTTTATTATTTAATGTAACAAACGTTTTGCTTATTATTTAATGTAACAAACGTTTTGCTTATTATTTAATGTAACAAACGTTTTGTTTATTATATAATGTAACAAACGTTTTATTTATTATTTAATGTAACAAACGTTTTGTTTATTATATAATGTAACAAACGTTTTATTTATTATATAATGTAACAAACGTTTTGTTTATTATTTAATGTAACAAACGTTTTGTTCATTATTTAATGTAACAAACGTTTTGTTTATTATATAATGTAACAAACGTTTTGTTTATTACTGAATGTAACAAACGTTTTGTTTATTATTTAATGTAACAAACGTTTGGTTTATTATCTAATGTAACAAACGTTTTGTTTATTATTTAATGTAACAAACGTTTTGTTCATTTTTTAATGTAATTAACGTTTTGTTTTTTATTTAATTTAACAAAAGTTTTGTTTATTATTCAATGTAACAAACGTTTTATTTATTATTTAATGTAACAAACGTTTTGTTTATTATTTAATGTAACAAACGTTTTATTTATTATATAATGTAACAAACGTTTTATTTATTATATAATGTAACAAACGTTTCGTTTATTATTTAATGTAACAAACGTTTTGTTTATTATATAATGTAACAAACGTTTTGTTTATTATTTAATGTAACAAACGTTTTGTTGATTATTTAATGTAACAAACGTTTTATTTTATGTATAATGTAACAAACGTGTTGTTCATTATATAATGTAACAAGCGTTTTATTTATTATTTAATGTAACAAACATTTTGTTTATTATTTAATGTAACAAACGTTTTGTTTTTTATTTAATGTAACAAACGTTTTGTTTATTATTTAATGTAACAAGCGTTTTGTTTATTATTCAATGTAACAAACGTTTTGTTTAATATTTAATGTAACAAACGTTTTGTTTATTATATAATGTAACAAACGTTTTGTTTATTATTTAATGTAACAAACGTTTTATTTATTATATAATGTAAAAAACGTTTTGTTTATTATTTAATGCAACAAACGTTTTGTTTATTATATAATGTAACAAACGTTTTGTTTATTATTTAATGTAACAAACGTTTTGTTTATTATATAATGTAACAAACGTTTTATTTATTATATAATGTAACAAACGTTTTGTTTATTATTTAATGTAACAAACGTTTTGTTTATTATATAATGTAACAAACGTTTTGTTTATTAGATAATGTAACAAACGTTTTGTTTATTATTTAATGTAACAAACGTTTTGTTTATTATTTAATGTAACAAACGTTTTGCTTATTATTTAATGTAACAAACGTTTTGTTTATTATATAATGTAACAAACGTTTTATTTATTATTTAATGTAACAAACGTTTTGTTTATTATATAATGTAACAAACGTTTTATTTATTATATAATGTAACAAACGTTTTGTTTATTATTTAATGTAACAAACGTTTTGTTCATTATTTAATGTAACAAACGTTTTGTTTATTATATAATGTAACAAACGTTTTGTTTATTACTGAATGTAACAAACGTTTTGTTTATTATTTAATGTAACAAACGTTTGGTTTATTATCTAATGTAACAAACGTTTTGTTTATTATTTAATGTAACAAACGTTTTGTTCATTTTTTAATGTAATTAACGTTTTTTTTTAATTTAATTTAACAAAAGTTTTGTTTATTATTCAATGTAACAAACGTTTTATTTATTATTTAATGTAACAAACGTTTAGTTTATTATTTAATGTAATAAACGTTTTATTTATTATATAATGTAACAAACGTTTTGTTTATTATATAATGTAACAAACGTTTTGTTTATTATTTAATGTAACAAACGTTTTGTTTATTATTTAATGTAACAAACGTTTTGTTTATTATTTAATGTAACAAACGTTTAGTTTATTATTTAATGTAATTAACGTTTTGTTTATTATTCAATGTAACAAACGTTTTGTTTATTATATAATGTAACAAACGTTTTATTTATTATATAATGAAACAAACATTTTTTTATTATTTAATGTAACAAACGTTTTGTTTATTATATAATGTAACAAACGTTTTGTTTATTACTGAATGTAACAAACGTTCTGTTTATTATTTAATGTAATTAACGTTTTGTTTATTACTGAATGTAGCAAACGTTTTGTTTATTATTTAATGTAACAAACGTTTTGTTTATTATATAATATAACAAACGTTTGCTTATTATTTAATGTAACAAACGTTTTTTTATTATTTAGTGTAACAAACTTTTTGTTTATTACTGAATGTAACAAAAGTTTTTTTTATTATTGAATGTAACAAACGTTTTGTTTATTATTTAATGTAACAAACGTTTTGTTTATTACGGCATGTAACAAACGTTTTGTTTATTATTTAATGTAACAAACGTTTTGCTTATTAATTAATGTAACACACGTTTCGTTTATTATTTAATGTAAGAAACCCTTCGTTGGTTATTTAATGTAACAAACGTTTTCCTTATTATTTTATGTAACAAACGTTTCGTTTATCATTTAATGTAAAACCCCTTCGTTTGTTATTTAATGTAACAAACGTTTTGTTTTATTTTATGTAATAAACGTTTTTTTATTATTTAATGTAAGAAAATTTATGCAAGGGCGAAAAATAAATTTGCTAGTCAGTGTCGTCGCTTTCTTTTTTCATGACAGATTGTGTATTTTTCTGTGTGTAGAGAAATTTGAGTTGAATTTATTATGATTAGCTGAAAAAACTGCAATACCAACCGTGTGATTAAGGTCAGTTTATAAGCATATTTTACATATAACTGTGGTAATTTATATGTTTGAATAATTTGAAATTGATTTGCAATTAATTAATTATAGTTGCATATTTGGACATTTTATGAATAAATTTAAAATTAATCCCAACTGTACGATTAGTTATTTCACGAATAAGCTATAATTCAATAATCGCAATATATGTCAGTTCGTTGTACAAAATTTTAATGAATATATGATACTAGCAGGTCGCCCGGCGTTGCCCGGTCGTAAAATACGTATAAATATTATATTTTAATTTATGTAGATTTTTTATTCATTATAAACAGAAATAACATAACGTTAATTCCTTTCAAAAGAAATAAAGTAAAAACGGAAAGAAACTGAGACATATACATGCGAATATTATGTGTTTTTCTAAATAGTTCACTTTTTGTAAGTAAAAAAAATATTTCAGCTGATATCGAAACCAATACGTGTGATAACCATTAGGCCAGCATGGCACGACCTTTAAAAAGTGTTTTCAAACCTACTTATTCTTAACATAAGTAATCTGTCATGTGAACTATTCTCGCATGCGCATTCGTGAAACAGTTAACAAATAAATAAAAATCTGATGTCTCGCATGTACAATTTTTTCAATTTTGATTCCTTAGCAGCCCTTTTTCAGGATGAAAACCGATTTAAAAGTTTTCCACGTGTCTGAATACCCTATATATCAAATAAGTCTGTAGATCAAAGATTTGTTGAGTATATAGGTTGAGAAGTGTCCTGAACCTATTCACACACACACACACACACACACACACACACACACACACATTCTCACTTTCATAGATATCCTAGCAAACCGCCCGGCGTTGCTCGGTCGTAAAATACGGATAAATATTATATTTTAATTAATACAGAAACTGAGACATGTGCATGCGAGTATTATGTTTATTTCTAACCAGGTCACTTCTTGTAAGTAAAAAAAAATCCTCAAGCTGAGATTGAATAAAAAACCTAAAGACAGTGAGTCAAGTACGATACCCATTAAACCAGCTTTCCACGCTCTTTAAAAAGTGTTTTCAAACCTCCTGAAACAGTTGACAAACAGATATAAATCCGATGACCTCCAAATAGCAATTTTCAAGTTTGACTCCTTAACAGCCCTAATAATAGATAGAAGTGTCCTCACAAACACACATTCTCAGTTTTATGATATATCGACTTTAAGGGTTTATGTCCCTTTCTGATTGCGTGTTCAAGAATGGGTCGTCATATTTGAAAGGTTGGAAACTACTGCTTAAAATAATTGAAGTAACTGAAATGGGAAGTTACTTTACTTTTTTTTAAGAGAAATGTCTGTACATCAGTTATTATTATTATTATTATTATTATTATTATTATTATTATTTATATTATTATTTTATTTTTATTATTATTATTATTATTATTATTTATATTTATATTATTATTATTATTATTATTTATATTATTATTTTATTATTATTATTATTATTATTATTATTTATATTATTATTATTATTTTATTATTATTATTATTATTATTATTATTATTATTATTATAATTATAATTATTATTATTATTATTATTTATATTATTATTATTATTTTATTATTATTATTATAATTATTATTATTATTATTTTATTATTATTATTATTACTTTTATTATTATTATTATTATTTTATGTTTATTATTATTATTATTATTATTATTTTATTTTATTATTATTATTATTATTTTATGTTTATTATTATTATTATTTTATTTTTATTATTATTATTATTATTATTATTTTATTTTATTATTATTATTATTTTATTTTATTATTATTATTATTTTATTTTTATTATTATTATTATTATTTTATTTTTATTATTATTATTATTATTTTATTTTTTTATTATTATTATTCTTTTATTATTATTATTATTATTTTATTTTTATTATTATTTTTATTATTATTATTATTATTTTATTTTTATTATTATTATTTTATTTTTATTTTATTATTTTTTTATTATTATTTTATTATTATTATTATTATTAAGTTTTTTATTATTATTATTATTATTATTATTTCATTTTTTACGTATAAAACCTTTGCAGGTGTTCATTGCTTCATTTATTTTATTTTTTGCTTTGCTTTTATTTCAACGCCTTCCTAATGTTATTACATTTGCTAAAATCGTGTTTCTCTTTGTCCATTTCTATTTTTTTTTCTCGTCACCACAATACCAAATTTACTCTAGAAATTTTCGAAGGCTCACAAAGTAATTTCTTCTTTTTTTTTTCAATTATTAACACAAGGTTAAAATAACAGACTTGTTTACGAAAAAATCGAAACGCATTCTAATGGATTTAGAAAAAAATTTTAAGTTAATTTTTTTTTACGCTATTGCATCTTTTTTTTTTTTTTTGGTCTTAATAAATATTGGATTAATATTAAAGAAAACAGGACAGAAACACGCGATGTATTACTTTATTTTATTAAAAGATTCATTTTATAACTGATATTCGTCTTGTAAAAAGAAAAGGAGAAAAAAAAACAAATTCGAATGTTTTAATAGTTTTTAGTTTAATATATTATTATTATTATTATTATTATTATTATTATTATTATTATTATTATTATTATTATTATTATACCAAATTTACTCTAGAAATTTTCTCAAAAACTACTGGATCAATCTGGCTGAAATTTTGTATGGACTTTTGCTATGATAAGGTGAAGCGAATTAAATATCATGATATCCGGTCGATGCACAGCTAGGTATTAGTGCATAAAGATTCATGCAAAAACGAGCACATTTAACTATCAATTTGGCATTCATTCTAAGTAAACGATAATGGACTAAAAAAGCGTTTTTAAAAAGAGTATTTAAAAATTTAAATAATTCTTACTAAAAACAAAAAAAAAGAGTAATAAATTCTTTTTTAAATAATTGCCAATTTTTGATTGTGTGACTTTTAAAGAAAATAGGCTTGTAATTAGAATTTTTAAAATCACAGAGAATTATCCGAATCCAAAATTTTGTAAAAAAAAAAAAAAAAAGTCAGTTTTTATTAGTTTTCTACTGATTTTTTTTTTTTTTTTTTTTTTTTTACTCATGTTCAGCCCAAATAAGATATTTTGCCACACGGGCGTAAGAAAAAGAATAATAATAAACAAAATTTTGAATTGACACCAATTTTACAGAGTTTGAGATCCAATCTGTGGTATTCTTCTGGATTGATTTAAAATTCGACTTAATTAAAAAAAAAAATCTTTATTATGTGCGTACCAGTCACAGAATGAAAATGTCATATTCCAAAAATCATGTAAAATGACCAAGTATTTTTTTTAACTAAGAAAATCATATTTTATGATGAATTAGAAACAAAGGTCAGACGCCGTCATGTTTCTTTAGAATGTGTTAAAAGCGACAACTCAATTCGACTATCAAGATTTTGTTTCTATTTAAGATAATCAAAACCTTTTAATCGCTAAAATCATAAAATTTGATTTTCTTAGTTAAAAAAAATACTTGGTCAATTTAAATGATTTTTGGAATATGACATCTTCGTTCCATGTACATAAGAATTTTTCTGGGTTTTTTTTTTTTTAGTTTTTTTTTTTTAATTCTAAATATGAACCTTTTTTATTTGTTTCTTTTCAGATTTTTCACCTTCCATATCCGACGTAAAACATCAGTCGAATCGAACAGAAACATCCTCTTCAAATTCTACTCTTAATTCGATGAACGCCAATGATTTGAGCGATTGGATCACGATGAAGAACAAGATGCTGCTAAGGATCACGCTACCTGATCGAGATGGAGAAAACTGCTGCCGATAAAAAAAAAAAATTAAACGCACAATTCAAGCTCATATTATTTGGATTCTTCTGACTGCTGTTTTAGGAATGTTATTTTCACGTTTGGGTCGGTAAATGTAACCTCTGACCTTCTTCAGGTGTATCTTATTGAACGCGGGAATCTACATGAAATTTTGAACGGCACCTTGAATTAAAACTACAGGGGTTCCATGCTCTCGTTCTGTCAGCTATAACAGGGTAGAAGCGAGGCCGCCGAGATATATTATTAACAAAACAAAATGGCCGTTCGATACGGCCCAGTTCCCAAACGTGACTTCAACGTAAACTTCCCATGTGACGTCACATTTCATATTTGACCGGCCTTAATGTTAATAATATATCTCGGCGGCCTCGGTAAAAGCCCTATGTAATTCGAAAGTGTATTTTGAGTGTCGTCTGCGTTGAGGATTGAACCTTCGACCTCCAGAAGTGTGTACTTTTTACAATTGAATTTTACCAAGTACGCTATCCACTTGCAGAAAAGTGTGAGTTTTAGGAACATTAAAACTAAATTTGTTCTCGAGATGTACAACCTTACTACTTAGCATTATAGATCACTATTTATTACTAATATATATATATATATATATATATAAATTTTATACTATTTATTACTATATACTTATTACTAAATTTTTATATGTATTATCTATTATTTATAATTACCAACACTCAACATGCAAACAGTAGTCCGAAGAATCCAAATAGAATGAATAATCATTCCTCATATCAACTATTCAGAAACCGATCAATTCAAGTGGATCAAAAAATCTGTTCAAAAAATCAAACCCGATTTGAGCCAAGTTTTAAAAAATTTGAATATTTGTAAATTGAGTTGTAAATAATAATTGACTTTACTCCAAAACTTGAACCTAAGTTTTTATTTTTATTTATTTATTTTTATTATTATTATTATTATTATTATTATTTTAAACTAGCAGGACTCGTTAACCGGTATTTCCCGGTGGAAGCATGACCCTCCCCCTACCTTCATAAAAAATTAAACTATGGTTTTTGTTAGTGGCCACTGTCATCTCTGGAAAATTACGGATCCTGGCGGCCGTGTCCGAAATAAAACAATCTGGCTTCCACTGGGCGATAATCTGCAGGCACTGTTTGATTCTAAAAGAACGCGTAAATCAGTATGAATTCAAAAAAAAAAAAAATTAAAAAAAATTACGAATGGTCCATTAGAATAATAATGCAAAGTTAAAATTAGAAGTTTTCAAAGTTGGGGATTCTCACTATATATTAACGCTTTAGAGTGATCGAAATCAATGGTAGTAGTCGTGACTGTTTCCGTTTATTGTTCAAGTCTTCCTCTTCTTTTCAACTCTTCCGCCAATATTATTAAAGTAAATTCCAATTTTATGTCGTCTTTTTTAACGTGTAAAACAAAACAATTTTTTTTTCACTTCCTTGTGTAATGTCATGTTAAGAACGGCTTTCGGAATAAACACCCCAACCTCCACATGTTAAGAACAACTTTCGGAATAGTGTTATATAGCGTCAGGACCCCTAGGTTGGGAACCGCAGTTGTTAGTTAGTTCTCCGCTGCAACAAAAATCCAGTAGCCGTCTTTTAGTGATCATCTAGTTGTTTAGTTTTCTGGTTGTTATGGTAATGGCTAAGACGACAGAGTTATTTCTCCCTTGACTGTGCATTTTTCGCTCTCGACTTTCTGTAGCTGTCATTGCTTGTCATAACAGCGATTCCGGCTAGAAAGAAATTAACATGCACACAAAGGTCAGACGTAACTCAGCATAACAAATCAAGACGTAAGACACACTGGCTTTTTATATAAAAATATATTTTGTTTTGAAATTATTTTCTCGTTTTACACAGAGATTTTCAATAGTTCAAACTTTAACAGTGTAGCTTACTGTTCATTTCAGTGATGGAGAGGGGTGTGTGGAAACGTTATACTTTCCTATCGGCGTCTCTCTCTTCTTCTCTTCCCTCTTCTCTCCTCCTTCTTCTCTCCTTCTTCTTCTACTGGTTAGACTCCAAAAATCACCGCTTATATTAGCCTGATTTTCGCTTGTTTTTTTTCCAATCCACACGATCTGTCAATCATACTGTTCGATACCGGTGCGCGTCTCTGTTGGTCACGTTTTGACAACTTTTCACCGCCTCCTGACCTAGAGCCATCGTGACCGATTTCTCTTCAGCTGATAGACTATTGGCTTTATCGATACACGTGAATTTATCTCACATGCTAACTTTCTATACATTCCAAGTTGCAAACAAAAAATCGTCGTCCGATTTCTCTGTTTATGACGTAAACATTTCCGTTTCGACTGGTGGACAATCGATTATTCGATGCCCATCTTTCCAATCTTTTATTATCTTGTTTTGAAGAAGTTTTTTCTTTTCAATTATGTATCGGATGGTTCCAGCCATCCATTACATAACACTAGACACTACCAACATTCCCATGTTAAGAATGGCTTTCGGAATAAGAGTGTGAAAAAAATATTTGCTCCAAATTTAAACGTGATATTCGTTATCAGCATACCCACCTGCAAATATAATAAAAAACAAGTCGGGGGTGTGGCAGTGTCGGTAGGAGAGAAATAGATTTGTTTATATTACATCCACATACAACATGGCGGCCAGTGAATTACAGTGCATAATACAGGTCTTTATATTTCGAAAACTACTTGTCTCTGCAAAATTTAAATGAGATTTTCTTAATTTATTGCAGACTATTATCCTCATCTTTTTTAAGTTGTTGTTTCATGACGTTTCGGCCAACTATTCCTCTGGCCTTCGTCAGGTGGTAACCACAACAGGATAGGAACTCTGCATTCTCAGCGTTTTTGGCCAAGTAATCCTCTGGCCGGCTTTGGGTAGGATTGAAACCACTATCTTCAGACAATTCTCACCTGGAACCATAGAGATTCAACGTCTCTATCCACTGCGCCACGGGCCCCGAAGGGCGACCAAGGTTGAATTTTTTGTCTTATAAATTCATGTTTATTTATTATCTGATCATGGTCGGGTCCGTACCGAATGGTATATATATTATATAATTGGAATTAATTATTGAGATGAGCATTATTAATTAATTTATTTATTGCGGACTAAAAAACGTAGTGAGACAACAACAACTATGGAAGGCAGTAATTGCCGAGGATGCAGTTAGAAGATTCAGATCCCGTCGTGGTTACCACCTGATGAAAGCCAGAGCAATAGTTGGCCAAAACGTTGTGAAACAACAGATGAGAATAATAGTCGGCAATAAATAAATTAATGAAATAATACTCATCTTAATAATGAATTCTAATTGAATAATAGAGATTTTCTTATTCAGCATAGTCGAAAACCTCGACATTTAAAAAAAAAAAAAATTGTGGAGTGGACCTAATGTAAAAATTTACCAAAAAAAAAACGCCAAAAAAAAACAAAGTTAACGTATGTGCAGTCTCAATAATCAGTCCGAAAACAAAAAAATGTTTATTGAATTATGTTATATTCCTAAATACTTAGGAAATAAAGACAAACGTGAGTTACACCGAGTGGTATGTGTAATGGGGTTTATTTATAATACAGAAACGTAAGGCTGCTCGCCTAAGGTAAATAGAAGTACATAGTAACAAGTATGGGGAAGAAAGTCTGATAATCAATACGTAAGACTATCCGTCTTACTGCGACTGCTTGTCTGCTGCTGTCTGCCAAACAGTCCAATATATATATACAGTTTGTAACCGGTGTATAGCCAGTTATGTTCCTTCACAACACCTCCCCCTGAAGCTGAAATCTTCCTGATTTTAGCTTAAATACCTCTTCCTTTTAGGGTCAGGGCTTAATCTCCTGGTAACTTTTCTCTTTCTTGCGCTTTTCCTTCTGGTCAGCGTTACCCGGGGTAAAGGTTTCTGTCCAGCCCGTATGGTCGGTTCAGGCGAAATATTCATTGTTTGCGGTACACACGCTGGTTTTGGTATATCAAAAATATCGCACAATGTTTCCATTGGTGTCTCTTCCACATTTGGAGACAGTCTGGGACGTATTTGATTTCTGTGTCTTTTGCAGACAAAACTTAATCCTTGGATGGTATAGACCATGCTCCCAATCCTTTTTTTGATAATACCTTCAACCCACTGATTTCGTCCATTTTGAAAATTTTTGAAATATACATTTTCACCTGGGGAGAAGCACTTGGTATTAAGGTTTTCTTTTTTGAAAACTTTCTTTTTCTCTGGTAGCAGCCTATCGAAGACAGATCTTATCTTTCTTGCAAACATTAGCTCAGCCGGGGAAGAATTGACATTATTATTAGGATTTGGTGTCACCCTGTAAATTGCTAAAAATGTTTGAATACATTGTTCGTCTGTGCCCATAGTAAGATTTTTCTTAAGTGCCCTTTTAAACGTATCTACAAATTTTTCGGCCAACCCATTCGATCGTGGATGGTACACAGGTGTTGTCATATGTAGAATATTTAGTGAGTCACAGAATTCTTTGAATTCATGAGCAGTAAATGCTGTTCCATTATCGCTCACTAAGGTTTTTGGCACTCCAAAACGGCTAAAAATTTCATTAAGCGCACTCACAGTGTTTTTTGCTGTTGGATGTCTAAACTTAAATATTTCTGGCCATTTTGAAAAAGAATCTACAATAATCAAGTAAAAATAACCATTTATAGGTCCCGCATAATCAATATGCAGACGTGACCAGGGTAGGTCCGTCTTTGGCCATGGCGTCGTTTTTACTGGAGGATCTCGAGCTGCTAATTGACATCCTCTGCATGTCTTGACACATTTTTCAACTTCCTTGTCCATACCAGGCCAGTACACATATCCTCTCATAAGGGATTTCATTCTCGAAATGCCCGGATGACCTGTATGAAATTCCTTCAGAATTTTCCTCTGTAACGTTAGTGGAATTACGATCCTCTCACCATACATGAGCACATCTTCACAGATGGAAAAAGGCGTTGTTTGATCTACCTTTTTATTTTTTTTTATCCATCCCAATTGATTTTTCATTTTCTTAATGAAAATGTCATTTACTGCCTCTTTTTTTATTTTTTCGAAAGTTACCGGAAGTTCACGTATCATATTACACATTGAACTTGTACATTCACTTTCGTCTTTAAGCGCAGCAATTACCGTTTCTTCGAAACTTTCGCTTCTTTTAGGGATCAACCGTGATAATGCATCTGCGTGTCCTAACTTTTTTGAGGATACATGTTCCATCTTAAACTGATAGTTTAAGAGGGTTACAGCCCATCGCTGTAATCGATTCGCAGTATGTGTGGGAATGCCTTTCTTTGATCCAAATATGGTAAGTAGGGGTTTATGGTCGGTTTGCAAAATAAAAGATCGTCCATGGAGAAATCGATTGTACTTTGTAATTCCAAATATTATCGACAGCGCCTCTTTTTCAATTTGGCTGTAATTTTTCTCCGCTGCAACCAACGTTCTTGAAGCATGGGCGATAGCTTTTGTCCTACCATCCTCATACTTGTGAAGTAATACAGCGCCAACACTGTAATCACTGGCGTCCGTTGCTAGTATTAGTTCCTTTTCTGGATTGAAATGTGCCAATGCTAAGTCTGACAGTAGACATCTTTTGATATTTTGGAAAGCAGATTCACATTCCTTATTCCAGTTCCATTTAACACCCTTTTTCAGTAACTCGTTAAGAGGAGCTCTTAAATTATGTATGTTAGGGATGTAAATTGCATAGTATTGAACTAATCCCAAAAACGATTTTAATTTTGTCACTGAATCTGGAGCAGGCATCTTTTCAATTGCTTCAGTCCTTTGTGGATCCGGTCTTCGACCCTCTTTGTCGATTATTTGACCTAGATATTTAATTTTTTTTCATAAAAAAATCGCATTTTTCTGGGCTCAATTTAAAACCAAATTCCTGTATTCTTTTGAATACTTCTTTTACATGCTTCTTATGATCTTGCAAATTTTCACTTTTAATTAGGATATCGTCAAGGTAGGCCATTGAAAATTCCAACCCTGCCAGCATCGTGTCCATAATTTGCTGGAAAATAGCAGGAGCAACCTTTAATCCAAAAGGAAGCCTCTTTAGCTTAAAAATGCCCTTATGAGTATTTATGCCTAAGTATTTGGAGCATTCATCGCTGATCTTAATTTGCAAGTAAGCATCTGAGAGGTCTATCTTAGAAAAAATTTTTCCTCCGTTAAGCTTAGAGAACAGATCTTCTGCGGACGGAAGGGGATAATTATGGTCCAATAGACAGTCATTTAAACCCGTTGAAAAATCTCCACAGACCCTTATTCTGTTATTTTTTTTCTTTACATACACGGTTGGACTTGCCCAATCTGTGTGGTTAACTTTTTCAATGACTTCCAGTTGTTGAAGTCTATCCAACTCTTTTTCGATTGCGTCCATCGCTGAAAAAGGCACATTCCTTTTAGGTTTGAATACTGGAGTGGCATTTTTCTTTAATTCAAATTTTGCCTCTGTCTTAATACAGAGTCCTAGTCCTTCGGCAAAAACATTGGGAAATTCAGTTTTCAAATCCTTCAGGAAGTCTTCCCTTTGGCTTGCTTTTTCTGCAGTTAAAACGTTACAAAACGAATTTATGGGTTTCTCCCATAAATTAAACAGGACAATCCAATCTACCCCAAACAGGCATGTATTCTTTCCTGGTACGACGTACACTTTGGATTTATGAGTCTGGTTAGCGAATGTCACTTTGCATTTTAATTCTCCCTTGAACTCTAATCTTTTGCCGCACACACTTCTCGCCGTCTTTCTGGTTTTCGTTAATTCAGGTCGACCTATCCTTTTCCATATATCTTCATTTATAATACTAATATCTGCACCGCTATCCAGAAGCAATGTAACCAGATGTCCATTTATCCGAACATCAACATATTTCCATCTTTCGCAGCTTTTTTCTTTATTCATGCGAAGCGTATTTACATTATCGGTCCCTTGTCTTTTCTTCTGGGCACAGTATGTTCCCTTGTGACCTCTGAGACCACATTCATAACATATTTTGTTCCTAAACCAGCAGGTCTTATTGTTGTGTCTTAAACTACCACAACATTTACACTTTAGTTTTGGGTCTTTGTATCCTTTAAGGATCCTGTGTTCTTGGAACCTGGACTTTCTTGTGGTCCCTTGCCTTTTTACTTGCTGCACCTTAAAAATATTTTTCTCTTCAATGCGAGTGTTGTCTTTCTTTATGTTAATCAGACGTTGACACTCTTCAGTGACTTTTTGCAATGTTATGTTAGGATCCGCCTCCATAATTGTTAGGATCCGTGAACGTATATCTTTGTCCCTTGGTGCTGTGAGACCTTGTACAAAGATTAAACATTTAAATTGGTCTGCGGAAATTTCATTCAATTTAAATGATTCGCATAAACAGTTCACAGTGCAAGCATATTCTAGATAGTCTTCAGCTTCTGCCTTCTGAATGTTCAAACATTTGTATCTAGAGTGAAATAGGCTATCCCTTTTATCAAATATTTTCGACAAGGTACTAATTGTTTCCTCGAACGAAACCTCCTCCGGTTTTTTTGGTAGAATTAGATTTGCATACTTGGTGTTTTCATCAGTACCCAGTTTTTGTAGTAGCAGGGTAACTTTTTCCTCATCGGTCCAGTCTAAACATCTTTTCGTAAAAATTGTTTCGTATCTTCTGTAGTATGCAGGGAAAGTAACACCAGTATCCGGGGAGTAACGAAATTCCGTTAGTGAATTTGAAATACCCTCGGCAGAAAAATTAGTCTTCTTCCCGGTCGACGTTAGAATTAGCTTTTCTAAATTCTTTTGCTGTGTCGACATTTGTCGTTGTAGTATGTTTGTTTGTTCTTGTTGTGCCTCTAAAGTTTTTTGTGTTCTTTCTTGTTGTTGTTGCAGCTGTTGCTGTAGCTGTTGTTGTTGAATTTGTTGTTGTTGTTGTTGTTGTTGCGCTAAAAATTGTTGAGTCATTTTTGTCTGTTCCTGGATGCTAAGGGCTAGAGCCTTAGTTAACTCTGCTAATTGTTCCATGTTAGCTTCTAGTACAAAAATGTCTTTTCGAATTCTACACAATAATTCCAAAGAAAAATCGTAAATTTACGTATATCGTAAATTAGTAGCAATATGCAGACACAACACGTTTCAACAAAGTTCATCCATAGTAATTCAACAGGCTTTGTAAAATAATTCTTTTTTTTTTTTTTTTTTTTTTTTCAACAACGTAAGTTCATACACAAAATATTTCTTACTTCCCACGACAAATAGTTCCAATTATTTATATAAAGGCAATAACAAACAATTAATTTTCCAAAAAAAAAAAAAATATATATGGCTGCCGTTCCCACGTGGCATAAAATGGTACAATAGTCGTTGTATTTATATTTTTTCTTTCGAAACTCGTAATCCTTTAGTGTAGTTTCGAATTCAACTTGCGACCATTTTTTTTTTTTTTTTTTTTTTTTACTTGTCAAAATAAATATAAATTCCACTTTACCTTGAACATGTTTCTATAATTTCTTGTGAGTTCTTTACGAAGAAAAATCCGTACTTTTCGCTACTTTAGGTAGGAAAAATTTTTAAATTCATTGACGCACGTGGTCAAAAATCCTTGTGTAGTTTGTTTTTTTCGTAAAACAAAAAATCCTTGCATTGTACACAGTCCTTGGTACGGTAATTTATCTCTGTTAAGAGAAAGAACATCCTTTCGTCGCCATTGTTATATTCCTAAATACTTAGGAAATAAAGACAAACGTGAGTTACACCGAGTGGTATGTGTAATGGGGTTTATTTATAATACAGAAACGTAAGGCTGCTCGCCTAAGGTAAATAGAAGTACATAGTAACAAGTATGGGGAAGAAAGTCTGATAATCAACACGTAAGACTATCCGTCTTACTGCGACTGCTTGTCTGCCGCTGTCTGCCGCTGTCTGCCAAACAGTTCAATATATATATACAGTTTGTAACCGGTGTATAGCCAGTTATGTTCCTTCACAACAAATTATAATAAGAAACTTCGGACATGATAACAGGATTGAAGGTAATCAATGAAAAATATGAAAGTAAATCAAATCAACTACAGAAATAATAAATGCAAAAACAATTTTTAAAAAAGCAAAGAAAAACAAAACAAATATAGCATCCTGTAAGGATCGATAATCGCTCAAAAATCGAAAAATAAATATTGCTACCCATAACTGTTATTTTTTTTCAGAGCTGTTTTTTTTTTTGGGGGGGGGGGGTAATTGTATCGGAATCGGAAAAAATATTGGAATCAGCCCATCCACTAGTAACAATGTTAACTATTCTTCTTATTGGTGATAGAAAGTTATCAAAAACACAAGAATTATTAAAGGTAACAACTAAAAAAACTTGCATTCAACTTTATACGTCATCCAACATTTGCGAAAATTTAAATATTAACTATTTATGTTTGGGGGAAGTGCTTGTTGAATTTAAAGATGGACCAGAATTAAAACAAAAACGAAAGCCAGAAAACAAGTCAAGACTACGAATGATACTAAAGCTGAACCGATCCATTGCCTCGCCGTCATTTGTGATGTTAAATCTACACCTTTTACACCTCAAATTAAAAAAGCACAACTTCAAATTAAAAAACACAACTTCAAATTAAAAAAACTAAACTTCAAATTAAAAAACATAACTTCAAATTAAAAAAAGACAACATCAAATTAAATAAACCCAAGTTCAATTTAAAAGCACGTGACATTATGTTAGAATTATTCATACTCAAACTTTGTAAGGTAATTTGCATAACATCACTTATGCAAATTACCCACTATTACTTGTAGTTGCTCGCAACAATAAAAAAAGAAAAGTTTCTAACAATTAACATTACAATAATTTAAAATATGGAAAATAACAATGGATCTCCGGTAGTTGTGCGATCAAGTAGAGGAGTCAAGAGAGGCACAGTACGTGGTCAGTACAAACGCAATCGAAATTCTCCTAAGCGTCGGATTCTGGAAGCCGCTCGAAATAGCAGGGACTGGAAACTGTCGCAGAGAACTGTGGGATAAATAGGAACACCGCGTACGCCTGGGTGAATAAACAGGCCAAGGGGCAAGACGTGGAGGATAAGCCGCGGGGTGGAAGGCGACATGGGAAAGTGAATCCGGACATGGTCAACAACATGCTTGATATAATCGGAGAAGATCCTACCATCACTCTCAAGGAGTTGGCCTTGAAGATTTCGGAGATGCATGGAATCAACCCCCCAATCAGCGTTACTACCATAAATAACCATCTCGATGGTAGACTCTTCACTGTAAAATGGGTTCACAAGCAAGCCGAGAATGTCAACACTCCGGAGAATAAGGTAAAACGTCGTATCTATGTAGAAAGGGTTATGGCCGCATTGGGAGCTGGTAAACATGTGGTGTATTTGGATGAGTCAAACGTGAACTTATTTTGTACTCGGACCGTTGGACGATCCGCGAGGGGCCAGAGAGTGGTGCTACATGTTCCAGGCTCGAAAGGTCCAAATATTCACATGGTTGCTGGTATTAGTCAACAGGGACTCATCAACTTCACCCGCAGGCGTGGCGCCTACAAGCACCCGGATGTCAACCAATGGGTTGCAGAACTACTCAATTCTGTCTTCGCAATGGGATATGATGCCGGACAGGTAGCCTTGGTAATTGACAACGCCCCGTGCCATTCCCGAGTGGAACAACTACACGACCAGGCAGCTTTTGCAGAAGTGGAGTTTATTCGCTTGCCTCCATACAGCCCGGCTCTCAACCCCATCGAAATGGCCTGGTCAGCCATCAAAGCCGTCATCAAGAGGGATCTACCGAGCGTTATACATGTGCCACAACCGGAAGATATCACAAAAGTGGAGCACCGTCTTCGTCTTGTGGAGACCGCCATCGACCGAGCCTACCAAGTGGTAACTCCTGCCATGTCTCAGGCATTCTGTAATTGGGTTCAACGCCATCACGCTAGATGTCTCAGGGAAGAGGACCTCCCTGTTGGAGAATAAATGGTTTATCTATCATGTAATAAAATTTTAATTTAATTTGAACTTGGATTTTTTTAATTTGAAGTTGTGTATTTTAATTTGAAGTTTAGTTTTTTTAATTTGAAGTTGTGTTTTTTAATTTGAAGTTGTGTTTTTTTAATTTGAACTTTAGTTTTTTTAATTTGAGGTGTAAAAGATGTAGAAGAAAAGCTTGTGCAGTTTTCTCCATTTTTTCCAACATATGTAGTTATCTTGCCGGATTTTAAAAGTTAGACCCAAATAACATTTCAGTTGATAAAATAAAACTTTGATTTTGATGAGCCAACTTGTTATCGTTGTTACATAATATTGACAATATTGATAATGTACTTTGCTACAACTTATTTAAAAATTACTTAGTCCAGCCAAGACGACTGGTAATAACATTTTCGAATAACCACCTTGAAATAAAAATCTACAACGGGGATAACTTGTATTTTTAATTCAAAATAGAAATTGTCTAACTAGAATTTTTTTTATTTTCAATTTTCTTAGCAGTTTGTTCAAACTCGAGATGAGGCATCCAACAGGATATCAGATATATTCCAACTGAGAGATTTTTTACAGATTATAACCGTCTCTTTAATTGTTGGAATCTCTCTTGCACTTGGTTCACCGAGTATATTTGCCAGGTAGTTTTTTGAAATTCTTTTTCATGAGTCCAGTTGCGTCTATTATTACTGGAATGTATGTGTGTGTGCGTGTGTATGAAACGGCACTAACCCTATTTGGGTTTAACCGACTTCCTCCAAAGGAGGAAGTTCCATGGGAGTATAAAATTCAAAAGCGGTCCCTGTCTATCTCCGTAAGCCTTCTCTGCATATATGCTATTTCTTATATTCAATCAAGTTATATTATGATTCATGCTTCGTTCCTTATTGGAGTTTTCAAGGGAGAACTTGAATGCCTACTGGGGAGAACTTGAATGCCTACAAGACACTCGAGTATCTACGCGCTCTTTATACATGTGTTTGTCAGAACAATCTGGCATAAGGATAAACCCTGAATAAATAGTCAAAATCACAATAAAATCATAACCAAATAAGATCTCCTCATTATGACTTGCACATTAGTTTTTATGACGAAGAGTGCACCTTCTCCAAGTGATGTTAGCTCAAGTAAAAGCACGAAGCTGAATACTTCACCAAACTACCAAAGTACGTCCAAGGATGGAATACTGCTGCCATATCTGGGCAGGAGCTGCTAAAAACAGCCTATCCTGCCTTGACAGAGTACAAAATAGACTTCGTGGCTTAGTGGGGGATGCCCTTTTCTCTATCCTGCAACCTCTCTCCCACAGAAGAGACGTTGCGAGCCTATCCTTGTTTTATCGTTATTTCCATGGCAGGTGCTCGTCTGAACTCCAATCTCTGGTCCCCCCTCGCCAATCTTTCACGAAAAACACCCGTCTAGCTGAATCCACTGTGAAAAATTTCCCCCACTCTTTATCTGTGCCTAAATCAAAACGTGGATTCCATGAACAAAGCTTCTTTCTTAGAACTGCACGCCTGTGGAACTCTGTTCCGTCTGCCTGCTTCCCACCTGACTACAACTTGGATGTGTTCAAGTCCAACGTTAACAAATTCATAATGAACTGCCCCCTTAAGTAAACACTTCATCAAATCTCCACACTAACGTAATGTACTTGCAATAACCCTTATCCCGGAGTGGCTTCCGGGCCTTGATAAGTGGTAACCACCCTGTAAAAAAAAAAAAAAAAAACTAGATTAATTCTTGTCCTGGAATATGGTAAGATCAAAATACCACAAGAAATGTTCACTATAAAATATTTAAATGGTCAGTTGGGAGAGGAAAATTATTTTCTCAACTTTTTTATTGACTCAATGTTTGAGATATAAAGGAGAAGTTTAATGGAATATTTGAATATCTGTGTATTTCGTATTGAAAATAATCCTGCCTTATTTTTAGATATAGCATTTACTGGTGGTGAAATGTATTTATTAAATTGTTTCTGGTCATGTAGACATTCTGTTGGAGTGGAGAGAACTTGAATGCCTACTAGACACTGTCCTCGAGTGACAGGATTTTGTCAGGACAACCTGGCATGGGATACTTTTAGCTACAAACCCTAAATATTCAAAATCACATAGTTTTCGTGGCCCAAGTAAGGTATGGCTAACCCACACTTGCTTTTACGGGGAATGACAAACTTTCTTAAAGTAACAACACGAACTTGGATACTCCACCAGACTAGACGAATTCTTGTCCTGGAACCTGGTAATACCAAGAGACCATAAGAAAGATATATTATAACATATTTAAACGGTCAATTATTGAGAGGAAAACTATTTTATCAACTTCTTTACTGACTCAGTGTTTGAGAAATAAAAGAGAACTTTATGTAGAGATCAAGTATTAGCCCTAAGAATTGGGACCCATTTGATTTCTAAGAACTTTAACTGAAGTAAAATGAACAAAAAAGAGCTTTTCCTTCTGTTATGCATACCTTCAGGAACATTGCCATTCCAACGGTTAAGTACATTGCCCTGTCTCTAGAAACATTGTTGACACATTTTCCATTTTAAAAAAAAAAAAGGTTTTTATTTCCAACGAAGCAAATAAAAATAGATTTTCGAAAACAAAAGAAATACGTCTGCTACTAAGAAACAGTTTTATAACTGTCGGCTGCGTTGAGAAATTTGTCAACAAAGAAAAAGTATTCAAAAAGAATGAAAGTTAAATACGAGGTTGTCCGGGTTTCTCTAAATGCTTTCCTAAAATCACCTTTGATAATAAAATTCAACTCAACAATTCTTGCCAATAAAAGAACTGTATATATAAGCAAAGGTAACTTGTCCTCCTTGTCTTTATATTCTACATTTTCATGTTTTTTTTTTCTATTTGAGAGTCAAAGTCACTTGAGGATACGGGTCAATGAATGTAAGGTGGTAGTTTAGTAATCGTTAATCATGTAGATTGGTAGAATTTGATTATTTATGGGAACGGCTCAACAAGAACTTGTTTACATTGGATTTGAAGACTACCATGTTGTATTCAACTGGGAAGCAGACCAGCAAAACAGTGTTTCAAAGGCAGGCAGTTGTGGGAAAGAAGCTTTCAGGCACAGGTAGAGAGTGGGAGATATCATATATAGTGGTTGTAGCTAGTCGAGTGCTTTTTTGTGAAAGTTTGGCAAGGGAGTGACGATAGATTGGAGTTCAGTCGAGCACTTGTCATGAAAATAGTGATAGAGCAGAAACAGGCTCGCGACGTCTCTTTTTTTTTTTTCACCTCATTATATTTTCACCCCAAACAAGGTACATTGCCACTTTGATGTAGGGGTTACTATCAGGGACATAAGCTACAGGGGTACTATGTGGGGAGTTGGCCAGCAAAATGTCAATTCATGTTACATTTGAACTTCTGCATGTCAAGCATGGAAGCAGGAACCTGGAAGTCCAGCAGCTTTGGGGAAGAAACTACAGGAGTAGAAGGCTCTCTTACTTCTAAGGATATCTACTGTGAAGGGGTGGGATTTAGCTGCTTGTCGGGTTTGTCAGGGGTATTTACATCGAGGGGGGTACAAGTGCTTGCATTTCGTCGGAGCATTCACCGTTAAAGTACTTGCAGAACAGGCAGAGGGATGCTACATTTCGTCGATGGGGCAGAGGCTGAAGTTTAGATGACAGTTCAGGACCTATCAGGTTGGCGACTCTCTTTTGAACCTTGTCTAGGAACGAGAGACTAGTAGCAGATGCACCAACCCAAATATGACAATACTCCATACATGGGTGAATGGTGGCCTTATAGAGGTACAAGATACTTTCAGGCGTTAGTAGCTTTCTAGCACGGTAGAGAGGGCCTACCTTCTTCACAGCGGTCCTGGCAATGCTCTCAATGTAATTGTTCCAACTCATGTTTCCTGTGAATGTTAGGCCGAGGAGTTTAAAAGATGTACTTTCAAATAAAGACTCTTTGGCCATTACTATTGGTGGTAGAGAAGGTTTCTTGTAATTATTGAAGGAAACAAGTTTAGTCTTGGCAGCATGAATTTTTGTCCCCATTCCACTACAGATTGAAGGTCATCCTCTAGTGTTTCTATTATTTCTTTAGATGTGTGTTCATTTGTTTTCCTGTCATGTCTGTTATAGAGTGTGGTGTCATCAGCATATATACCCATCTCACAGGCAATTTTGTCAGGGAGGTCATTTATGAATATTAGGAATAATAGAGGTCCCAGAATAGACCCTTGAGGCACTCCCGCATTTATGTTATATTGTTTAGATGTACGACCGTCGAGGACAACCTGGATTTTTCTCTTATCTAAGAAGAATTTAATTATGTTAAGTATTCGTCCAGTGATACCGTATGATCTGATTTTCCCGAGAAGACCTTAATGCCATACCCATACCCGACCTTATCCCAGCTGTGCTATTAAAAAAGTGCTCAGCCGAAGTAGCTCCAGTTCTCTCCAAACTCTACAACAAATGCCTTAATGAATCTTGCTTTCCGAGCTGTTGGAAAACTGCTTCTGTGGTACCAGTATTCAAGAATTCTGGCGAAAGAACTGACCCATTAAATTATCGCCCTATTAGCCTCCTCCCACTTTTTGCCAAAATATTTGGGACCTTTATTAACCATGCTCTAGTCCAGCACCTTACAGATGCTAAACTTCTGACCGACCATCAATATGGATTTAGACAAGCCCGTTCCACGGTAGACATCCTCACTGTAATCTCTGAACGCATATACCATTCACTGGACAAAGCGGGAGAGGGCAGAGCGGTAGCTCTAGATATATCTAAGGCTTTTGACAGGGTATGGCATGAGGGTCTCCTCAGGGAGATTAGATCTTACGGTATCACTGGTAGAATACTTAACATAATTAAATCCTTCTTAGATAAGAGAAAAATCCAGGTTGTCCTCGACGGTCGTACGTCCAAACAATATAATATAAATGCGGGAGTGCCCCAGGGATCTATCCTTGGTCCTCTGCTGTTCCTGATATTCATAAATTACCTCCCCGACAAAATTGCCTCTGAGATGGGTATATATGCTGATGACACCACACTCTATAGCAGGCACGACAGGAAAACAAATGAACATATATCTAAAGTAATGGCAGAAACACTAGAGGATGACCTCCAATCAGTAGTGGAATGGGGACAAAAATGGATGGTAACGTTCAATGCCACCAAGACAAACCTGGTTTCATTCAATAATTACAAGAAACCTTCTCTACCACCTATAGCAATGCCCAACAACTCTTTAGCTGAGAGTACGTCTTTCAAGCTCCTTGGCCTAACGTTCACAGGAAACATGAGCTGGAACAATTACATCGAGGGCATTGCCAGGGCCGCTGCGAGGAAGGTGGGCTCTCTCTACCGTGCTAGAAAACTTCTAACACCCGAAAGTATCCTGTACCTCTATAAGGCCACTATTCGCCCATGTATGGAGTATTGCTGTCATATTTGGGATGGTGCATCGGCTACTAGTCTCTCGCCCCTTGACAGGGTTCAAAAGAGAGTCGCAAATCTGATAGGCCCTAAACTGGCATCAAAACTTCAGCCTCTGTCCCATCGTCGAAACGTTGCATCCCTCTGCCTGTTCTACAAGTATTATAATGGTGAATGCTCTGAAGAACTGCAAGCACTTGTGCCCCCACGACGTGAACACCCTCGACAGACCCGACAAGCTACAAAATCCCACCCCCACACTGTAGAGATCCCTAGATGTAAAAGATCTTTCTACTCCAGTAGTTTCTTCCCCAGAACTGCTAGACTTTGGAATTCCATTCCAGGTCACTGCTTCCCCAACTGTACTGACATGCCCTAATCCCTACATAGTACCCCAGTAGATGTTTCCCCTGATAGTAGCCCCCTACATTAAAGTGGCAATGTGCCTTGTTTGGGGTAAAAATGTAATAAAAAAAAAAAAATAAATAAAAATAAAAAATATATATATATATATATATATATATATATATATATATATATATATATAAACTATTTTTTAAAATTATTTGATCTTTTCAGCTTTAAAAAAAAATGTTGCAATTTTTATGGACCTACATTTATTCTGTTTAGTTTTTGTAACATGAAATATGGGAAGGGTAGAACACCTAAAAAAATATCCTCTAATATATTTAACGAACCCTACTTTTAATATGTAAGTTTATTTAATAATGAATAAATATCGAAAATTTCAGGAAATTATGACTATTATTTGATTTTTGCTAGATTTTTAAAACATGGGTATGTTTACGGCTTCAAAAACGTCACTACATAGGAGCAAAGCGTCCATAATGTAAACACGATTTTTGTCTCGCATTTTCATTATTTTTTATGCTGTAAATTTTTTTTTAAAAGATTAACAGTTTATTTGAAGCTTCTTTTAAATGATAAAAACTAGGATGATAATATTAAATTAAATTAGTTACATCATGTAACGTATGGGGGGGGTAAATCTGTGGCACGCGTTGGAGGTACCTAATGTAGTGTACTAAAAATTTATCTACATTTCTTCCAAGTCTTTTTCTGTTTTCGGTTTGTTATGGAATTTTTTATATATCTATTTTCATATCTCTATTTTTAAATATTTCAATCAAATCTGTAGTTTGTAGCAGTCGAAACTTGCTACAATCACAGGCAGGAGCGAATTCTCATCGCTCGAGATTTGAAATCCATTTTTTCCCTGGCTTGTCCAATCACAAGCCTGCTCTCAAACATGTGACCGAGTACATAAAAGGTGAAATCGCAAACCCTCTTTCCGTTTCTCGCTGACATTCGCCTTTGGTCCAGGCTAACGTGAGTATCACAAGCCAACATGGCCATCATCAAAACTTGTTTCCACATGCGCTTCACACACGCATACTCTTTCCTGCCCCGAGACACTAACCCTTTGTCCTGTCTCTACTATCGGACGCATGCTCCTACAACACATAAACATGGTTTCCGCTCTGTAAGATATACCGCAGATGTGCTGACGGTTATATCTCACAGGATTAGTGAATCTCTTGACAAAAGCTTCCTTTCTAGGGCAATTGCTCTTGACATATCAAAAGCCTTTGGCAAGGTATGGCATAAGTGTCTACTTCACAAGATTTCCAGCTACGGTATAACTGAAAATGTTTTCTCAATCATTAAATTATTTCTCTCCGATAGGCTCATAAGAGTAGTGGTCGATGCACAAAAATCAGAGGCCAGCAGTATTAATGCTGGAGTCCCTCAGGGGTCAATCCTGGGCCCAACTCTCTTCCTGATCTACATCAATGACCTCCCTAAACACATACTTAAATCATTCGTTGACATCTATGCTGATGACACGACCATCTACGGCAACACATCAAATGCTGTAAATGACAAAGTTCTCTCTGATTCTCTCTCCTCTGATCTCGAGCACGTGGTTCAGTGGGGAAGATGTGGCTGGTTACCTTTAATGCATCTAAAACCAAACTCCTATCCTTACATCATTAATGCTCTGATCCCCATCTGGCATCAATTTGGATAGATTGCTCTCGTCTGGGAGAGGCCCTGTGTTTTGACAAGCTTCTGGGTTTGACCTTTACTCCTGATCTGAAATGGAACATGTACATCAAGTCTGTTGCCAAGGTCGTTGGAAAAATGGTGGGATCCTTCTACCGCTCAAGATGCAATTCTCTTTCTATATAAAAGCCAAGTACGTCCAAGGATGGAATACTGCTACCATATCTGGGCAGGAGCTGCTAAAAACAGCCTATCCTGCCTTGACAGAGTACAAAATAGACTTTGTAGCTTAGTGGGGGATGCCCTTTTCTCTACCCTGCAACCTCTCTCCCACAGAAGAGACGTTGCGAGCCTATCCTTGTTTTATCGTTATTTCCATGGCAGGTGCTCGTCTGAACTCCAATCTCTGATAGATTTTTTTTTTTTTTTTTTTACACAGTGGCAACCTCTTATCAAGGCCCGGAAGCCACTCCGGGATAAGGGTTATTGCAAGTACATTACGTTAGTGTGGAGATTTGATGAAGTGTTTACTTAAGGGGGCGGTTCATTAGGAATTTGTTAACGTTGGACTTGAAGACATCCAAGTTGTAGTCAGGTGGGAAGCAGGCAGACGGAACAGAGTTCCACAGGCGTGCAGTTCTAAGAAAGAAGCTTTGTTCATGGAATCTACGTTTTGATTTAGGCACAGATATGGAGTGGGGGAAATTTTTCACAGTGGATTCAGCTAGACGGGTGTTTTTCGTGAAAGATTGGCGACAGGGGGACCAGAGATTGGAGTTCAGACGGAAACCATATTGTGTGTCACTAAGAAGGTGGTTTCTGCTGAGGTGGTTGACTATTTCTCTATTGTATATGCATTCCAGCAACTTACTCATAACACACAGGAGACTTATTGGTCTGTACTGAGAGGGAGATGACTTATCACCTGAATTCTTAAATACAGGGCAAACTGATGAGGTCTTCCAGGGAGTCAGAAAGCACTTCTTCTTAAGGCAGTGCTTAAATAGTTTCGTAAGTATGAGAGCAAGTTCTGGTTGAAGCTTTTTTAACACTATAATTGGGATGCCATCAGGGCCAGTTGCTTTACTGGAATCAAGGTTCTTGATTAGCTTGGCAACCTCATGCACTGATATTTGTATGTTACCTAGCTTGTTCTGTGTTATAGGAGGAAATATGGGGAGTTGATGGCCTTCGTCGCATAGGGTAGAACTAGCTGCGAAGTTCTTTGCAAAGAGTTTGGCCTTGTCTGATGCTGACGAGATGACCTCTGGTCCATTGATAATGGTTGGGATAGAATGCACACTTCTGTTCAGGATCCTATTTGTTATTTGCCAAAACTGGTGGGAACCAAGCTGCTGATCAGCTACCTTGGATTTAACAGACTGGGCATATAGCTCTCTTGCATTTTTTATTACTCTTTTACATTGGTTGCTGGCAGTCCTGAAAGCAGATTTAGTCTCAGTGCATCTATTACGTTGGTAGCTATGGAAAAAGTGATTTCTGTGAGCGATAGCAGCAGCACATTCTGGGGAGAACCATGGCTGGCTGTTAGGTTTTTGTTGGAATTTTTTAGATGGTATGAATTGGTCTATACCTACAATTAACCATTCGGTCAGATCTGATACTAAAGAGGACACTTCCTTTTTAAACATGGAGTGCAGAGGTAAATCAGATATGAATGTACGGAAGCTATCCCAGTCAGCCATAGAGTATCGATATACAGTACGGTGGAGGGGTACATCTGGAGACTTATTACATTTCGTTTTTATCTTAACTGATACAACGGAGTGGTCAGAGGATCCTAGAGGAGAATGAACGGAACATGAACATAGCTCAGGGGAAGTTGAGAGAAAAAGGTCTAGGAGGCTTGCATATTGACCAGGTGTATCGGGCACACGGGTGGGTTCGCGAACAATCTGAGTGAGGTCATAAGCAATGGCAAAATCATGACAAAACCTCCCCTCATCGTCTGTCTTATTTGAATGGGTCAGCCATTTCATGTTATGGATGTTGAAGTCACCACAGATGTGGATGTTAGCCGAGGGATGTGCAGACAGGATGTGGTCTATTTTCTCAGATATGCTCTTAACTAACTCCGCTGTTGTGGGGCTGATAGAGGGCAAATATAAATGCAGTGGTGTTAGCAAGTGCAACCCGGAAGCACATATAGGGTAAGTTAGGATCTTCTCTAGAGATATCCCTGCCACACAGGAAGCCATCTTTAATGTAGGCACATATTCCATGCCCATGGCGATCTTGGGGGTCAGATTTAGCTGTTAAATTAGAGTATCCGTTAATTATGAACTCATCTAGGGAAGTGGTCGGCCCTATTCCAGTTTCGCTTAGAAATAATATGTTTGGTTTTGTCTCCTGTAATTGGGTTTCAACCTCTGGAAGGTTGGAACGTAGAGCCCTGATGTTGGAGAAGGAGACCTGGTAGTAGGAGTCTACATTGGAAGATGGGATTCTAGGTTTATTCGAGTTTTTTTCTGGAGATATTTCATGTTGAGGTTTTGGGATTTGTGGAAACAGGTCGGCATATTTGGTTAGAGCAGTACAGAGAGGGAAAGTAAGAGAGAAAAAGACAGGAATTTTTTTTTTTTGTAGCACACGAAAAGGTAAAGCCGTAACAATTACCCACTAGTATGGTATTGAGAGGCCCCACCAGAAACTACTACATGGTCCAGATCCACTCACCAAATGGCAATACAGCAGTCCCAGTACTTTGCGCCTGCTGATAGGACAGCCTCCTTACTGGTTAATCCAAGGTTCGGGTCCCTGACTATCAGGCGGATAACGTCAACCCAGACAAAACGTTTACCTCCAGCACCCTTACTAGTGACATGGCTGCAAGGAATTTCCGACATCTCAGACTACTGTTCACCAAGTACTACCGACCTTTAAGCAGCTTTTTCTTCACCCTTTGTCAGAAAAATCACTCATTGAATGAGGACTAAGGGACAAAAAAGGAGAAGCGAGAGTTACTGGAGCTGCCGATAACACATCCACTGTATTATCTACTCTCCATTTAAAAAAAAAAGGGGGGGGGAATGGGTACAAGTGACTTATTTATATTTAAGTAGTAAGTCCGGTGCTAAGTTATCAATTCAGGACACTTTTGATGATAATCTCCCCTCCCATATTAATGGGTGGAAGTTTGTCGTTATCTATCTCGAGTTTGAATAATAGAGCTTATAATTAAAATCCAATAATTATCTTTTATCAATTTGTAAAGTCGGCTTAATATTAATTTACATGCGAGTTTAGATAATTATTCAAGGTTTTAATTTAGGAGGTTCGTTTTCATAGGTGACTTTTTCTTTGCTAATATCACTGTATTATATTTCGAATATAATAGAAAATAAGACTAACTATATTATATGGTTTGATTGGAAAGCCAGGAAGCAAGCATTTTCAATATAGGCAAGCTTGCAGTAATAGTATATATTAAGTATATTAATAAAATAAAGTCCTAACTTTATCTACTCTAATAGAGAAAAATAATTCCCGGCATTTTGTTTTGTTTTTTATCGCTAGTTTACTTTGTAGCATGGGGAGGTGACGAATAAGACAGGAAAGTAGATACAAATAAATACAAATACATAAATAAAACAAGAAAAACAAGTTTAAACAAGGTAACATGAAAAACATTTAGGATGAATTTTAAAAATACTTAACGTCCGTTTGCCATAATGGTACAGCGTCTTTTTGCCAACTGGCATATTGTGTCTTTCTAGAGCGTAAGAAGATTTCTATTTCCGGATAAATTGTGCACGTGTTCCTATCTATTTATAGAATAAAAGTCGTTATGTTCAGATTTGTTTTTATGAAGTTCCCTAACCCAATCCCCTAATACAGTTGTGTTCCTCTTTTTATTTATCATATTAATTTTTGTTCCATCCCACCCCCTTCTATCATTATCCCCATCCCCATTAGTTTTATTCTTCAGCTCTTTTTTGAATGCTGCAACATTGTTTCTGAATCTTTCTTTTAAAAAAAAAAAGCACTTCGTCGCTCCAAGATATACTTTCTTACTAACCTCACATTTGTACAATATTATTTCTAAGGTGTTCTACAATTTCAGTTTCTCTCTAAATTCTCCTGATATTGTTATTCCTTGTTTTGCTTATTTCTTGTTATTGCAGCTTATTATATTAGTGTTGGCTAAGTTGGCACAGGTGGAAAAAAGAAAGTTTTACTGAGTTCTTATTATTTTACTTAATCTATTCTCAGGTGAAATATAATTGAATAAACATATTTCCCCATAAATATATGTGTGTGTGTGTGTGTGTGTTCCATGCTAAACAACTGATGATCCCTTTAAGAACATCCGCACTATTATTGTTAGTTCATATAAGTAAAACGATTCAGAGATACAGGAAAATAATTGACTTACTGACAAAATAATTCTCTAGCTGTGGACATGAAAGTGTAACTAATCTTAGCTCTCGATTTAAAAGGGTTTATTTGCATCTAGCATGCAGGGCAGTAATTGATCTGTTATGGTGAGTCAGTCTTATGGGAAACGCAATCTCGTAGCTGCAAGGATTGGCGAGAGGTGAACTTAGCCGTATGCAAATTGGTTGGCATTTGCTGGCATAAAGGTGACGGTTGGAGACCACTTGGCAAATGATATGTAGCGAACTACGAGGCAGTGTTGCTATCGAGTGTGAAGATCAGTGAAGTTTTGAGGCAATTTTTTCTGTAACGAACTAATTTGTGAAGAGTGGGTTTTCCTTCTTCATCTTCCTTTACAGAAGCCCAGACTTTGAGGTGTTGTTGTCTTCACCGGAAACTGTGTCCTTCGTACCAAGAACTAAGACTTTTTGTATCTAACATAATGTGATTCCATCGAACTGTTCAGCACTCAATGTGTTAAAACTAAATTGTTTTGAGCTGAGGAGTCCTTTTCTTCCGGAAGTAGGCAGTGCTGGGCCGACACGTTCTCTTCCTATTGTTTTTTCCTGATTTACATTACTCTAACAAAGGACTTTTTTTTCTTTTAAGTTTTTTTTAATGGTTTTTTAAGAAAAATTCTAAGACTATATATAAAAATTCTAAGACTATATATAAAAAGAATTAAATAATAAATACAAAATCTGCACAAATTAAAATATATTAAGCATGCCCCCCCCACTAATCAAAGATAGGTGTATTTTAGGTCATCAGAAATGACGATGACTTATATATGAAAAATAAATGTAATTTTTTTATTTTATATGGATATTCGATTCCATTAAAATTTGAGATTTCTGAAAATCATTCCTATCATTCGTATATAAAAATTCTAAAGTAATCATTCTTTCTTTTTTTCTCTCTTTGCCTCCGTTTCGTTTTTGTGTTCACGTTTCTAGAAAATATCTTTTGACAGTTTGTTCATAGCACTGTTTACTGGTCTCGGCAGGATTACAGGTCACATGTTTAAATCGAACATCTCCATTCCTGTGAAATAATTATATTTGCGTTTCTCACTATATTTAATAAATTTGTTTCTTTTTCTCTATTCAAGCTGACAATATTGTCCCACGTAAGAATATACCAGCAAGATCACAAATATCGTTATTAGTGACCACTTGTAGTTTTTAAATATATATAGTTACGATTGAATTGTCGGCATCTCTGATCCGTGCATGTGTGTGCTGAGGAGTTCAATCATGAGATGACACTGTTAATCTTGGAAAATGAAGGGAAAAGAAAGAGGGATCAAGTATAAAAACGAGGTGTCAATAGAGATACGAGAGGTCAAGAGAAAACAAGGGAACAAATAAAAAACTGAGTTTTCAAAAAGAAAATACAAAGGATCAATAGAAAAACGAGGGATTAAGAGTAAAAAGAGGAATCAAGAGATATACAAGAGAAAATTGAAGAAACAAAGAAAAAACTAGGGATCAAGAAAAAAACGATGGAACAAAGAAATAACAGACTTCTCAAGAAAAAACAAAGGATCAAAGGAAAAACGAGGGATCAAGAGATTAAATTGTCACTATCTCTGATACTTGAAAGCGTGCGCTAAAGAATTCAATTCACATGAGATGACACTATTAATCTTGGAAAACGAAGATAAAGGGAAAAACGAGTAATCAAGAGAAAAACAAGGAATAAAAAAAAAACGAGAAATCAAGTAAAACAACAAGGAATCAAGTAAAAAAAAAGCAAGCGATCCAGAAAAAAACGAGGGATCAAGAGAAAAACAAGGGAACTAAATAAAAACGTGAGGTCCAGAAAAAATAAGATATCAAGAGAAAAGCGAGAAATAAGGTAAAATGTGATGGGTCAACAGAAAGACAAGGAAACAAGAGAAAAACGAGGGGTCATGTAAAAACCGTAAGATCAGGTGAAACAAAGTATTAATAGAAAAACAAGTGATAAAAAGAAAAACAGGGGAATCAAGAAAAAAAAAAACGATGGAACAAAGACAAAACAAGGATCAAGAGAAAAACGAGGAATCAAATGAGAAAAATGAAGGATCAAGAGTAGAACTAGAGATGAAGAATAAATGACAAGTCAAAAGAAAAACGAAGGATCAAAAGAAATATGTGGGAGCAAGAGAAAAACGATGGATTAAGAGTAAAAAAAAAAGGATGAAGAGAAAAATCAAGGATCCAGATTTAAGCCAGGGAGTAAGAGAAAAATGATAGATTAAATGAAAAACGAGGGCTCAAATGAAAAAAATGGGAATTAATGGAAAAACCAAAGGAAAATGATGGATGAATAAAAGGGATAAATAACAAATTAACAAAGAAAAAACAAGAGCTCAAGAGAAAGACAAGGGATCAAAAGAGAAAAATGGGATAAAAAAAAACGAGGGATCACGTAAAAATGAAGTATCAAAAAAGTGGGAACCAGAGGAAAAATGAGGGATCAAATGAGAAAATTGAGGAACCAAGAGAAAAGCAAGGGATCAGGAAAAAAAACGAATTTTTTCTGTACTCGATCCCACATTCGCTGCAATTGGTACGGCTAATTTGACATGGTATGACCTCTCATCCAATCTCCATCGCACAATGGCTTTCTTCCACTCCTTTCTGATCTCATACTATGTCTCCGGAGTGAAACGATGTTACTTTGTGACTGAAATAATGCTTTTGCTTCCTTAATCATCATCTTTAAATTTGAGGTTAAACTTCTGGTTTAAGTAGATCCTCTTTCATTGGAAAAAGTGTTTTTGCTCTTCTGGACATCAGTTTCTGTGCTGGTGATAATGAGACCCACAGTGGTATATTTCTGTGATTCAGCATCGCTAGTTATGGATCAGCCTTATCATCTATCGCTTTCCAAAAGAGGTTCTTTGGCATCTTTATCACAAATGCCACTTTTCCTGTTGCCTCGCTATCATAAGAACTGATATGTGCGTGCGTGTCTGTGCGTAAAACATCACGTGCAAAGGTGGAACATTCTTGGCTTTTGAACTGAAGTCTGTTATCAATTGTTTTCATTATTGCTTCCAATCGCCTATAATCGATCAATACTGTGACCTGTTGACTGAACATATACGCGTGAAACCGTTCACGTGTATACTACTACTAATAGTTCTTTGTCAATCTGTACATATTTGGTCTGTTTGTAAATGCTCAACTGATATAGACTAAAGGTTGACCTTCTTGTAGCAATGCAGCTCCCATGTCTTTTTTACTTGCATCACACTGAATGACCCACAGGATTTTAGTTCCTTCCCCTTTCTCAAAAAACATGTGAGGAGAGAACATAGTTCAGTCTTTGAAAAACTTTGAGAAAACCATACTCAGTCTTGTTTGACTACTTGAATGGATTTATCATCAATCAGATTCATCGGATTTTATAATGATTTTCCTGACTTTGTGTCGAATTGTAATTGACAAACAAAAATTATGTGTAAATTATGTGTAAAAATGCTGAACATGAAAGAAATGTGGCAACAAACATCGAAGGCCGAGTTCTTGCACACCAATGTGAGATGGTTAAGTTGAAGAAAATTCCTGCAAAGATTTCAAGAGCTCGTGCCATAGATTCCGTGAAACTAAACCTGCAGATTATAAACAACCATGAGCATCGTAACATGAGATGGCGACACAAGAGCAATTATGCACGCAGCTTGACAGTGCACGTTACATAAAACAAATTCACAAATGCTTTCAATACTTTGCTTGACTCAAGTCATTCGCGACATTTATGAGCGGAGTTTACTTCACTTGCTTTGAAAATTGCAAACTGTTTTACCTTCCAGATTAGATGATGAGATGCTGGCACGTCAAGCTGACATTTAGCTTAAGGGCAGAACTAATGAAAATCATTAATTACAGACTTATGTGCATGTACGTATAAAAATGATTATCAATATTTTTTTTTTCACCCCAAACAAGGCACATTGCAACTTTGATGTAGGGGGCTACTATCAGAGACATAAGCTATAAGGGTACTATGTAGGGTGTTTAGCAACAAGATGTCGGTTCACATCACATTTGAACTTCTACATGTCAGTACAATTGGGGAAGCAGGGAGCCGGAATGGAATTCCAAAGTCTAACGGTTCTGGGGAAGAAACTACTGGAGTAGAAAGCTCTCCTACATCTAGGGATCAACACTGTGTAGGGGTAGGATTTAGATACTTGTCGGGTTTGTTGAGAGGATACAAGTGCTTGCAATTCGTTGGAGCATTCACCATTAAAATACTTGTAGAACAGGCAGAGGGATGCAACATTTCGTCGATGGGACAGAGGCTGAAGTTTTGATGACAGTTGGAGACTCTCTTTTGGACCTCGTATAGGATCAAGAAACTAGTAGCAGATACACCAGCCCAAATGACAACAATACTCCATACATGGGTGAATGGTGGCCTTACAGAGGTATAGGATACTTTTGAGCATTAGTAGATTTCTAGCACGGTAGAGAGAGCCTACCTTCTTCACAGCGGTTCTGGCAATGCTCTCAATGTAAATGTTCCAACTCATGTTTCCTGTAAACGTTAGACCGAGGAGTTTAAAAGAAGTACTTTCAGATAATTAATCTGTCACCATTGCTATTGGTGGTAAAGAAGGTTTCTTGTAATTATTGAAGGAAACAAGTTTAGTCTTGGCAGCATTGAATGTGACCATCCATTTTTGTCCCCATTCCACTACAGATTGGAGGTCATCCTCTAGTGTTTTTGCCATTTCTTTAGATATGTGTTCATTTATTTTCCTGTCGTGCCTGTTATAGAGCGTGGTGTCGTCAGCATATATACCCATCTCAGAGGAAATTTTGTCGGGGAGGTAATTTATAAATATTAGGAATAGAAGAGGTCCAATGATAGACCCCTGGAGCACTCCCGCATTTATATCATATTGTTTAGATGTACAACCATCAAAGACAACCTGGATTTTTCTCTTATCAAAGAAAGATTTAATTATGTTTAGTATTCATCCAGTGATACCGTATGATATGATTTTCCTGAGATCTTCATGCCATACCCTGTCAAAAGCCTTTGATATATCTCTACCCTTCCCTGCTTTGTCCAGTGAATGGTATATATGTTCAGAGATTACAGTTAGGCTACTTTTCTAGTACAAACGGGCAATATATTTATAAATAATTCATTTTATATTTTTAGTCGATTGTAGATCATTCTGACTTGGTCATGTCATAAGTAACTCTCACACTGAAAAAGTGTGTGCATCTCTGGTCTCAACAAATGAACAAAAGAAAATGGAAAACAAAGGTTTTGATAAAGATCGAGACTTCGAAGACCTAGAAATACAGGAACAATATGAATATCTCAATTTAGCATGCCAAGATGAAATAAAAAATTGGCAGAGAATATGTACGCCATGTTAAGAAAATCTCTCAAACAAGATAACTGCCATTAACGAACTAGCCATGCTGTGATAACATACAACTTTAACATTATTGACTGGCCACAAAATGACAAAGAGAATGCAGAAATTAAAACACAGAATGTTGATACGGTATGGAATGACATCCAGAAACCAGGCTGTATCTACCCAGAGGAACAGCAGGTCTCCAACAAACTGACAATCAACATCATTCCACTATCGTGAGCACCAGACAATATCTGATGAGCTCCCAAAATTCAAACCTCAACGTGATACATTAACATAATCCACCAAGAGCCAACAGAACAATCTCCATCATGAAACTGACAAAACACTTTCAACAAGGCTGTCTTACAAATGCGACAAAATCAGAAAAGATGCTACAGAAATAGTCCTCCAAAAGAGTCTCCAAAAACACACCAACAGCAGGTCTCCAACAAACTGACAAAACACTTTCAACAAGGCTGTCTTACAAATGCGACAAAATCAGAAAAGATGCCTGCTACAGAAATAGTCCAAAAGAGTCTCCAAAAATACACCAAGGGCTTCCATTGCAAAAAACTGGATGACTGGGCCAACCAACAGCGTGCCTCTTCAAAGTCCAAAGTTTCAAATACCTTGGCTCCATTATCACTGTAACAGGCCAAGGTGAAGAGAATATTGGCAAGCGTATCAACAATGTCTGTGTCGCCTTCTGCTGCCTTCACACCTGACTCTGGTCCAGAAATAAAGCCAGACTCGGTATAAAAATGTGAATATACTAAGCTCTTGTCCGCTATTCTCCTATACGGATGAGAAACGAGTTAATGTCCTGCACAGACTGGAAGTTTATGACCACAATGTCTACGCCACATCTTTCAGGTCTGCTGGCACCAATTCATTCCAAACACAACCATCCGTTCAAACTGCCGGATAATATCCCTCAAACAGATCCTCCTTTCGAGATGTCATACTGTGCCACAACCACATAACCTCATCCATGTCACTATCAACCCAGCTCCACTCCAAGGTTGGAAGAAACGATGCGGTGGTCAACTGAAAATCTGGCTCGGTCGAGCAAGATGCCGATCTGATCCTGTGTTCTTGCCTCTGAGGAGTGCGTCACTGGAACCACAAACGGTTAGACCTGATATTGACATGCCGACATGCTTGAGCGGCGTCTATATGAGATGCAGAGAAGTCAGTTGGAGAAGCCCACTCAACAAACCTATGCTGAAACAACAAAAACCTACAAATGAATTCACCCAGGACTATAGAGAAAAGGAAGGCTCTAGAGATTGTCTAAAAAGAGGATCTTAAAAAAAATATAAGAAAAAAGAAAAACAGCAGTCTCTGCAACAACAAGTGCAGATTCTGCCACACAGAAGAGCGTGAGCCACCTGACACGCAGCTGTAAGGTTCTGCTGGTGGACAACTACACGTTGGAGACTGATATAACCGGACAGTTGGCAATAGATGTTTGGGGTTCCTTTTTCTATGTTTAACTCGTGTTCGTCTTGTTTTATTGTAGTGCGATCACATTCATCAGGTGACACAATTTCAAACGAGTTTATGGCAATAGCTTTTGGTAATTTTATAATCTTGACGCAAAAGTGTAAACAATTTAGAAATCAAAGATTGTTCCAAAAGTAAAGCCTCATATTTTTTTAACTCAAAAAGTTAAAGCTACAAAGATGAGAGTGCTACCATTAAACGAGCGACCCTTTGTTGAAAATAAACATCATACCACCGTTCTCAATAGTTTTGCCAGTGATGAATGATGGCTATGCATCGGCGTCCAGAGCAGGTTTTGTCATAGGAGGGTCATCCCAAAAATAAAACCTATTTTTTTTTTTTAATTCAAAAAGGTGAAGAGCTACGAAGACGGGAGTGGTACCATAAAAAGGTGTGACATTTTGTGCTTCAGAATTTATTTTTCTACATAGTCACCAGCATTCTCAATGCACTTTTTGCCAGGAATTCAATTCTGCATCTCTACTTTTGATGCACATCCATGGCAATAGTTGATTTCTTAGAGTCTAACACAGTCAATATCTGCAACAGGGAGATGAAACTTTCAGGTCATGAACACATAAGGTTAATCATCATAACAATGCAATTTGCAATCACCTCTTTTTTTTATGCTTTCCCCATTCATTCTCATAATGAATAAGAAATTAGGACACAAAGGGATGCCTATATATACTATAATTTGTAATAGAATATGCCATTTTTTGTGATTTTTTTTATTCTCAATTCTTGTAATTTTTTTATTTGTGATTTTTTTTTTTTATTTCTTGTGATTTTTTTATTCTTAGTTTCTTACTTTTTCTCATGATTTTATTTTATTTTATTTTTTTATTCTTCTGATTTTTTTGATTTTTTTTATTCTTCTGATTTTTTTGATTTTTTTTATTCTTCTGATTTTTTTGATTTTTTTTATTCTTCTGATTTTTTTGATTTTTTTTATTCTTCTGATTTTTTTGATTTTTTTTATTCTTCTGATTTTTTTGATTTTTTTTATTCTTCTGATTTTTTTGATTTTTTTTATTCTTATGATTTTTTTTATTCTTATGATTTTTTTGATTTTTTTTATTCTTATGATTTTTTTGATTTTTTTATTCTTCTGATTTTTTTGATTTTTTTTATTCTTCTGATTTTTTTGATTTTTTTTATTCTTCTGATTTTTTTGATTTTTTTTATTCTTCTGATTTTTTTGATTTTTTTTATTCTTATGATTTTTCGAACTTAAATTTTTGTATTTTTATAAAAACAAACTCTCCCCCTGTTTTTGTCCAAGTAACATATATCTGCTTTGATGTTCCAATCCACAAAACACATGCAAGACAAACTACATAAACGTATGAACAAAACATTCCAACCGTTTTTTCGACACCTGAACTTCTCTCTTTCAATGTGCTTGTTATTGTTGTACAATACGCTTAAACATGATATTTTAATTTATGCAAATTATATGAATTCATGCAAATTATTTTAATTTATGCAAATTATATGAATTTATGCAAATTATTTTCTTTTATGCAAATTATTTAAATTTATGCTAATTATATTATGAAAAAAAAAACAATGGTTATGTCATTCATCAAATTCCGTCTGTGTTTGTTTACAATATCACGTCAACTGATAGTTGGGCTTGACGAGGAATGCCCTGGAAAACTCACTTCTGATTAATGTTTAGTTTCAAAATATGCAAACAAATGATTTGCAGCAATTTTAAATGGTACCTTTTCTTCTTTTATCATAAATTGAACTAAAATTGTGAGGAATACCTGGACTTGAACAGGGGATCATTTGATCTGCAGTCGAATAATCTACCACAAAGCTATGTCTCCAGATTACAATAAATCTGTTTGTTTTTTTTAAGAAGAAATGATTTGCTGTAATTTATTATCTTCCTTGCCAGTGTAACATAGAATATTCCCATGCAAAAATTATTCTTATTAATAAGAAAGAAAAGCTATTTTTAAGATTGGACTTTTTTCGATTTTTAATACTTATCAGATGAATTTCTATATAAAACATATCTAAGAACACTGTCAGACATATAAATTAACTTTATGTGAAATTTGAAAAAGATAGGTTCCGAAACGGCTGAGCCTATGAGGAAGGAACTCACACACACAAAGTGAAACATGTATGCACATGTGCAACCAATAATGTTTGTATAATAAACAAACTTATATTCCAGCTCTGTCATGTATTGAGCACTCTTTAATAATCATGCGGATTTCATTGGATTTATATCTAGGAAACCAATCTATATATCATACTTTTGATAAAAATTCAATATGGCGTAATGGAAAATATAAAGGTAACTGCAGCTTCTCTTCCAATTTTCGGATTTTAATCATGTCAAATCATATTTTAATTCCTTTTGACAGATTGATTGTTGCTATTTCTTTTGATGAGTTAAGGACATAATAGATTCACAGATTGATATAATAATTAAGCGGTTGGTTTTGCGCTACGAAACAGATACTGTCAAGAATTGTATAAGTCAACTGAATTAAAGGAATAAATTATAAGATGGTCAACATCATGAATTTTGGAATATAACTTTTTGTCATCTATTCTCTATATTGCTCTGTAATTACATTGAGCTTTTTAAATAAGGATTGATATATAAGAAATTATTTCTACAGAAATATATATCTATATATATATATATTTATATATATATATATAATGTTTTGGTTTGTTTTCATTCTATATTTTTAAATTTAAGATACATTGTCTTCATCTGCGTCGAAACCACGAAGACATAAAGTAGTTAAAAAACTTATTATCCTGTCCTGACAACCAAGAGAAAAACAATATTTACAGAACACATTTTGCGCTTAACTCCAAAATATAACAAGTAAATTTTGGGTTCATAAAATTCAATGTCTGGAAAAACTGACTTATCTCAAAAAAAAAAAAAAAAAAAAAAAATTTGAATGAAGATAACTTCCCTACTAGTTGGATTTATTTTTAATTCTACAAAATTTTTAAGATTACATCAGTTAATTCAATTGTTGTCGATAGTTTAGTTTCAACTAGTTTAAAAAAAAAAAAAAAAAAACATTAACCAAAATTAATGTGTTATAAAAAAATATAATTTTTTAAAATTTTGTTTTTTAACTCATTTTTCGCCAAATATGAATACAATTTTGCATGATCAAGAAAATATGCTTTTTTTGTTTCACAGTTGCAAACCCATGTGTGTGTGACAGTGTGTCAGATGCAATAGGCTAAGAAAGCTGCAAGTCATCAAATCAAAATATAGGGAGGAAACTGCCAATTTATAAACTTTTCATAAAATGTACCTGTAAGTTAATTTGTCACATTCACGCTGTAATGAAATAATAAATAATTTTGTTTTGTTTTTTTCCAAAGGAGGAAATTGTTGCATAATGAAAAAGTAAATACAACCATTTTCATTTTTCCTAAAATATAATTTTAACAAAAACAAAGTTAAAATAACAAAAAACCAAAAAAAAACAAACAAAAAAACAATGTATAAAATCCATCCGGATGTATTACAGATTCGGATCAAGTTGAATTTGACAAAAAAAAAAAGTATTTTTATGTCAATAAGTTTGTACAGGAGTGTCAGAAGATATAGTATTGTTTGCACCAGAAAAAAGATTTCTGGATATCATCGACATCATAGAAAAAGGAAAGGGGGGGGGGTAACAGAAAAAAATAAACAGAACAATAAACAGGAAAAAGAACAAAAAATGAAACAGAAAAAAAAAACAGAAAAAGGAAGGAGAAAAAAACAGAAAAAGGAAGAGAAATAGGAACAAAAAAAACAGAAAACAGAAAAAAGGGGAAAGGAAAAGAAACAGATAACAGAAGAAAAAACACAAAACAGAAAAGGCAACAGAAAAAGAAACACAAAGGTACAGAAAAAAAAGAAAAAAAACAAAAAAGCAACAGGAAAAAACAACAAAAGCAACAGGAAAAAAACAAAAAAACAGGA
Source organism: Euprymna scolopes (assembly GCF_053919585.1). Lineage (NCBI taxonomy): Eukaryota > Metazoa > Mollusca > Cephalopoda > Sepiida > Sepiolidae > Euprymna > Euprymna scolopes. Next base: position 3,536,561 of record NC_136503.1, on the reverse strand, counting down.
AAAAAACAAAAAAGCAACAGGAAAAAAAACATGAAAAAAAAAACAAAAAGCAACAGGAAAAAAAAACAGAAAGCAACAAAGAAAAAAAACAGAAAGCAACAGGGAAAAAACAGAAAAAGCAACAGGGAAAAAACAGAAAAAGCAACAAAGAAAAAACAGAAAAAGCAACAAAGAAAAAACAGAAAAAGCAACAAAGAAAAAACAGAAAAAGCAACAAAGAAAAAACCGAAAAAGCAACAAGAAAAAAACAGAAAAAGCAAGAAGAAAAAAACAGAAAAGGCAACAGAAAAAAGGAAAAAAGGAAACAGAAAAAGGAAACAGAAAATAACAAATAAAAAAAAACAAGTGGGATTCACAGATTCGGTTGGAAGAATTTCACAAACCTAAACATCTTTGGTATCATGCATCAAAATAGTTGTAGCTTCAATCAACTTCATTTAATAAGAGAGGATAAAGAAAGAAAAAATTGCAATAAAAGAAATAAACAAAAAAGATAAGAAAGAAAAAAGAGGGAGAAAAAGAAGAAAAATAGGAAAGAGATTCCAACCAAATTGGAAAATCTACGTTTTAATCGTTCCATATATGGCGTTTATTTTATTGATATATATATATGGATATATTTATTCAAAAAAAATTTTTTTTTAATTTTTCAATTTTATGTAGAAAAGCTAAAAAAATAAATGTTTTGATTTTTTGTTTTGTAATCTGTGTAGCGGTGGTTTGATGCAATTTTTGATCTGCAGTTGCCACTGGTGGTGGTGGGAGGTTGAATACAGAAAGATCTTGAGCATCTCCAACTGAAGACTTGAAAAGATGGGAGGGGGTCTTGTTATGGTTGCCAAAGTCGTTGTCGTTTCCTGCCCACAAATGAGGCTAGCATCATCATATCAAAGGTCCTCATCACCAATCTCTTCGAATGCATTATTCTCCAAGACGCTCTGCAAATTTTGCCCCGATCGACTCGACTTAAAAGACACGTTTGCAAATTTGTCCTAAAACGAGAAAGAGAAGAAAAAACAAGAAGAATAAAACTTCCCTTAAAATCCAAAATAGGAATTTATAAATATATCTTGTTTTAAAATCATTTCATTTTTAGCAACGTCACCAGTTGCAAATATTAGATGACTTTTAGAAATTCACTTCCAAATTAACCAGTCTTTATCCAGATCTTTATATGACCCCTTTCTTTGAAGCCTATCCTTATCACTTCATCCCATGTTTTCCTTAGTGTTTTTATCCCAATTGTTCTGTATCTACTAACCTAAACACTTATTGATTCTTTCAATGTGACCAAACCAACAAAGTTTCCTGTACTGCACACATCTCCTTATATTTTCTAGATTTAATCTTCCTCTGAAGTCATCAGTCATGAAGATTCACATTACACAACCGTTGTATCATTCTCATATCATTTCTCTTCATGCAACACATGTCCTCAACCTACAATGGCAAAGTTTCACTTTCATATATCACACTTCACCACGGATGCTGGGTTAATAATGCTAACACTCTGCGGGTTAATAATGCTAACACTCTACGGGTTAATAATGCTAACACTCTACAGGTTAATAATGCTAACACTCTACGGGTTAATAATGCTAACACTCTACGGGTTAATAATGCTAACACTCTGCGGGTTAATAATGCTAACACTCTACGGGTAATGTTGATTGAATGCACTCCATCTACTCCTAACTCTCGTAATCATACCAGCAGCTCCCATGATAAGAAAAATATGTTTTTTATATATACCATACTTTGGGGTAATTGCGCTAACTAAAAAAAGTGCTCTTTATATGCGTGGTTGCCAAAAGAGCACTTTTACCTAGTTCCAAATACATATTTTTCTTACCAAACAGTTCTTTCAGCATATCAAAATTTTGGTACATTTTTTCCATACATAGAAACAATCAATTATCACTAATTTATATTGAATCTTTTCATGCATATACTCCTCAGAAAAATAGAATTCTTTTTGCTTAGAATGAAATATGCATGAAAAAAAAAAAAAAAAAAAAAAAAAGAAGCTATTTACATATGCAATACTGACTTCTATGGGATTTCTTTTTCTGACATTGTATTGTCACGCATATTTCTTTCTAAGGAACATTTTTAACAAAACAAATCTGGAAAAAATGTACTGAAGTTTTAATGCTGAAGGAACTACTTTGCATGAGAAATGAATATTTGGAACTTGGTATGTAGCTATATTCTTATTCTTTTATATATATATATATATATATATATATATATATATATATATATATATATGTGTGTGTGTGTGTGTGTGCTGCTATGTTTAACAAATATTGAGCTTCTAAACAAAAAGGATTGGTATACAAAAAGAGCAAAATATAATTGAAAAAGCATATTTTACCAAAAGAAATAATAAAATTACACACACAAACACACACATATATATATATATATATATATATATATATATAAACACACACGCACATATATATATATGATTATGATAATTGCAATGTCTTGTCAGACGAGTTCCACTCCCTCAGGTACTGAAAGTCCATGAGCCCGAAGATAACCTTAACTTTAGTCCTGCCGAAAAAAAAAAAAAAAATTTCACACGCACAAGCAGACATGACACTGAAGACGGTCACTGGTATATATACATATATATATACATGCACGCATGCATACACATATGCACATACATACATACATACAAATAACCCACATATATGCATACATACATACACATTACACATATACATACATAGACATACTTATACATAAACATACACAAGACGGTCATTGGCATGCATACACACACACATATATATATTTAAACGCAAATATACATATATACAGATACACACATCTGTAAACATACACATATATGTACATACACCATGAATACACATACATACGTATACAGACACACATGCATACATACAGATATACATACATACACATATACATACATACCTACACATACGCACATACACACACAACACTTACCTACATATACGTACACGTATGTAAATATGCACTCATACATACAGATATACATACATACACACCTACAAATACATACACACATATACATACATACATACATACGTACGTACACATACATATATACACACACTTACCTATATATACATACATGTGCGTAAATATGCACTCATACACACATATATGCATACATACACAAATGCATAAATACACATACACACGCCCATATACATACATGCACACATACACACAAACACACATATACATACATATAAACATAGATATACACACATACACATGTACATAAACATACATACACCTATACACACACACACACACACATATATATATATATATATATGTATATATATATACATACATAGATACATATAATAATGGCAGATCAATTACTACATGCTTCCAGCATTTCAGACCTACACGCGTCACAACTTTTCCGTCGCAATAGGACCGTTTCTTTTTTTTCTTATAGCCTGAGGGAGTATCTGTACCTGATGGTGTTACAGAGTTTTAGCTTTGTACGACAGCTAAATCTCTCTCTCGGTTCAAAATGTTGACATCCAGCAACAAGCAAGAGCAAGATAGCCAGCAACAAGTCAAACTGCAGACCAGCTTAATGCGGGTACTGGTCTTCCACTTTATGGTTTTTAACTCAGAGATTTGCTTCTCCTAGAGGGGTTGCCTTCACCACGGCTTACTGGAGCCCCCTCCACCCCGCATACACATGGAAATAAACACATGCATACATAGACGTATGCCAACATACGTGTGCATGCACACAGACATACACATGTAATCACGTAGAGGCACACATATACGCATATACACACACATACGTACACACACACATGCAAAATACATACGAATAAATAGTCCAAAAGTCATAAATAGTAAGTAAGTAAGTGATCAGCGATTGGACCATTTTTGTCCCTTTTCCTCTCTGCTTGGATTTTTTTTTTTTTTTTTTAAATAAAGTTTGATTCAAACTCCTTTTTTTGCAACACATGAAGATAAAATTAACAAATTGCAAAAAAAAAAAAAAAAAAAAAAAAATGAGTTTGAATCAAACATATATACACACACACACACACACACACACACACACACACACACACACACACACACACACACGTTTGTATGTTGAAGGGGATAGCTCCCGGTTATTAGTTAGAAACGAAATAATTAGGACCAAATATTATTATTGAAGGAGAATTCTGGAATCGAATGGAGTTATTAAAAATTAAAATGAATAAATTTTTGTTAGTTAAGATACGATTCCAGGAATGCAGTAGATTATCCAGTGTAGTTGGGAATGCAAGTTAGAAATCATTTGTACAACAACAGTAGGTAAACAGAAAGTTGTGTTAATTTAATTTGGATCAAAGCAGGAACAATGGAATCAAAGAATGTCCACAGAGAAAATCTGGGACTTGTGTTGAAAAATTAAAAATCCCACTCCCACACACACGTTTTGAAGTGTTTCTACATATTTTTAAAATGTTTGGAACTTTGAACCTCACCCCCACCCCATTTCCCCTTTCTTCCTTCAACCAACCACCAAACTTGAAAAAATGCTAATGATTACATGTCACTACGTCACCAAGAAGTAGGGTCTCATTTTGAGTTAAATTTTTATAGAAACGTGAACTCCACATGTTAAAATGTTAAATTTTAATTATTTAAAAGAAAATTCCCTCTTTTATCTTATCTTTAAAGCCGTTGAAACGTATTAGCAAAAAAAAAAAAAGTAGGTTTGGATTTCTGTTTAGGAGGTAAACTACACTGGGCTGAGTCGTAAAAAAACAAATTTTTTTTTTAAAATATAAATTGATCAAGTATTTTTTTAAAAAATGTAAATTGATAAAGTATTTTTTTAAAAAATGTAAATTGATAAAGTATTTTTTTAAAAAATGTAAATTGATCAAGTATTTTTTTAAAAAATGTAAATTGATCAAGTATTTTTTTAAAAAATGTAAATTGATCAAGTATTTTTTTAAAAAATGTAAATTGATCAAGTATTTTTTTAAAAACTGTAAATTGATCAAGTATTTTTTTAAAAACTGTAAATTGATCAAGTATTTTTTTAAAAAATGTAAATTGATCAAATATTTTTTTTAAAAATGTAAATTGATCAAGTATTTTTTTAAAAAATGTAAATTGATCAAGTATTTTTTTAAAAAATGTAAATTGATCTAATATTTTTTTTAAAAATGTAAATTGATCAAATATTTTTTTTAAAATGTAAATTGATCAAGTATTTTTTTAAAAATGTAAATTGATCAAGTATTTTTTTAAAAATGTAAATTGATCAAGTATTTTTTTAAAAATGTAAATTGATCAAGTATTTTTTTTAAAATGTAAATTGATCAAGTATTTTTTTTAAAATGTAAATTGATCAAGTATTTTTTTAAAAAATGTAAATTGATCAAGTATTTTTTTAAAAAATGTAAATTGATCAAGTATTTTTTTTAAAAAATGTAAATTGATCAAGTATTTTTTTTAAAAATGTAAATTGATCAAGTATTTTTTTAAAAAATGTAAATTGATCAAATATTTTTTTTAAAAATGTAAATTGATCAAATATTTTTTTAAAAAATGTAAATTGATCAAATATTTTTTTAAAAATGTAAATTGATCAAGTATTTTTTTAAAAAATGTAAATTGATCAAGTATTTTTTTAAAAAATGTAAATTGATCTAATATTTTTTTTTAAATGTAAATTGATCAAATATTTTTTTTTAAAATGTAAATTGATCAAATATTTTTTTAAAAATGTAAATTGATCAAATATTTTTTTAAAAATGTAAATTGATCAAGTATTTTTTTAAAAAATGTAAATTGATCAAATTTTTTTTTTAAAAATGTAAATTGATCAAGTATTTTTTAAAAAATGTAAATCGATCAAGTATTTTTTTTTTAAATATAAATTGATCAAATATTTTTTTTTAAAAATGTAAATTGATCAAGTATTTTTTTAAAAAATGTAAATTGATCAAGTATTTTTTTAAAAAATGTAAATTGATCAAATATTTTTTTTAAAAATGTAAATTGATCAAATATTTTTTTTTTTAATTTAAATTGATCAAATATTATTTTTAAAAATGTAAATTGATCAAATATTTTTTTAAAAATGTAAATTGATCAAGTATTTTTTTAAAAAATGTAAATTGATCAAATATTTTTTTTAAAAATGTAAATTGATCAAGTATTTTTTTAAAAATGTAAATTGATCAAGTATTTTTTTTCTACATTAGAAAAAAATTTTTTTGTTTCTTTTGTTTGAAAACAATTCCAACTTACAACGAAAAATACAAATAATCAAAAATAAATAATTTTGGACATGAAAAACGATTTTTTTTTTAAATCGAGTTCTAGTTTTAATCACGCACAACTTGGGTAAAGAAAATATTTTTTTAAAAACATAGTGCACTTGAACATTTGGCACCTCCTTGCAATATTTCCTTTTCAACGATTTCTGTGGATTATTGGACACTAAGCTACCAGATTATAAAAAAAAAATTGAAAAGAAATCAATATTTAAAGATTTGGAAGAGGGTTCAGTTTCACATACAACGTTCTAGTAAATCGACCTTCCATTTTCAGAACAGATTTACAGCCTCGATTTGACATTGGCTCCTTCATTCCCCCCCCCCCCCGCCATTATTATTATTTTTTTTTTTTTTTTGCAACTTTTCACTTTGAGAAAAGTTCAATCTGCCACCTTTCCGTCATTTTTCATTTATTTACGACTTTTTAAAAGATGTTTTTGCATTTAAGGACCCGCGCTATTTTTTAAATAGTATTTTCAAGTTAAATTCAAGTTTTACGATATTCTTTTTTAGTAAATTGTTAGGTGAAAGTACAGAATAGTTACAAAAAACAAAAACAAAACTCCCCTCCCCATGTTAAATAATAGGTTTCTAAATAATGTTATTATTTGAGTGTGGGTCGTTAAATGCAAAAGTACCTTTTTTTTTTTTTTTTTTTAAGTAATTGCACATGAATTCATGTAAACAAAGAGGGAGAGGGCTGAAAAATACTTTTATATAAGAGGAGTGGAATCAGTTGAAACAAAAAAAAAAAAAAAAAATGAAAAGAAAAAATACAGTATGCATATTGTCTTATCATTATTTGTTGTTAATCAATAAATTTTGCCTATATCGTCTGTATGTATCAAGTGTTTGCGCAAAACCGGAGATCCTAAACCGGACTCTTAAACTGGAATTCGAAGGACGGTTTAAACACCAAAGCAAGCAAGCAAGACGATTTGAGTTTTATAATTATATAGGTATTTATACATGCATACTTCCACACACTAGATAAATATCCCCCCCAAAATAAAATTCCCTGCACAGAACAGTTTTCCATCACTTTTATATCCGTCTTAGAAATGGATAAAAGTAAGATATAAATGATGCTGAAATGTCTACAATCCTTATTATTGAAGGGACACAAGCGCAATGAGTTCATCAGAGCAAATTCCATTAAAATATTTGTAAAATAGGCACAGAGATGCAACATTGCGACGATGGAACAGAGATTTCATGAATTATAGAAAAAAAAAAAAAATTAATTTTTGGTTTAACATAAAAATTGAAAAGAAAAATTTGAATTTTAACCATTTCTTTTTTAACCAATTAAAATATTTTTTTTACAAATTAACTCAAATTCAAACAATTTTCCATTAATAATCCCTTTTTTACCCATAATAATAATAAAAATAATATTTTGAAGAAAACTGCTAATAGTTGAAGGTCACTCACGGAAATTTTCTTAACCGAATCTACGGCTTTGTCAATTGCGCTTTGGTCTTCATTCTGTAGATGAAAATAAAAAAAAAAGATCAACAATTAAAAAAATATTAAAATGGTCGCAAAACAAAATAACTTTTCAACTAGAAAAGAATCTAATCTAGACATAACCGCATCTTAATTATTATTTAATTAATATTTACTGAGAAATAAGTCCCGCCATCCTTTTTAAAATGGCAGCTAAATTCTTTTAAAGAATCTTGTTATAAATTTTTTACCACTTCGTCTACACAATTAGTTTGGTCTGGTTTGACTTTTTTTCTTTTTAAAGCAACTATTAGGATTATTTGATTCCATTTGCCATTAACTGATAGTTGAACTTTTTTTTATCCCCCCCCCCCAATGGTAGGGCTAATATAAAAGTCCATGCCTTTCATAAGTGAATATAACGGATCCAGATGGGAGAAGTTTCTTGGATATTTATTTGCAGACTGTTATTCTTATCTTCATAGTTGTTTCGCCATGCTTCTACCAACTCATCCTTTGGCCTTCTTCAGGTGATTAATTGCAATGAGATAGGAATGTCAAGTCTCATAACTATATCATCAGTAATTACTGCCTTCCATAGTTGTTATCTCACCACATTTTGGCTAACTAATCCTCTGGCCTGTTTTGGGTAGGATAGAAATTATCTTCAGACAATGCTCACCTGGAATCGTATAGATTCAACACCTCTATCCACTGTGCCACAGGCCCCAAAGTTGGTGAGACAACAACAAATATGGAAGACAGTAATTACTGAGAATAGAGTTACGAGACTCAGCATTCCTATCCCACTGCGGTTAATCACCTGAAGAAGGCCAAAGGATGAGTTGACCGAAATGTGATGAAACAACAATGAGGATAATAGTCTTCAAATAAATAAAATATACAAATTACTCATCTCAAAAGTACTCCAAAAAAAAAAAAAAAAAAAAAAAAAAAAAAAAGTAGTTTCTTGGTTTCCTCATTTTTCCTAAGCCATGATGTTTTCTTCATTCTTAGAGTGACATTCGCCCTGGGCAGGCTGAAGTACGGTTCTACGTAATTATAGGAGATCCACCTTCTCAGATTTTTTTATCTTCTCACTTTAAGAAGGAGTTGGTTTATCGTTAAGCATCAAGGACGCCCCTACGGAGTGCACTACTGTTTTGTGTGCTGGCTTAAGGAATCTTACTTTCCGACCTTGTGTCACATATTCCTGACATGAGAGGAAGATAAATACTGTCAAGTAACAGAAAATTACACTGGCGACATTGTATTATTGTAATTATTTTTTTTTTATGTGTTTGTCTTTTTATATCCGAGGAAATATCATTTAATTCGATTTTGGAAAATTTTTTCAAATACTTTTAAAAATCAGAAATTACAAAAATTGTGAATCAGAAATTATTTCAACATGTAATTACGAAAGTGCACAAACCAAAAATTTGAAAATTCAAATCGACACAAACAATAACAATATGTCCCTTAAAAGGGGGGGGGGAGAAAAATAAACTATTATAAGATGAATTTAGGAGGGGAACAGAAACAAAAACAATAAAAATTATTTAGTAGGTTGAAAGTTTTATGAGATGGGGTTGGATTTTATTGAATAAAGTCATTAGTTTAGTTTAATAAAAAGTTGAGAATCAGAGGATTATTTTTAAACTTTGGATAAACATTTTATAAGTATGTTAAAATATAATTGCTCAACAATTGATAAACATTAAAGAAAACTAAAATAGATTTAATGACAGGAACATTTATTCTGGAGGGCAAAGGTTGAAAAGACATATTTGAAGAGAGTAATCCACATACGTGATGAAATACACAGATCAACGAAAAAAAGAATCAAAATAGTAAACGTAAGTTGCTAATACGTTAATTACAAAATATAACAAAAAAGTTGTCCATGAATTTCCTATGCAAGATATTTTAATATTGGAAGCTGAGAGAGGAATTTGGCATCTGTTCAGTGTCCACAATATCCTCCCCTCGACAATGTAGGAAGATGTGGAAAATTTTGACCCATCAACATGTCGCCATTTTGCAGGTAAGTTACAATGCCACAGGAGGAGGATTCCTTTTAAATAATGTTGTGGTGTCCAACCTACAGATAATAATAAACTCTTCAACTTATTATAAAGACTAAGAGAATATTTCTCTTAACATTAGCACAAGTTATGTGCAAGTCATACGCACTTGGCAGTCGGACTGATGTATAATTATGCTATTTGTTGTATTTGCTTTTTTGTTTCGTATATAAAGTTACCTTCAATAAGTTTCCAGACCTTTTTTTTTTTTTTTTTTTTTTACAGGCATTAAAAATTGTCATAGACTCTTAAAAATTCAATATGTTATCGTTATACATCTTATGATTTCAGGTTCAAATGAACAGCTAAAGCAGAATTTGGAATATGCCTTACCAAAGCCTGATTGTCACAACAGGTGAACTTAGAAAAAAAAGCAATCTTGACGTGAGGACACCTTAGGCAAACGATATGCAATAAAATTCTGTTTTACACTTGGAAAAAAATGCAACAGAAACGTATAGAATGCTTTAGACTGCTTTTGGACCATCTTGCATGAATCGAGCACCAGTTTTTGAGTGGCATAAGAAATTTCAAGGAAGACAGGGATTTTATGAGGGATGATGAGAGGTGTGGGAAGAGTAAGGAAGTCATAACACCAGAGTTGATTGGCCAAATAAAGAATTTCATGGATAAGGACCGTCATGTGTCTAAGTGCACATTTTGATGTCAGTGTGGGAACTGTACACACTATTTGTGAGGAACTGAAGATGCAGAAGATTTGTGCAAAGTTTGTCCCAATGGTGTTCAGAGAAAACCAGAAAGAAAGACATTGCCATAACCAAGATGAGCATCAAGACAGTTCTTCACCCTCCATATAGTCTTCAGACCTTGCTCCTGTGACTTTTGGTTATGCCCTAAGTTCAAGGAAAATCTTAGAGGCTATCATTATGAGACAATTGAGGAGATGAAAGAGGATGTGACGAGGGTCATTGACATGTTCACACAAGAGAACTTTCATGGAACTTTCCAGAAGTTGTTGGAACGGTACAAGTGCATTGCAGCCGAAGGAGATTACTTCAAAGGGGAATAGAATTTCATGTGTGTACTATCAATAAAAGTGCTCATACGAAAAATAGTCTGGAAACTTATTTAAGACACCTCGTATTTTGTTTCTACTAACTAGAGTTGCGTCTTTCTTTCAGACCCTTACGAGACCACAACACTGACGACGATGAAAACGGTCATCCAGAACATCAGCAGCAGAAAAATTTAAGGACTTCAGACATTTGTCACGTACAACACTGGTGACGAGCGACACTTAAGTATTTTGAAATGGTCACGCACAACAAATAAAAAATGGTTTGGAGAGAAATTGAACTTAAATATTTCAATCATGAATTTTATTTTATACAAAACTCATATACGTTGTGCTTTTCAACTTTGCTTGAATTTTATAGCAATACTAACATGATACCCGCTGTTGACCAGGTCAACATGAAGTTTGGTTTGGTGGACACAGCTGCTATATTAAGAACATTGAGCACTTTCATTGATACCCTCACAACAACTTCAAAAATAAAAGAACGGATAATAACATTAAAATGATGTGATCGCCCAAAAAGAGAAGTACATGATCACCTCCCGACCAGATATTTCAGCAGAAGGGATACGAAGAGAAGGAGTATCCTAGCACTTTCTGTTGCCCCCTTCCTCCCCACAAAAAAAAAAAAAATTGAATCAATCAAAACAACTTTTCTTTCACTCAAAACAGCCGGGAGTGCCCATGCAATCACAAAAATAAAATAAATTTTTTTTTTAAAATGAGCCGCGACGGGTGGGCTCAAACATGAAATGCTAAAGAGGGGAAGAAGGCAAAAAGTTACAGGCAAACACATTTGCCGCCATGGTCACAAGTGCTTAGGACGTCATGATGTTGCAAAATAAGCTTTTTAAACAATTTTAGTTTGATATGTGTGCGTGACTTGCAAAAAACATAGCAAAATAACAGATTCCCATCTTCCAAAAAGTAGTCCAGTTAACCACCACACAATCTTTTTTCTAATTTTCACATATTATGCATCTGTGGCTTTGCACTTTCAGATGGTACTAGTTTCGACCGGATCGGATACGGAGGACGAAAGTTTTTAGTAAACATAGAAACACACTAACATATTTGCTTTATTTAACAGCAGTCGCCTGAGATGGTGGAAATTTTCTGTTTCTATGTCTATCCTTGCAGCTATGTCACTAATAAGGGTGACGTTATATGCCCGATAGTTAGGGACCTGAACCTTGGATTAATCACTAAGGAGGCCGTCCTATCAGCAGGTGCAAAGTACTGAGGCTACTGTATTGCCATTTGGTGAATGGATTCTGGACCATGCGGTAAGCTTCTAGTGGGGCTCTTGATGCCATATTTGTGGGAAATTGTTACGGTGTATCATGAGTTACAAAAAAAATTTTTTTTTGTTTCTTTTTCTCTCTTACTTTCTCTCTCTGTTCTGGTCTAACCAAGTCTGTCGACCAGTTCCACAAATCCCAAAACTCCATGAAAAGTCTCCAGAAAAAAAAATACACAATTAAACCCAGGACTCCAACTTCCAATGTAGACCTCCACTACCATGTCTCCTTTTCAGACATCAGGGGTCTACATTCCAACCTTCCAGAGGTTGAAATCCAATTACAGCAGACCAAACTGGACCTATTATTCCTAAGCAAAACTGGCATTGGACCGATTATTTTTCTAGATGAGTTCATAATTAACGGATACTCTAACTTAACATCAAAATCTGACCCCCAAGATCGCCATGGGCATGGAATATGTGTCTACATTAGAGATAGCTTTCTGTGTGGTAAGGACATCTCCAAAAAAGACTAAATTACCCTATATGTGATAGCTTTCTGTGTGGTAGGGACATCTCCAAAGAAGACTCTAAATTACCCTATATGTGCTTCCAAGTTGCACTTGCTCGCACTACTGCATTTATAACGGCGGATATTTAATCTTGAATCTTTAAGAGCATATTATCTGAGAAAATTGACCACATCTTGTCTGCTCATACTTTGGTTAACATTGACGTCTTTGGAGATTTCAATATTTACAATGTGGAATGGTTATGCCACTCAAACAAGATGATGATGGGAGGTTCTGTCACAATTTCTTTATTGCATATCACCTAACTCCGATTGTTCACGAACCCACCTATGTGCCAGACACTGACGGTTAGTATGCAAGTCTCCTAAACCTTTTCCTCACTTGCTCTGAGCTATGTTCATCCTCCGTTCTGTCTTCACTGGGATCTTCTGGCCACTTGGTTGTATCAGTTACGATAAAAATGAAATGTAATAAGTCTTTAGATATACCTCTATATTGTGCAGTGTATCAATACTTTATGGCTGACTGGGATAGTTTCCATACATTTATATCAGAGCTACCTCTGCATTCCATGTTTAAAAAGAATGTCATCTATAGTATCAGACCTAATGGAATGGTTAATTGTAGGTATAGACTGCTTCATACCCTCCAAACAATTCCAGCAAAAACCTAATAGCCAACCGTGGCTCTCCCCAGAATGTGCTGCTGCCATTAAGTACAGAAATCACTTTTTCCGTTGCTTCCAATGTAATAGATGTACTGAGTCTAAAGCCACTTTTATAACTGCCAGCAACCACTATATAAGAGTAATAAAGAACGCAAGATAGTTGTATGCTCAGCCCGTTAAGTCCAAAGTAGTAGACCAGTGGCTTGGTGCCCACCAGTTTTGGCAAATAGCAAACAGGGTCCAGAACAGAAGTGTGTGCTCTATCTCAATCATCATCAATGGATCTGAGGTCATCTCGTCAGCATCGGACAAAGCCAAACTCTTTGCCAAGAACTTTGCAGCTAATTCTACCCTATGCGATGAAGCCCCCCCCCACCCCACCCTGGTGTTTCCTCCTGTATCTGAAAACACACTACGCAACATACAAATATCTGTTCGTGATATTGTCAAGCTAATCAAAAATCTTGATTCCAGTAAAGCAAATGGCCCTGACAGCATTCCAATTATAGTGTTGATAAAGCTTCAACCAGAACTAGCTCCGATACTTACAAAGCTGTTTAAGCATTATCTTAAGGAGAATTGCTTCCTAACATCCTGGAAAACCTCATCAGTATGCCCTGTATTTAAGAATTCAGTTGATAAGTCATCTCCCTTTCAGTACAAACCAATAAGTCTCCTGTGCATCATGATTAAGTTGCCGGAATCTGTGTCAAAAAGAGAAGTAGTCAACCACCTCAGCAAAAATAACCTTCTTCGTGACACAATATGGTTTCCATTCTGCTAGATCTACAGCAGATGTGCTTATGGTTATATCTCATAGGATTAGTGAATCTCTCGATGGAGGCTTCCTTTCTAGAGCAATTGCTCTTGACATATCAAAGGCCTTTGATAGAGTATGGCATAAAGGTTTACTTCACAAGATCTCCAACTACGGTATAGCTGGAAATGTCTTAATTATTAAATCATTTCTCTGATAAGTTCATAAGAGTAGTAGTTGATGGGCAGAAATCAGAAGCTCACAGTATTAATGCTGGAGTCCTTCAGGTGTCCATCCTGGGCCCAATTCTTTTCCTGGTCTATTTAAATGATCTCCCAAATCACATTCTTACATAATTCATAGACATTTATGCTAACAGCACTACCATCTATGGCAACATTTCAAAGGCTGTAAATGACCAAGTTCTCTCTAATTCTCGTCTGATCTTGAGCATGTGGTACAATGGGGAAAGAGGTGGCTGGTTACTTTTAATGCATCTAAAAATCAAACTTCTATCTTTACATCATCACTCTGATTCCCATCTGGCATCAATTAAAATCAATGGCTCTTATTTTGGGGAGGCTCCATATCTTGACAAGCTTCTGGGTCTGACTTTTACTCCTGATCTGAAATGGAACACGTACATCAAATCCGTTGCCAACGTCGCTGGAAAAATGGTCGGATCATTCTATCACTCTGTAGACATCTCACTGCTGATGCAATTCTAAGAGCAAAGTATGTTCAAGAATAGAGTAATGTTGCCACATCTAGGCAGAAACTGCTAGAAAGACCTTATACTGCCTTGAGAGAGTTCAAAATAGGCTTTGTAGCCTTTGTAGTGAGAGACGTTTTTTCTCTTCCCCGCAACCTCTTTCCCACAGAAGACACGTTGCGAGCATGTCTGCTTTATCATTATTTTCATAGCCAGTGCTTTTCCGAGCTCCAATCTATCGTCCCTTCCCCTCACCAAACTTTCACAAGAAACACTCATCTAGTTGAAACCACCATCAATAATTTCCCCCACTCTTTATCTGTGCCAAAACCTAAACGTAGATTCCATGAACAAAGTTTCTTTCTTAGAACAGAACGCCTGTGGAACTCTTTTCCGTTTCCCTGCTTTCCAACTGACTACAATATGGTTGTCTTCAAGTCCAATATAAACAAATTCTTGTGTCGTTTCCCTTAAGTAATCCAATTTACTAAATTTCCACTATTAATGAGTACTATGATATTGTCCCATTCTCTACTGTACACTCACTAACCTTTATCCTTGAGTAGGCTTCAGGCCTTGATAAATGGTAACTCCTTTGTAAAAAAAAAAAAAAGAAAAAAAAATTTCTTTATCCATTTTTTATATACAAAAAATGATAACTGGAATACTATAGCCCTCCCCACCAAAAATGTCTAGTGTAAGATTTGAACCCATGATAACATATTGAAACCAAAAGGTGAGCATTTTATTCACAAAAAGGCCACCAATGTACTAAAAGTAATGATAAATCAAAAAAAAATAAATAAATAAAAAATTAAAAAAAAACGGAAAGAAACTGAGACATGTGCATGCGAGTATTATGTTTTTTCCTAAACAGTTCACTTCTTTTAAATAAAAAAAAACAAAAAAATACTCAAGCTGAGATCAAAACCCAAACCTAAAGTAAAGTATGATAACCATTAGATCATCTTGATACAATTTTTAAAAAGTTTTTTCAAATCTACTTATTCCTAACATAGTATGAGCTATTTGCACATGCATAGTTGAGAAACATTTGACAAATAGAAAATGCCTAACTACCAATTTTTCCATTTTGACCACCTAACAGCTCTTTTTTCCAGATGGGAACCAATTAAAAAGTTTTCCACGTGTCTGAATAATTTATATACCAAATTTTAAGTCTGAAGATCAAAAACTGTTGAGTATATAGGTTGAGAAGTGTCCTCGCTCGTACACACACAAACATTCTCACTTTTATAGTTATATAAATTAAAAAAAAGGATATTTTCTCTAAAACAGTCCGTTAAACATGTGGAATGATTTGATGTGGAAAGTTTTTTGGTCAGCTAAAACGAAATGCTAAAAATATTGAAACATTTGTTTTACCTACTTGTTATTTCGAAAAGCGAGTTTTGATGATTCAAAAACTTTTGACATTAGTAAGGATATCAAATCTAAAGGTCTGATTCAAAATCTATGGTTAGTTTGGTTCTTGATCAACCGTTTAACACACACACACATAACTTTGCTCTCTCTCCCTCTCTCTCTATATATATATATGCATAAGATTTGTAGAGAAACCCCCAGTATAGTGCTCGATTATAAAGAAAATATCAACCAAGAGTGTAATATTTATTTATATTTGTGTTACAGAAGATCAGAAAAACATTGGTACCATCAGTTTCAAATCCAACACAGAACTAGTCTCTGGTCGTCTATGTAGGATTCTCTTCAGCCTCTGAGAATCTGATGTTTGATGTATCCAATCTTGCACAAATAATAGAACAAAATAAAAAACATTAAAAAAAAATCAAGTGAAGCATGCATGGTCCCCCATGAATGTACACAGAGAACGAGGCATAAAAAAATGACTAAGTTAAGCATTTGAGCCCCCCCCCCATTTAGCCCCAAAAGTCCCCAGAGGACGTCAAATCCTGGTGAAAATGAACAAAGGGCCCAGTTTTAGGCCTTAGCAACTGTAAATTCGAGTTCTGCATGATGCAAAAAAAGAAATGACTAAGTCCATCATTCCCCCCCCCCTCCCAATTTAGCCCCGAAAGTCCCCAAGGCCGTAACACATTTAAACACTTCATCAAATCTCCACACTAACGTAATGTTCTTGCAATAACCCTTATCCCTGAGTGGCTTCCGGGCCTTGATAAGTGGTGATCACTGTGTAAAAAAAAAAAAAAAAAAAAAAAAAAATTGAGTTCAGCAACTAAATAGACATACACAGAAAATTTTGGACAAATATGGTTAAATAGTCCCAAAATTGGAGTGTTTTTATTAGCCCTAAAACAGCACCTAGGGTATACCTAAGAGTTATCACAAAGTATAGACCAACAAAATTATATAGAAATCAGTTAGTTACAACTTTCAGAAAGTTTTATAAAAATCCAAGGCATCAATTTTTTTTTTTCCTCCGGAAAATATGTTCTGTTACTGTTTTACTCATATCATGTTTAATGTTTGTGCAAAATTTCAAAAAGTCCCAAGGCATAGTTATTGAGAAAAGTGCAGACGGACGAACAGACAAGGGTGAATTTATTGGGGGGACCAAAAAAAAAAAAAAAAACAGCTGAAGCGAATGACATTCTTTTCATGCAAAATTGTCCATGAACATTTTCAATGTGCGCCAAATAATTTCATTGTTGTAGCATTATCAATTATTAAGCTTTGAAAGCACCCTCGCCACAACCTAGGCTTACAGGGACCATAAAAAACCCAGCTCTTATTAAAAAACAAAAACGAACAGCAGCAGCAGCTTGACTTTAAAGGTTAGAAACAATGATAGGCACAATATTAAGTAGGTTTTTCATGGACAAAATTTTTAATATTAGAACTGTGATGCCACATAAAGAGAAATTTAAGAAAATCATTGATTGAGACTTTATCCTTTTCTATAAACAAGAAATTCTAGTTAAAAAAAAAAATGCAAAATGTGACAGGCAAAAAAAAAAAAAGAAAGAAAAGAAATCTACAAGCAACTTTCATATTAAGTAAAATCAAAAATTCCAAGAAAATGATAATCTTAAAAAAAGCACATTTTGAACACATAAAATGAACACAAACACAATTATGGGATGCAGCTGTCACAGAACCGAATGAATGAAGCAATTCTTAGACAATTTTGGAAACGCTGCAAATCTGGTAAGCAATAAAATGGTTGAAAACACGTCATTCTTTAGAGATGAAAAATCATTATCAGCAATTTGGGGGGGGGGTTCTATATTAATTACAAAAGGAAGACTATTTTTGATATTTATGATCAAAAGAGAAAAAAAGACAACTGATCGGTTTCGGCCTCACTCCTCAAGAGCTGAATCAAGTTATGTTCTTTTAATTAAAGCAAAGAAAAAATATAATGGGGGAAACTATACATACTTAAAATAAAGCTGCGCTATGACCTATGTAAAATGCTTGAATATTTAAAAGAGGTTAATCCCTTTCAAACCTAAGACATTCCTTCTGTTTATAAAGAGAAAGTCTCTTTAAAACGAACGTGAATGATATCCAAGATCTTCAAAAGAAGACTTGAATGAGCACGACTCAAAATAGAAAATGAGTCAACGCTGAAATTCTTTGCACTTGACGGGTTTTTAAGTAAATGGTCAATTATGAAGACCCGGGTGTATTTAGAATGCTCATTGGGTGGTAGGTCCCATTTTTTATTTTGTTAGGGGTGTGTTGGACTATTTAATGTCATTCGGCCCACATAGTCAGCACTGCAAGTACATTTAAATTGATAAATTACATTATTATTATGGGAGTGGAGTTGAGTAGAAGACTTTTTGAAAGGTTTCATAAAGAACACAACATGTATACATTGGAAGCAAAATAGTATTTTTCAACTGTTGAGCTGACTCATTTAACAAATTTCTTACTTTCCCTAAACCAAGGCAAACTAATCCAAATTGGACATTTAATCTCTGTATTAAGTTTTATTTGGAAAAAAATCAATTATTTTCCTTTAGAATATTGACCTAATCATATTAAAAGGATACCAATTACTGAACCAAGTATTGTTTTTATATTAGCCTCCGGAAAGACGCCAGGGTAACCTTGCTAATGTTCGATTGTAAGATCGACTATTATTATTAAAAGTTAGATGTTTATTTAAAGAAGTTATTATTATGAAAGAGCATTATCATGATTTATCACTATGAAAATTGTGTTACAAGAACAAATAATGTTTATAAGTTTTGGAATACAGTGGAGATCTTAAAAACAAACAAATGAAGAGCTTTGTCAAACACATAAACAAAATACGTTTTCAAGCCTAGATATAAATAAATTTGGCCAGAGAAAATGTGACTGAGAAGTCACATGTTAGGTGTTTGTGTAATGGAATGATGTAAGCACAAAGGATTAGTTTTAATATATACAGACAAGAGTTGAAAGAGGGGAGTTGAAGAAGAGACATTAGATAGGTCAGACGGGACTTAGAATTTGAAAGCTAGTTTCTCTTATGACATTAGGTAGCGGCATATTCTAAGATAGCCTAAACGTAACAGAATGTTGTAATCTCTAAAGATGTCTGTCTGGAACCAGAGAATAAATGTTGTTATTTATAAATATAACTAGCCCCTCACTAATAAATGGCCATGTACCTTGTTTGGGATAAAACGTCAATAAAAAATACGGGCAAGTTAGAGTTGGAAGTTAAGAGTTGAAAAAAAAGGAGTTGACAAGGAGACATCAGATAGTCCATTAGAAGTCGGGAGAAGAGTTAGTCTCTCTTATGGCGCTAGGAAATAGCGTATTCCAAGATAGTCAAAACGTAAACAGAACGTTGTAATCTCTAAAGATGTCCGGCCAAAACCAAAGAATAAATGTGTTAAATATAAATATAACTATTGTGTCATATTGTCTTTGAACAACTAGGTACGTGTTTATTTGTCATTTAAAATGAATTGTTTTACATGCACTGTCCACAACTGTTGAACATACCAGCATCAACCGACATCTTAAATGTACGGACGGTTTATCATATATTATTATTATACAGAACCCAACAATGTAAGAGTATTGGTAATCGTTCAGAGTTCTTTTTTGTTTGCGGTATTAGGATTCAAACTGAATTAAACTTTCGTTTGTTAAGACAAAATGAATCTCAACATATATAAATGTTTATTGTAGATTGATGTAAGGTAACGCAATGGAATTTTTGTTACCAATATACCAAAGAAAGCTAAAATTGAATTACGCTCTCCTTTGTATATTTTATCGCAGGATGCAGATTATTAAATAAAAAGAAAACATGTTTACGTATTAAAAGTCGACAAAAGGTTTTATGGGTCGAGATAATAATTGTTTCTCATAAAAACCTACAAAAATGTTCGCCATTGTCGATCGCAGAACCAAACACATGCATACACCATCTATTTGCCTATACATGTCATTGTTAAAGCAAAATATTGCAAATTTCATCAACTCAACGAATGTTTTAAGGAATGGGAGGGGGGGGCAATAACTGGCTACAATATAAGAAATCAATACAGATATCATTTTTAAAATAGGGGAAACAAGTAAATAAGTCACTAATATCATGAGAGCATATAAATTTATTAACAGTTTTAGAATTTTTAATAAAATTTTGAAAAATAAAAAATCTTTTCGGCAACATTTACTAACATCCTTTAATAGAATAGAATGGCTTTTTACTTTGGTGTCAGAAATGGGTGAAAGTTTCACTGTTTGAGAATTTCAAATTCCAACAATTCTTCACATTTAATAAAAAGCAGAACACAAAATTTCAAACCATGATCCAAAGTTCAGCAAAAGACAACTATAATGTTCTTGCCTACATTTGGGTTTATGGAAGACCAAAATTTTTTGTATATTGAATGTTGCAATTTATTAAATTGAACAACTGGATTTTACGACCACAGTCTTGTATAATTGCAACATACCGTGCAAAACAAACTTATCACAACAAGAAAAACTACTCACTATTTCGCTCCATAATTGTACATTTTCATGTTTAAACTTTTCGAGATTAAATGCCAATTTATATAAGAAATTATAGATAAATGCATTCTCGATTTCATGTAATTTCGATTTTTTTTTTTTAAATAAAATAAATGGCCGACATACATTATTACTCGCACAAAAATGCAGAAATGTTTTCTTGCGTTGACCTAATCTTACTTTTAATCAAAATAGATAATTTAATCCCTTAATAAAACTTGGATTTTTTTTTTTTAATTCAATTTTCACTTCAAACAAGGTACAGTGCCACTTTGAAGTAGGGGGCTACTATCGGGGACAGAGGTTGCAAGGATATTATGAAGCGAGTAGAAGGCTTTCTTACACCTCGGGCTCTCTACTGTGTAGGGGTGGGATTTAGCTGCTTGTCGGGTTTGTCAGAGGTATTTACATTGAGGGAGTACACGTGTTTGTAGTTTGTCAGAGCATTCACCATTAAAATATTTGTAGAACAGGCAGAGGGATGATGAGTTTTTGCCCAAAATTTTCCTTACCATGTTCCACATTTGTTTATTTATATAGTTTTTGCATGATGTTCTTTTTGTTTCTCTAATAACTTTACGAGCCACTGCTCTTTTTTGCTTAAAAAGGTTTAAATTGTACTTTGTTGGTTGGGAGTTGAATTTTCGTAAGGCCGCTTTACGTTGGCGAATTGCTTTTTGGCATCCATTGTTAAACCAAATCTAATGCTGAGTAGGTGCCTGAAGCGAGATGAAGGTATGTGTTGGATTTATTGTTTAATATACACAAGTCATTGTCGTTAATAATTTTTTCAAGATTTTTCCCTTTCTTATCCAAGTATGCAGATCCCCATATATCGTTGTGACTATTGAAATCACCTAACAGTAAGGGTTTGGGTAACTGGGGTGGGATGTAGATGCAGATATATATAGTTCTATGTAGTGTGGCTGCTGCAGCAATGGCTTGAATGTTAGTGTTTAGATCTATTTTGCTTTGTGTGATATTATTTCTAATAAGTATAGATACTCCTCCAAAGGCTCTCTGTTGGGTATTGTGGATGTGATTGTATTGTTTGTAGTCTTTTATATTTATTTTATCTTCAGCTTTTAAAAAGGTTTCTTGGAGACATATGATGGCTCGTTGATGGTTTGTTATAAGAAGTAATAAGTCATTTATGTTGGGTTTTAGGCCCAGGCAGTTCCATTGGATGATTTTTTGGGTTATGATTAGATTTTATATATTTGTTTTTGACTTTTGTTAGTCGTTGGTGTCTGATCTTCGATCTTCCGTGTCCATTTCCTCAAATCTGTATTGGATTGAGTCTCTTGGTCTGGAAGATGAACGTGGTTTGTTTATTTTGGTTTTAGCTTCTTTGTTGGTTGGTGGTTTGTTTCCTTTTCCTTCATGGGCACTTTTTGGTGTCTGTTTTTTGGGTTTTTTTTCGGTGAGAAGGGGTTGTTTCTGTGGGTGTTGTAGCACTTTGGGGTTTTGTGGGTCTTTTGAGTTGAGTTTTGGAAGTTTTGTTCAGTTTTGTAATCTTTATTTTCGTTGTTGATTTGTTTTATAGTTTATTTTTAATTCTTTCATTAGTTTCCTTACTTCAAGTAATTTCATAATGTATTCTGGTTTGATGTTTAATAGGTTTTTGTTGTTTGGTTATTTGGTCCGGTGGCATGCTGTATGTTTTTTTTTATTTCTGAGTATTTTATATTTCCGGCTTTGTAATTATGTGTATTTTAATTTATATATGCATTTGTCTTCTTTCTGGTTAGCTTTTTAAACTCCCCCCACCCACCCCAAGCAAAACTCAATCACGTTCTCTCCCAGCCAAAAAAAAAAAAATTCCACGCTCTGTACCAAGGCTAGAGTTAAAATAGCATTAGGTCTGATAAATTTTCCGAAATTAGCGCAAACGTGGATTTATTTTCTATCATAGAAATGAGAAGATTATTTAAGTAATATCTACAATTATCCTTTCTTCGCTTCTACTAATAAAGAGGCCTGGTTGATATCTCTACCAAACCACTGGATATAGCTTGTAATTAACTGTTACTATAATTGTAACTGAAATCTACAGTGATATTAGCTGTGTCACTAGGACTTCTTCTGAATAGATACAATGTTTTATCCCCAAACTTAATGACTGCCTAAAAATATGAATTCCGAATCATGAAATAATTGGTTCTCTTTACCTCCAAGATGACTGCTTATGTCTAACCTGCATGCAAAATAAGGGAAAAGAAAGGAAGATTTTTATTCTTTTCTCCCAAGCTAAAACAATACTGTAAACTCTAAATCCAAATGAAACTTTACTGTATTTGAAAATAGTAAATAACCCTGACCCTTGAAAGCTAACAATCTGCCCCCCTCTAGCTGCCACTAAAACCCTATATTATACATACGCCTTAGTAGTGGAATCCCTAACCTCCAGCTCCTAACTTTCACATACTAACCGCCAGTCTTCACTAAACATCTATACATTTCTACCCCTGGCATACATTAGAGTTCATTCCTATCCAGTTTGGTACTTACCAGCCAAAGTATGCACTCGGATGCAAAGCAATCTTCAGTACATAACAATTGCTTCTTCCTAGATGGTTTTGCAACAAACAATACTAAACCAAATCCGATACTCCATGTCATGCAAAACTATGACTCTTAAATGAAAACTGAAATTATCTCCCCCTCAATAGTAGAAATACTGACAACTTCTATTTGCACCTACTGAAAACTTGCCCAGATATCTATTTACTTAATTATACATACGAAATACACCATAACTTAAAATGTACCTCCAGTTACACCCTGAGTGTACTGCACCTACACCTTAACCTTCGTAAACCTAAATATACAGTGACTGGGCTAAATTTCTTAGCTCAATTCCTAATACCTACTCAAACTATAACGTCATCCCGAACCTAAACTAACATAAAGTTAAAAAAAAAAAAAAAAAAAAAAAAATGGGAAACCTCAGGTCAGGCACTAATGCTTTTCTAATAAGCCGCCCCACAAAACCGCTTCCACTGCATGCCCCTAAATCACTTTGAGGAGTGTAACTATTCAGCAGATATATAACCTATACAAACTAACCCTGTAACATTAACTAACCACGCGGGGTCGCAGGAATACCTGGAGTAGGACCCAGGCGCGGAGGAAACCCTCTCAGGGCTGATGAACCTAGTAGATCTTCCCAGATCACCCGTCTAGGAGAAGGAAAACTCTGAAACTAAACCAAAGGGGAGGGAGTCCTCTCTAGTCTTGGACGACAACCTTCCTAGAGCCGGTGACTCAAACAAATTACCGGTCTGCAAACCTAAATTGCTTAAGGAGTAGATAGGCTCTGTCTATCGCCCGGCTTCCATACTCCTTCTTTGCCTATTAGTCAGGCGCAGAGACACCATCACAGTGAATCGACAAAACACTTAGTGGTAGATCTTGTTTCTTGTCTAGGGCAATGAATGCCGTTTCTCCACTCCCAACACATCCCACCCCTCATAACTGGGCACTTGGGAGTGCTTGAGTACCACGCATGCCTGTGCAATTAGATTGGGGTGATCTTCTGATGGGCTGAGGGTACCGGATTGACAGTTCCTGCCTGCTGTTTCCGACTGTTAGTACAAGTGCTCTAACTCTTTAGTAGCGCTTAGAGCGGCTGCTCCATCAACAGTTGTATAATATCGGGATGTTTGTAGTGCCATGTCGCGCATGGAAAGGGACCCTGCACTCATCCCCGATGGGCTTTCCCGAGGCCACAGTCCTAGTTGAAGAAAGGTCAGCTGATGGTCTACTTGTGTTGCATGTCTGTTACCCTGCATAACCTCTTGCTCAGCCCCCCCCCTCACCTAACTGAAACTCTTTAAAAACATGATGACAGTTCAACCAAAAAATAAGCTTAAACCAGGCCTAAGGACAAACAAATCCAACTCGCCTCCTCCCTTGAGGCTTGCATTCACTAACATCCGTGAGCTTAGAACTAACTTAGTTGATATTGAAGCATTTCTCCTAACAAATACCCCGGATATCTTAGCACTAAGCGAGACTAACCTACACTCCTCTATCTCCTCTAACTACTCTAACATGCCTGGCTATCTCCCACTCTGCCGTAAGGACTCTGATAGACATATGCACGGACTTGGAGTCTACATTCGTAACACCCTCACCCTGACTAGAGAAACAAACCTAAAAACGGACGATCAAGCTTTTATGTGCTTTAGAGTAAACATACAACACAACATTAGCTACTTTTATTTTCTCTACCGCTCTCCCTCGACCCAGAACTGCACCATAATAAACAAAGTCTCTGACAGCATAAACACAGCAATCTCCCTTGACACTAGCGCATAAGTACATGTATTTGGTGACTTTAATGCTCACCACAAAAACTGGCTTGGATTCTCTACTCACACAGATACAGCGGGCAGCACAACTCATAGCTTCACTATATCTCACTCCCTATCACAAATGGTTACGTTTCCAACCCATTTCCCTGACCAGCAAGAACAACAAGCATCACTTCTAGATCTGTTTCTGACTACAGTTCCTGAGGATTGTACAACAAATGCTGACAGCCCACTCGGGAACGCTGACCATGCAGTGATAATGGTAGAAATCGCCCTAAATTCTAGACCCAAAACTGAAGAGCCAGTGCTCAAAACAACGAGATATTATAAAAAGGCTGACTGGGAAGCCATCAGAGATCTTATCAGAGATGCCTCATGGGGAAATATTTTTTTCTCTTTCTGCTGAAAAATGAGACCACTGAATGGTTCAAAACAGCAATGGAAGCACATGTTCCCATGCGGAAATTTTATAGCAAGCCCCACTCTCTCCAATGGTTTACTTTGACTTGCGCAACTGTCATTGCTCAAAGGCAGCATGCATACCACAGATTTAACCGACATAAGTCCAGTTCAAACAAACAGAAGTATATAGAAGCTAGAAGTAACGTTAAGAAAGAAATAGCGACAGCTAAGAGAGAATTTACTGAAACCACTAAAAAACGCATCGAAGCACAAAAATTAGGAAATCGTGACTTCTGGAAAATCTACAACAGTGTAGTAAATAATGGGCAATCAACAATTTCCCCGGTAACCAACAATCACGAGGTTGTTTGCTCAGCAACCGACAAGGCTAATATGCTTGCCAGCCGGTTTGCCTCAAACTCCACACTGGACCCTACCAACCACCCCCTGCCTGACTTTCCTTTGCGGACAGACGCCACGCTAGACGATCTAAAAATCACCCCTGCTCAGGTACACGCTATCATAAAAAACCTTGACACTTCAAAAGCATGTGGACCTGATCTCATCCCAGCTGTGCTATTAAAAAAGTGCTCAGCCGAAGTAGCTCCAGTTCTCTCCAAAATCTACAACAAATGCCTTAATGAATCATGCTTTCCGGGCTGTTGGAAAACTGCTTCTGTGGTACTAGTTTTCAAGAATTCTGGCGTAGAACTGACCCATCAAATTATCGCCCTATTAGCCTCCTCCCACTTTTCGCCAAAATATTTGAGACCGTAATTAACCAGGCTCTAGTCCGGCACCTTACAGATGCTAAACTTCTGACTGACAAACAATATGGATTTAGACATGCCCGCTCCACAGTTGACATCCTCACTGTAATCTCTGAACGTATATACCATTCACTGGACGAAGCGGGGGGAGGGCAGAGCGGTAGCTCTAGATATATCTAAGGCTTTTGACAGGGTATGGCACAAGGGTCTACTCAGGAAAATTAAATCATACGGTATCACTGGTAGAATACTTAACATAATTAGGTCCTTCTTAGATAAGAGAAAAACCCAGGTTGTCCTCGATGGTCGTACGTCTAAACAGTGGGATATAAATGCGGGAGTGCCTCAGGGGTCTATCCTTGGACCTCTATTGTTCCTAATATTTATTAATGACCTCCCTGACAAAACTGCCTCTGAGATGGGTATATATGCTGATGACACTACACTCTATAAAAGGCATGACAGGAAAACAAATGAACACATATCTAAAGAAATGGCAAAAACACTAGAGGATGACCTCCAATCTGTAGTGGAATGGGGACATAAATGGATGGTCACATTCAATGCTGCCAAGACTAAACTGGTTTCCTTCAATAATTACAAGAAACCTTCCCTGTCACCAATAGCAATGGCCAGTGACTCCCTGTCTGAGAGTACATCTTTCAAACTGCTTAGCCTAACGTTCACAGGAAACATGAGTTGGAACAATTATATTGAAAACATTGCCAGGGCCGCTGCGAAAAAGGTAGGCTCTCTCTACCGTGCTAGAAAACTACTGACACCTGAAAGTATCCTGTACTTCTACAAGGCCACTATTCGCCCATGTATGGAGTATTGTTGTCACATTTGGGCTGGTGCATCTGCTACTAGTCTCTCGCTCCTTGACAAGGTTCAAAAGAGAGTCGCCAATCTGATAGGCCCTGAACTGGCATCTAAGCTTCAGCCTCTGTCCCATCGACGAAATGTAGCATCCTTTTGCCTGTTCTACAAGTATTTTAAAGGTGAATGCTCTGATGAACTGCAGACACTTGTGCCCCCACGACGTAGACACCCTCGACAAACCCGACAGGCAGCTAAATCCCACCCCCACACAGTAGAGATCCCTAGATGCAAAAGATCATTCTACTCCAGTAGTTTCTTCCCCGGAACCGCTCGACTCTGGAATTCCATTCCAAGTTCCTGCTTCCCCAACTGTACTGACATGCAGAAGTTCAAGTGCAAAGTGAACCAACATCTTGCTGTCCAAATCCCAACATAACGCCCCAGTAGTTGTTGCCCCTGATAGTAGCCCCCTACACCAAAGTGGCAATGCGCCTTGTTTGGGGTGAAAAAGTAATAAAAAAAAAAAAAAAAAGGTTACAAGCTTCTTGGAAGGTTATATTTTTTGTATATTTTATTTTAATAATTTCTTTTTCTTTCTTCCATTTGTCAAATTCTTTTGAAATTGCACTATGGCCTTTTTGTGGAGAAAACAAGACCCATACAGATTGCCAAAATGTATTATTTTGGTTCTTTTTGGCAATCTGTATGGGTCTTGTTTTCTCCACACCTCATGCATACTGGAAAGCGTGTGCACCTTCTCGATGGTGTCCGTACCTTTGACAGTTGTAGCATCTGAGAGGGTTTGGTATGTATGATTCCATATTTATTTTTCATATCCTATTTTGATGTTACTTGGGATTTGATGGGTATTAAAAGTTAGAATATAGGAGTTTGTATTGATGGTTTCACCATATTTTTTAATTTGGATCCTTTTTACATCGATAACATTTTGATATTTTAGGTTAATTTTAATTTCTTCCAAGAAGCACAGTGATAGTTCTGAACTGATTACTCCTTTACTAGTATTCAACGTTTTGTGAGGATAGATTTTTACTTCTTGGTTGTTAAAAAGTCTTCATTTAAAGATTCTGTGATATGTTTTTGGCTTTCTACTTTCACTAGTAGTGTGCCTTTATTTAGTTTTTTGACCATTTTTGGTTTGATACTTGAGAAAATTTTCTCTATTTTGAAGGGAGACACTTTTGTTATCGGTTCTCCTTCGGTTGCTTCAATAATTATGAAAAAAGGTAGATTTTGAACGAGATTTTGGTGTTGTGATTCTGTTTCTGAATCTGAACTAGATTTGTCTGAAACTTCACAATGGTTTCTTTTTTTAGGCTTTTTATTTGTCATTTAAATATTTTGAATTTTTCATTTCTCCTGCTCCCCACCCGCCTCGGAGCCCTATCTGGGAAGTGTTGGGGGGGGGGCATTCGCCCCAACACAACAAGGATACAAGAGAAGTATACTCTTCCGGCTGATGGACTCAAACATCTGTGTTTCCTTCGTCCTTTCTAACGGCCTCATTTCTAGAAAAAATGTTAGTTTTCCAGTCGCGTTTTATCCATTCTTCAGCAAGTTGATTGCTTACTAAATCAGTTTATTGCCTAATGTGGAGAGCGTGAGCGTATTTTCTTGTTGTTTTTGTCTTGATTTAGGTATGAGCAACCGATTGATTGGATCGGGCCTATCCAACCGCCTGTCTTAACCCAAGTAAGGGCCGGCGTGTTACACCTCATGTCCTAATAGGACCTTGAACATGATCTGCTCAATCACCAGGATGCCGTCCTTAGGCATTACGGGTTCCCATCACAGTCAACAGGTGACCCCATTGAGAGACTTTTACTCTCTGCAGGGGGGCAGTTGGTGTATCCTAATGCTCCACCGACAGTAGGGAAAGAAAAGAAAGGGGGGAAGGGGCTGTTGTTTTTGTTTTACAAAAGAGAATAGAAAAATAAAAAGGAACATCAATGTAGGTGCAATTCATCTCGGGAACCCAATAGAAGCCTGATCTGGCAGCACCAGAAATACAGACATTAAAGAAATAATAAATAAATATAGACATTAAAACACCATTTTCTAAAATTAACTAGTTTTAAAAAATGTTAATTTACTAACTAAACAGTCCCATGAAAATTAGACTTCCCTAAGCTTGAATCATGAGAATCGGAAATAGTCGAAAGACGTACAGGAAACAGAAAATGGCCGAAAGACATACAGGAAATAGAAAATGGCCGAAAGACGTACAGGAAATAGAAAATGGCCGAAAGACGTACAGGAAATAGAAAATGGCCGAAAGACGTACAGGAAACAGAAAATGGTCGAAAGACGTACAGGAAACAGAAAATGGTCGAAAGACGTACAGGAAACAGAAAATGGTCGAAAGACGTACAGGAAATAGAAAATGGTCAGAACACGTACAAGAAATAGAAAATGGTCGAAAGACGTACAAGAAATAGAAAATGATCGAAAGACGTACAGGAAATAGAAAATGGTCGAAAGACGTACAGGAAATAGAAAATGGTCGAAAGACGTACAGGAAATAGAAAATGGTCGAAAGACGTACAGGAAATAGAAAATGGTCAGAAGACGTACAAGAAATAGAAAATGGTTGAAAGACGTACAAGAAATAGAAAATGGTTGAAAGACGTACAAGAAATAGAAAATGGTTGAAAGACGTACAAGAAATAGAAAATGGTTGAAAGACGTACAAGAAATAGAAAATGGTCGAAAGACGTACAAGAAACAGAAAATGGTCGAAAGACGTACAAGAAATAGAAAATGGTCGAAAGACGTACAAGAAATAGAAAATGGTCGAAAGACGTACAAGAAATAGAAAATGGTCGAAAGACGTACAAGAAACAGAAAATGGTTGAAAGACGTACAGGAAATAGAAAATGGTTGAAAGACTTACAAGAAACAGAAAATGGTCGAAAGACGTACAAGGAACAGAAAATGGTTGAAAGACGTACAAGAAATAGAAAATGGTTGAAAGACGTACAAGAAACAGAAAACGGTTGAAAGACGTACAAGAAATAGAAAATGGTCGAAAGACGTACAAGAAATAGAAAATGGTCGAAAGACGTACAAGAAATAGAAAATGGTCGAAAGACGTACAAGAAATAGAAAATGATTGAAAGACGTACAGGAAATAGAAAATGATTGAAAGACGTACAAGAAATAGAAAATGGTCGAAAGACGTACAAGAAATAGAAAATGATTGAAAGACGTACAAGAAATAGAAAATGGTCGAAAGACGTACAAGAAATAGAAAATGGTTGAAAGACGTACAAGAAATAGAAAATGATTGAAAGACGTACAAGAAATAGAAAATGGTTGAAAGACGTACAAGAAATAGAAAATGGTTGAAAGACGTACAAGAAATAGAAAATGGTCGAAAGACGTACAAGAAATAGAAAATGATTGAAAGACGTACAAGAAATAGAAAATGGTCGAAAGACGTACAAGAAATAGAAAATGATTGAAAGACGTACAAGAAATAGAAAATGATTGAAAGACGTACAAGAAATAGAAAATGATTGAAAGACGTACAAGAAATAGAAAATGATTGAAAGACGTACAAGAAATAGAAAATGGTTGAAACACGTACAAGAAATAGAAAATGGTCGAAAGACGTACAAGAAATAGAAAATGGTCGAAAGACGTACAAGAAATAGAAAATGGTCGAAAGACGTACAAGAAACAGAAAATGGTTGAAAGACGTACAAGAAATAGAAAATGATTGAAAGACGTACAAGAAATAGAAAATGGTCGAAAGACGTACAAGAAATAGAAAATGGTTGAAAGACATACAAGAAATAGAAAATGGTCGAAAGACGTACAAGAAATAGAAAATGGTCGAAAGACGTACAAGAAATAGAAAATGGTCGAAAGACGTACAAGAAATAGAAAATGGTCGAAAGACGTACAAGAAATAGAAAATGATTGAAAGACGTACAGGAAATAGAAAATGATTGAAAGACGTACAGGAAATAGAAACTGGTTGAAAGACGTACAAGAAATAGAAAATGGTCGAAAGACGTACAAGAAATAGAAAATGATTGAAAGACATACAAGAAATAGAAAATGGTAGAAAGACGTACAAGAAATAGAAAATGGTCGAAAGACGTACAAGAAATAGAAAATGGTTGAAAGACGTACAAGAAACAGAAAATGATTGAAAGACGTACAAGAAATAGAAAATGATTGAAAGACGTACAAGAAATAGAAAATGGTCGAAAGACGTACAAGAAATAGAAAATGGTTGAAAGACATACAAGAAATAGAAAATGGTCGAAAGACGTACAAGAAATAGAAAATGGTCGAAAGACGTACAAGAAATAGAAAATGATTGAAAGACGTACAGGAAATAGAAAATGGTTGAAAGACGTACAGGAAATAGAAACTGGTTGAAAGACGTACAGGAAATAGAAACTGGTTGAAAGACGTACAAGAAACAGAAAATGGTTGAAAGACGTACAAGAAATAGAAAATGGTCGAAAGACGTACAAGAAATAGAAAATGGTCGAAAGACGTACAAGAAATAGAAAATGGTCGAAAGACGTACAAGAAATAGAAAATGGTCGAAAGACGTACAAGAAATAGAAAATGATTGAAAGACGTACAGGAAATAGAAAATGGTTGAAAGACGTACAGGAAATAGAAACTGGTTGAAAGACGTACAGGAAATAGAAACTGGTTGAAAGACGTACAAGAAACAGAAAATGGTTGAAAGACGTACAAGAAATAGAAAATGGTCGAAAGACGTACAAGAAATAGAAAATGGTCGAAAGACGTACAAGAAATAGAAAATGGTTGAAAGACGTACAGGAAATAGAAAATGGTTGAAAGACGTACAGGAAATAGAAACTGGTTGAAAGACGTACAAGAAACAGAAAATGGTTGAAAGACGTACAAGAAATAGAAAATGATTGAAAGACGTACAAGAAATAGAAAATGATTGAAAGACGTACAAGAAATAGAAAATGGTCGAAAGACGTACAAGAAATAGAAAATGGTAGAAAGACGTACAAGAAATAGAAAATGGTCGAAAGACCTACAGGAAATAGAAAATGGTCGAAAGACGTACAAGAAATAGAAAATGATTGAAAGACGTACAAGAAATAGAAAATGGTCGAAAGACGTACAAGAAATAGAAAATGGTTGAAAGACGTACAAGAAATAGAAAATGATTGAAAGACGTACAAGAAATAGAAAATGGTCGAAAGACGTACAAGAAATAGAAAATGATTGAAAGACGTACAAGAAATAGAAAATGGTCGAAAGACGTACAAGAAATAGAAAATGATTGAAAGACGTACAAGAAATAGAAAATGGTTGAAAGACGTACAAGAAATAGAAAATGGTCGAAAGACGTACAAGAAATAGAAAATGGTTGAAAGACGTACAAGAAATAGAAAATGATTGAAAGACGTACAAGAAATAGAAAATGGTCGAAAGACGTACAAGAAATAGAAAATGATTGAAAGACGTACAAGAAATAGAAAATGGTCGAAAGACGTACAAGAAATAGAAAATGATTGAAAGACGTACAAGAAATAGAAAATGGTTGAAAGACGTACAAGAAATAGAAAATGATTGAAAGACGTACAAGAAATAGAAAATGGTTGAAAGACGTACAAGAAATAGAAAATGGTCGAAAGACGTACAAGAAATAGAAAATGATTGAAAGACGTACAAGAAATAGAAAATGGTCGAAAGACGTACAAGAAATAGAAAATGATTGAAAGACGTACAAGAAATAGAAAATGGTTGAAAGACGTACAAGAAATAGAAAATGGTCGAAAGACGTACAAGAAATAGAAAATGGTTGAAAGACGTACAAGAAATAGAAAATGATTGAAAGACGTACAAGAAATAGAAAATGATCGAAAGACGTACAAGAAATAGAAAATGGTCGAAAGACGTACAAGAAATAGAAAATGGTCGAAAGACGTACAAGAAATAGAAAATGGTCGAAACACGTACAAGAAATAGAAAATGGTCGAAACACGTACAAGAAATAGAAAATGGTCGAAAGACATACAAGAAATAGAAAATGGTCGAAAGACGTACAAGAAATAGAAAATGATTGAAAGACGTACAAGAAATAGAAAATGGTCGAAAGACGTACAAGAAATAGAAAATGGTTGAAAGACTTACAAGAAATAAAAAATGGTTTCAGAAATTCAGACTCAACAAAAGGAGAAATGAAATAAAGAATAATTGACCGAGCAAAAAAAAAACTAAAGGTCATAAAAGTAAAAAACATATGGTGACACATTTCATCTCCTCCTTTTAAAAACACACTAATTCTTTTCAAAAGACATGCCTACCACACACGGTGAGGAAGGAAAAGAAAATCCAGATAAGAAGAAAACAAAAATTAATGAAAAAAAAAAAAAAAAAATCACATTAATCAAAAGCTTACAAATCCAAAAGATAACAAAAAACACAAAAAGCACAAAACAAAAACACACAAAAATGAAAAATAAAAAAAAAACACACACACAATGTAAAAAACACAGACAACAGAAAAAAATAAATAAATAAATTGAATATTCGAGTAAGAAAGCGGATTTATTTTTCCAGCAAGCACTAACAAGATTAATCAGCTTATTCCGCATCTCAGATAAATCTTTGACAAATCTTGAAATATTTGGAACGTTTAAAAATGTGCGATTGAATAATTGAAAGCTTTCATGAAAACCTGTCAAAAATATTTGACAGATTCCATAACAGATTTGTTATATTTTTTTTGTTTTTACTGCTTTTTCACCTCAAATAAGGCACAATATGAATGTAAGGGGTTACTATTTGGGACAAAATTTGCAAGGACACTATGTAGGGAGTTGAGCAGCAAGATGTCTGTACACATTACACTTAAACTTCTGCTTGTTAGTATTGTCAGGGAGGCAGGGACCCAGGGGAGAATTTTAAAGTCTTGCAGTTCGAGGGAACAATCTATCAGGTAAGATTTTTTTTTTTTTTTTTTTTTTTTTTTTACATATTGATCACCACTTATCAAGGCCCGGAAGCCACTCAGGGATAAGGGTTATTGCAAGTACATTACGTTAGTGTGGAGATTTGATGAAGTGTTTACTTAAGGGGGCGGTTCATTAGGAATTTGTTAACATTGGACTTGAAGACATCCAAGTTGTATTCCGGTGGGAAGCAGGCAGACGGAACAGAGTTCCACAGGCATGCAGTTCTAAGAAAGAAGCTTTGTTCATGGAATCCATGTTTTGATTTAGGCACAGATATAGAGTGGGGGAAATTTTTCACAGTGGATTCAGCTAGACGGGTGTTTTTCGTGAAAGATTGGCGAGGGGGGACCAGAGATTGGAGTTCAGACGAGCACCTGCTTTTTTGCCATCTAGTAATCCTTACATTGAAGGGGTGGGATTTTGCTGATTAAGTTGATTCAATAATTTTTGCGATTCATAAAAATAATAAAGCAGTTAAAAAAAAAAAATTGCACGATTGAAGATGATAAATAGAAACAAAAACGTGTTAGCTGCGTATTTTTAATACAATATTACGATTATGACATGAAGAGTCTGGAAACTTTCATATCTCAATTCAGATAATAAAGGATGACCTAAATTTATAATTTAAAAAAATTTTTTTGGAAATCACTCCAGACAAGGAATGAAGCCATTTGATGTAAGCAGCTAAAAAATATGTTTAAAAAATACTTCAAGGTCAAAAACTAGTCAACGCTAAGTGTAAGATGAATAAATTCTGCCCTCCTCCGCCAAAAAAAAACTAAAAAAAACAGCAATTCTTCCCCCTTTATAAGAAACATTGCCCATGGAATGAGAGGATTAAAGGACAAAATAAAGGAAGATCACGAAGCTGCCAAAAGTAAACCTAAGGTCTTTTGAGTTTGGGCTATTCGATGCAAAAATGATACAAATATTGTAAACAATTCTTTTGTTTTCGTTTGTACGTTGACATATCAACTCTTTTGTATTGATCGAAAAAGATTCCTGGAACACCATTTGCTACTGTACTCCTAGCAATGGAAGTGCATACGTTTCCAAATTTCAATTCTGAACTTTTTTTAGATGAAGGCTGATTATTTATATTTATAAGGCTGATTATATTATATTATTTATTTATATATTGTTTTGACGAGACTATTGTTCTCATCTTGAGTGTTATTTGTGCAATGTTTCGGGAAGTGTAGCCTTCCCCCTTTTTCAGACACGTTGGTTGTTACTTTGGAAAAGAAGGGAGAAAAGTTACTGGCTCTGAAGATGGTTTCGTATTGTTGAAGTTGTTTTTTGGCCATGGTTTCATATGTCTGAAAACAGAGCCAAGAGGAAAAAAATACCAGGACTAGCTGATCACATATGGAAAGAAAAAAACAAAAAACAGGCTTCCGTTTGTGGAACGAGGTCAAAATGATTCACAGGGATGCAAGATGGAGAGTCAGGTTTGTTGGTTGTTTTTGTTTTACAGCATATCAATCCTTTTCAGGTTATTTAATGCCGAATCCGGTGATTTTGAAAAAAAAAATTTTAATAGAATATATTTGTTTTTTCAAGTCTGTCTCTGTTTAATCCATTGTTGGGACCCTAACAGGTACTACCACTTTGCATCAGAATGGACTTGGGAGCAATGGCAATTAAGGGGTGGCTCCACATTCCCCAAAGCCTGCAAGCTGGGGCCTCACCATCGGATATAGTTTAAGGTCATATCAAGGACCTAGAGAGTCAGACAACTCAAAGAAGTGGCACATATGCTAAAAAGAGAAATATTGCTAGGAAGACCAAGCATAGAAATAAGTATGGGAACCTCTAATTGTAGCAAGAACAAAAATTTGTACAACACTACCTAAAATATTTCAAAGGAG
The DNA here is from genome assembly GCF_053919585.1 of Euprymna scolopes. Taxonomy (NCBI): domain Eukaryota; kingdom Metazoa; phylum Mollusca; class Cephalopoda; order Sepiida; family Sepiolidae; genus Euprymna; species Euprymna scolopes. The sequence continues at coordinate 3,500,602 of NC_136503.1, read as the reverse complement.
ATAATCCCTTATCAAACTTTATTAGAGTTGCCTCTTTGTCAACCCAATTTTTTTTTTCCACACATACGAAACCCCAGCCAAAAAACAAAAAACAACAATACAAAACCATCTATGGAACCAGTAACTTTTCTTCTTTCTTTTTCCAAGATAACAACCAACATGCCTGACGAAGGTCGAAGTCTACACCAACCAAAATGTTTCCAAATTAATTTATAAGGGACACAAATTAAAGTGAAAGAGAATTTAACACAACTAGCATATTCCATAATCTACACTGATATCAGACGTGGTGTTCCCTCATTTTAATTACTAACAATAACATGTGGAAGGCATCTCCTTTCATAGAGAACAAAGTATTAAGCCCAGTTTCTGTAGCAGATTATGAGAAAAGACAAAAAGACATTGAGAAAAAACAGATTGACAACAGGAATGTAAAGCAGTCCATGCAGACGGCAGACTCCCAGCACTCCCCTTGTACGGAACTTGGGGTGAGTGAGAGGTCCATGAAAGACGGCTGAAGAGCATGCAGCTACAACAAAGAGAGAGAGAGGAGTCTGAAACATACTTCTAAAAGTTCGGAATACACGTATAATCCATTCGGCTGCATGGAAAAAAAAAACCGTTTATTTTATTCAAAAACAAAAAACACAAAACATGGCTTAAAACAAATCGTGGATGAGTAAAAACATTTCAAAATAGAAAATTCAGATATTAAAATTATAAGTTTGCACAAAATTTAATTATGGCTACCTTAAAAGGTTGAAATACAGTAAATCTGGAATAATGCAAAAAAAAATTTGTTTAAAGTTTTCTTTGTATATAAATTCTAGCAGGATCACACAATTCCAACATATTCCGTTTTATTCGTGACAGCTTTAAAAAATAATCCAAACAAAATTCAATGGTGAGAAATGAAATCTCATAAAATCTGAAAAGAAAATCAAAGTTTGCTTGCACTCGTGCATTCTAGCCATAAAGGTTTGCGTTTTAACATTCGATAACCTTGTGTGATGAGATAATATGAATGTTGACAATTTCATGTTGATTTCATTAACGATGTGTTAATTAGGAAATTTTTAGTGAAATTTTAATTGTGGTTCAAGGTTTGTTTGCTTTCAATTTTCTTATTGTTTTGTCCTGGCTGGGAATGGAACATCCTACTGGATGCGAGACATTCACCCGCTACTCATACATTCCAACAGAGATCTTTTTAAGATTCTAACCACACCTTTATATGCAATTGTTTGTATCTCTCTTTCACTTGGTTCACTGGGTATATTTGCTTTTAAAATTCTTTTACTAGAGTCTGATTACTTCTATAATAACTGGAATGATAGAAATCTTCCAAAGATTCCAATTTCTTTTCCTGTCATAAATGAGAACTTGGTATTTTGTTATCGTTTTTTTCTCTCAGATCTGTTTAACTCAGCATCATTGGGAACACAAACTTCTACTAAGGTTGCTTCTTTCTCCTTGTCCCATATCACTATGTCAAGTTTAATAGCTGTTCTCTATGTAGCTGTAAGAACTGCATAATCATAGTGGACGGTGTACGACTTATTTCCAACTGTTATTTCTGGTGTAGGTTCCCAGTGTGGGAATACGTTTGTCATAGTTTCTTGTCCCTCTGTGAGTTGTTGGAGAGAATAATTGCATGTTTCCATTTTGATAAGGGCATCTGACTGAACTGGGAGAGATTTTGAAGCTGGGGTATCTATTTAAATTTGATAAACACAAATAAACCGATATGTTGTGTTGGTTCTTGTTAAGATAGAGTCAACAAATCATTTTTTTTTAATATGTGGTTTTGAACAGAAACAATATTGTCATGCTGAAAATAGTAATATATCACAAAATTATTCAAAATCCTTGAGTAGAAAATTTATTTCTAGTTAAAAGTAATTTTTACGGAAAATTGGGTAAAATCGCATTTTTCTTAGATGTTATAAAGTAGAGAGTAGAGGATTAAACGCAGGGGACATAACTCTGAAACGAATATTTTAGATTACTTGTGTCATGGCTGCAATATTTGTTGTCTATAGCGATAGACTTTTTTATATCAAAAACATGATAGCAGTTGTTAACTCGATTAATTTTTTGTAATTTTTGGATATATTACTATTTTCGACATGACAAGTACGTAATATTGTTTTCGCTGAAAACAATATATTTTTAAAAAGTCAGTTTGTTGACTATATAACCAGCACTGCTTTTTTTTTTTTTTTTTTTTTTTTTTTTTAATTCTTATACTTCTGATTGGCTGGAACAAGATTTTTATGTTTGCATTCTTACCCTTTTCTATTTATAAGAATTAAGCAATTTACCAAATTTCCACTAACAATTACTTCAACATTTTCCCATTGACTATTGTACACTCATTAACCTTTATCCTCGAGTGGCCTCTGGGCCTTAATAAGTGATGAATCCTTCATTAAAAAAAAATAAAAATAAAAAAAAATTGTGTAGCTGTCATATTCACAGAAAATTTTCATTAATGTTTGTCCAAGATGTTATTTCTCAGCTGGATTTTCACATATTTTGTCCACCCAACATTGAGTAGCTTTTTAAAAAAGAAATTATTTTCTAGAAATACCTCCAGACAAGGTATAAAGCCACTGAATGTAAAAAAGAAAAGAAAAAAATACTACTTCAAGATCAGAAACGAACCATAAGTGTTATGTGGATAGATTTCAATCCAGAAAACAGCAATTATTCCCTCTTTGTCAGAAACATTGCTCATGGAATGCAAGGACTAAAGGACAAAATAAGGGAAGCAAGACTAAATTCAAAACTAAATCAAAGGTCCACTTTCGACTCTTCTATCAGCCATCCGTATTCTCTCTCAAAGTCTTACAGCTTTTCAGCCATTGAACTTTTCTCACATAATTCCAAGTAGTTTTTTTTTTGTTTTTTTTGTTATTTGTTTTAGAATCCAGATTTGGGATCAATCAATAGATTATACAGTTTTATGCCCAGTGTTGGCTCCAGATTTTTTTCTTTTCAGCTATTAAACATCATTTTAAAGAAACAACTTAAATCCAACCCATACTGCATCTTCTTATGTTGTTTAGCTGACTGATGTCTGCTAGTCAGCCATTTTTCATTTCTTCCCATGTGGTCAATTCTTGTGTAAGTGTTGAATAAGAGGACACAATGTATGGTTCAATTCTCATAATTGTACCAAGTCTGTGATCATCTGTTTCACTTGCAACCTTATCTGCAGCAACACACAAAGATCACCCAGCCTTACCATTCTTCATCTTATTCACAACTGCTCATACCATTTCTTTCTCAATTCTTACAGATGAACCAAATGCTGCTTCTGCAACTTCTAGATTTTAAATTTCAAGAAAACTTAGTATTTAACAATTTCTCTAAACACAATACCTTTCGATAGGTTTCTTTTTTACTTATTAAAATTGTTGATTCTGTTCCTGTAACTGTCAGATTTTCATGACGTGCCTTAGCAAAAAAAGCTTTGATCAGACACTCCCCTTGTAGAGACTGGAAGGTGCTGACTGAGGGTCAATCATACCATAGAAATAAAAGGGTTGATCATTGCTTCATTACAATAAAAGTTATATTTTTTTTTTTTTTTTTTAATTACATTTTCACCCCAAACAAGGCACATTGCCACTTTGGTGTAGGGGGCTACTATCAGGGAAAACATCTACTGGGGTACTATGTAGGGATTAGGGCAGCGAGATGTTGGTTCACGTTGCACTTGAACTTATGCATGTCAGTACAGTTGGGGAAGCAGTGACCTGGAATGGAATTCCAAAGTCTAGCAGTTCTGGGGAAGAAACTACTGGAGTAGAAAGATCTTTTACATCTAGGGATCTCTACAGTGTGGGGGTGGGATTTTGCAGCTTGTCGGGTCTGTCGAGGGTGTTCACATCCTGGGGGCACAAGTGCTTGCAGTTCTTCAGAACATTCACCATTATAATACTTGTAGAACAGGCAGAGGGATGCAATGTTTCGACGATGGGACAGAGACTGAAGTTTAGATGCCAGTTTAGGGCCTATCAGATTTGCGACTCTCTTTTGAACCCTGTCAAGGAGCGAGAGACTAGTAGCAGATGCACCAGCCCAAATATGACAGCAATACTCCATACATGGGCGAATAGTGGCCTTATAGAGGTACAGGATACTTTGGGGTGTTAGAAGTTTTCTAGTACGGTAAAGAGAGCCCACCTTCCTCGCAGCGGCCCTGGCAATGCCCTCGATGTAATTGTTCCAACTCATGTTTCCTGTGAACGTTAGGCCAAGGAGTTTGAAAGACGTACTCTCAGATAAAGAGTCGTTGGCCATTGCTATAGGTGGTAGAGAAGGTTTCTTGTAATTATTGAATGAAACTAGTTTTGTCTTGGTGGCATTGAACGTTACCATCCATTTTTGTCCCCATTCCACTACTGATTGGAGGTCATCCTCTAGTGTTTCTGCCATTACTTTAGATATATGTTCATTTGTTTTCCTGTCGTGCCTGCTATAGAGTGTGGTGTCATCAGCATATATACCCATCTCAGAGGCAATTTTGTCGGGGAGGTCATTTATGAATATCAGGAACAGCAGAGGACCAAGGATAGATCCCTGGGGCACTCCCGCATTTATATCATATTGTTTAGATGTACGACCGTCGAGGACAACCTGGATTTTTCTCTTATCTAAGAAGGATTTAATTATGTTAAGTATTCTACCAGTGATACCGTAAGATCTAATCTTCCTGAGGAGACCCTCATGCCATACCCTGTCAAAAGCCTTAGATATATCTAGAGCTACCGCTCTGCCCTCTCCCGCTTTGTCCAGTGAATGGTATATGCGTTCAGAGATTATAGTGAGGATGTCTGCCGTGGAACGGGCTTGTCTAAATCCATATTGATGGTCGGTCAGAAGTTTAGCATCTGTAAGATGCTGGACTAGAGCATGGTTAATTAAGGTCTCAAATATTTTGGCAAAAAGTGGGAGGAGGCTAATAGGGCGATAATTTAATGGGTCAGTTCTTTCGCCAGAATTCTTGAATACTGGTACCACAGAAGCAGTTTTCCAACAGCTCGGAAAGCAAGATTCATTAAGGCATTTGTTGTAGATTTTGGAGAGAACTGGAGCTACTTCGGCTGAGCACTTTTTTAATAGCACAGCTGGGATGAGGTCGGGGCCACATGCTTTGGAAGTGTCAAGGTTTTTTATGATAGCATGCACCTGAGCAGGGGTGATTTCCAGATCGTCTAGCGTGGCGTCTGTCCGCATAGGAAATTGAGGTAGGGGGTGGTTATATATTATTATAGGCGTGATTTCAAAAGTAAAAAAAGAAGTATTTTGGTGCCATCAGCTAGAATTGAAACCGAAACTGTAGCATTCAAAGCGGGTGAAGTTACCACTGTAATGATTTGACATGCTTATAAACCGATTAAAAATTAAAAACAAACTAAGATGAATGTTTAAAGATTTTTAATTCTGACCCATTTTTGACCCCTCAAAAACAATTTTAACCAATTAAAAACCCATAAAAGATTCAGTCATTTGAGGCTCCTAGTGTCGCTCTGCAACTTTTAGCTTTAGAGGAGATGGAGTTTGAAAATATGGAAACAGACAGACCAACATATAGCCGTTTATATATTAGATTTTTTATCTCAATGAAAATAAGAGAAAATACTTTTCATTTTGTTATATGCTTGGAAAATATTTGTATTTCTCATGACAATATTATAGCGCAAACGATAGAATGCAATAGCTTTAAAGGTAATAAAGAAAAAAATGAAATAAAATCTGATTATAAAAATAATGTGGTCAAAAAATATTGATAAATTATAAACTGAAAATAATTATATATCATGACACTAATTGTCTAAAATAATTAGATGACAATCATGACAATATTCTTACAGTAATTTAACAATGACTTTTTTTTTTTTTTTTTACAAGGGAGTCACCACTTATCAAGGCCCAGAGGCCACTCGAGGATAAGGGTTAATAGGTATACATTAACCATTGTGATTTTAGCATAGTAAACAGTGGGAATTTTGAAACTTGGATTACTTAGGGGGATGATTCAATTAGAACTTGTTCACATTGGACTTTTTTTTTTTTTTTTTTTCTCATAGGTATCAACTCATTATCAAGGCCAAGAGGTCACTCAAGGATAAGGGTTAAAGAGTGTACAGTAGAAATTGGACAATATAATAATCATTAGTAATGAAAATTTGTTAAATATGATAACTTATATGGAACAGCTCATCAAGAACTTATTTACGTTAGACTTGAAGACAACCATATTGTAGTCAGCCGGAAAAAGCAGGAAAACGGAAGACAATTCCACAGGGGTGCAGTTCTAATAAAAAAGCTTTGTTCATGGAATCTACGTTTCGGTTTAGGCACAGATAAAGAGTGGGGGGAATTATTGATAGTGTTTACAACTAGACGAGTGTTTCTTGTGAAAGTTTTGCGAGGGAGGACCATAGATTGAAGCTCAGTCGAACACTTTCCATGAAAATAACGATACATCAGAGACAAACTCGCAACATCTCTTCTGTGAGATAGAGGTTGCAAGGAAGAGAAAAGGACATCTCCTACGAGGCTACAAAGTCTATTTTGAACTCTATCAAGGCAGGACAAGTCCTTTCTAGCAGAACCTGCTATATATAACAATGACTTATATATATATATAACAATGACTTATATATATATATAACAATGACTTATATATATATATAACAATGACTTATATATATATATAACAATGACTTATATATATATATAACAATGACTTATATATATATCGTCGTTGTTAAAAGTAATTTAATTTTTTTTTTTATTACTCTTGTTGACCCCCAAATATGTTGAGAAGGTACAAGTGCACATTCCATTAAAGTATTTTTGATGCAACGATGCAACATTGCAATGATGAGAAAGTTTCTGTTTCTTCTTATTTATAAAATTTTAAAACAAAGCTGATAGTCTTTCTATATTTTTTTTTCTGGAAAAATGTTTTCATGTTAAGATTAATAAAATATTTTAATCATTTTAATTTTTCCGATGAGAAAAAAACTGTCCTTTCTTTACAGTCGACAAAAACAATGAAATTGCAACAGTTTCATGAAAACTAAAAATTAAACTTTTATAAAAAAAAATTCAATAAAAAAAAAAACCCAAAGATGTCACTTACCTCACTATTACTGTGACTCAAATTTTGATTCGAAGTTAGAACTGGAGATTTATTGTCTCGGCTTAAATAGTCGCCACGGGAAACACGGACTCTGTCGCTCGGCTTTCAGAAGATAAAGATTAAAATAAATTAAAAATTTCTATCTGTTAAAAATTTTGGTATTTTTGAAGAATCGGACAATAAATTTATCAGAAAATTTTTATAACATTTAAAATTTGTGCCGAGGAAAGAAGAAGAAAAACCCCACTGAATCAAATACAAATTTTTTCCTCACAAACTGGTTGTAATCAATTTTTTTTGTCTCCTCTCAATCTCAAAAGGCAATGGACATACCCTGGAAGCAAGAGTTGTGTAATTTCTAACTGCACCTGAATTGGCATTGCTCGAGTCCAATGGCAACGAGAAGTTCAGAATGACTGAAAACAATGCATGGATAAACATAGAAAGATGATATTCCAGAGTTTTCCTTCTGCTTGATTTGTTGCACAATATTCAAGGTCTAGTCGACTCTTTAATCGAGAGCTGGAGGAAGGATGTGTGGATCCATACATTTCGAGGGTATTAGTGAAAGTTATGAGTGGCAAATTAATGGAGACCACTAGATTAACAAGTCAAACAAGCTGAAGCAAAGGAAGCAGACAATTCTGAAGATCACATCTAGATTAAAAGACCAATATGTGTGTGGATGGGTGTATAAGTTTTAGTAAAAGCATAAAAGTTTAGTCAAACCTCCTTTCCTTTGTCTTGCTAGCATTAAATGTGACCATCCACTTTTTGGGGACTCATTTTCTTATAGAATTGAGGTACTTTTCCAAAAGTTTATTTTCTAAAGATTTGGCCATTACTTTCGATGTGTGCATATTCAATTTTCCACTCATGCCATGAATAGAGCATGGTGTCATCAGCAAATACACCCGTCTCATATGTGATTGCATCAGGGAGGTAATATATTAAGATCAGCTGTTGGAGTAAAAAAAACGTCAGTTTTCATCTGTAAGGAAATGTTCATGCCCAACCCATCTTTAACAACATCAACATTTTGGGGGGAGATTGTCATTTCAAAAAAGCCAACCATGTATCGCAAAACTTGCCATCCAGCATGCTATCTCTTTCCTGTACCAAGGAATGCAGTCACTACAATAGTTTGCCTATTATGAAGTTTGCTTCTTTTTTATGGTTGTTCATAGTTTTTTAAAAGATCGGAATGCGAAAATTGGACATGTGAAATGTTTGGTTGTTTTTGTTTTACGACATATCAACTCTTAAATATTTTGTTTTACGGCATATCAACTCTTAAATATTTTGTTTTACGGCATATCAACTCTTAAATATTTTGTTTTACGGCATATCAACTCTTAAATATTTTGTTTTACGGCATATCAACTCTTAAATATTCAATCATTTTTGCAAAAGTTTTTATGCTGTAAGTAGCTTATATCTTCAAATATTTATTGATGTTTCATTTGGATTTTTTTGTAGAAAATTTTTTTTTTTTTTTACTTTGCAGAACATGGAGTTTTTGAAAAGGAAAAAAAACAAAAACAATATCAATGTTTGTTGCATGCAAGTCAGAAAGCCAATATCTTCAAACAGCCTGATCTAGTAACAATAGAGTAAATGTTCATAAAAAAAAAAATTTTGAGGAGAAAATTTTGTCAAAGAACATTTTTGGTAAATTTAGGAATAATTGAGCCATGTAATATTTGACTTGATAAAATAGATAATCTCAGAAATAGTCAAATGGTGGCTGTGGATATTTTTTCACGTTATTACACTAGGTGGGAAAACCAAAAATGACTTGCAAAACTTTCAGACTCCCGACAGTTTTAATAACCAGAGTTTCATCCTTTTTTATAGCAAGAAATACAGGCAACATCTGTCCTTAAACTGGTTTAATAATCTTGACATATCATTCACGTTTTAATAATCTTGACATATCATTCACGTTTTAATAATCTTGACATATCATTCACGTTTTAATAATCTTGACATATCATTCACGTTTTAATAATCTTGACATATCATTCACGTTTTAATAATCTTGACATATCATTCACGTTTTAATAATCTTGACATATCATTCACGTTTTAATAATCTTGACATATCATTCACGTTTTAATAATCTTGACATATCATTCACGTTTTAATAATCTTGACATATCATTCACTTTTAAATATTCTTGACATATCATTCACGTTTTAATAATCTTGACATATCATTCACATTTTAATAATCTTGACATATCATTCACGTTTTAATAATCTTGACATATCATTCACGTTTTAATAATCTTGACATATCATTCACGTTTTAATAATCTTGACATATCATTCACGTTTTAATAATCTTGACATATCATTCAAGTTTTAATAATTTTGACATATCATTCACGTTTTAATAATCTTGACATATCATTCACGTTTTAATAATCTTGACATATCATTCAAGTTTTAATAATCTTGACATATCATTCACGTTTTAATAATCTTGACATATCATTCACGTTTTAATAATCTTGACATATCATTCAAGTTTTAATAATCTTGACATATCATTCAAGTTTTAATAATCTTGACATATCATTCAAGTTTTAATAATCTTGACATATCATTCAAGTTTTAATAATCTTGACATATCATTCACGTTTTAATAATCTTGACATATCATTCACGTTTTAATAATCTTGACATATCATTCACGTTTTAATAATCTTGACATATCATTCACGTTTTAATAATCTTGACATATCATTCACGTTTTAATAATCTTGACATATCATTCAAGTTTTAATAATCTTGACATATCATTCAAGTTTTAATAATCTTGACATATCATTCACATTTTAATAATCTTGACATATCATTCACATTTTAATAATCTTGACATATCATTCAAGTTTTAAAAAATTTTTCTTCAATAATTAGAAAAATATATATATTTTTAAAAAATATATTAAAATGTCATTTTTTGAAACAATATTTTAAATTTTTTTCTTAATTAAAAAAAAAACAATGAAGTAAAAAAAAAAAAAAAGAAAGCAGTTCTTACCCGTTTTATCCTTTTGCCTTGTTTCTTCATAATCAATTCATCTACCATGGCCTGCAAACACATGCTCACTAAAATTGACTGCAACGAAAAAAAGTTTTTCTTCTAAATATGTTTTCAGTATTAAATTGGCATATTGCGTTTCTATAAAAGAAACAATGTAAAAAATTAGGTTGACTGAAATTTTCCATTTAAGATTAAAAGAAGAAAGGAGGAGGAGAAGAGGAGGGAGAGAAGGAACGGAAGGGAAAAAGAGGGAGAGGAAGAAGTAAAAAGTGATGGAGAGAAGGGAAGATGCAACACTGCTACACCATCACAAAAACCCAACCAGTGAATCCCATCGACAAAGTGGACTAACCATGGGAATTGAGGATCCCAGAACACAGACCAAGCTTTGAAACTATTGATTATAATTCTATTTTGGAACAAATTTTGGCAATCAGCAACATCAATCGATTGGATCTCAGTTTTTAAAATGGATGGCAAAGATAATAACTTACATAGAATGAAGGAACACACACACTATATATTAGTGATGGGATGATTCCAATACCCCCCTTCCAATTCCAATATAATTACAGATTCCATACCTGTAGAAATACATCATCTCCTTTCTATTTTCAGATTGACTGATTGGCTTTTGCGTGACTAACTTATTCTACATGATGCTACGAACAGGATCGCCAGGCCAGCTCGTTGATTCGGCATCCTGGATTGAATTTTTCGACAAGGCAGGCACTCCCAAAAGTGAGCATGCCCGTTATGCAAAGATCTTCCCGGAAAACCACCTGACAGAAAATACTATTTCGAGCGTTACAGCGAAGCACTTAAGATGCATGGGTATCACAGCCATTAGGGATATTCTTGCAATTATGCAATGCTCCCAGTCCTGCGGCAGACACCCGTACCAAATTATAAGGCCACTACAACAGCTCATCTTCCAAGGATCACCGCAGACATGACGCCTCAACAATTTCAAAAATTGTGTGTTGACTGGGATGTATATAAGCTACTTACCAACTTGCCTACATCACAAGTCGCCGCTCAGTTATGCAGCGCTTGCGATGAGACTGTACAAAATGCGATTGTCAGCTCACATTCGTCATTCTTTGAATTGGAGGAGGCAGCTTTGTTTAACATTTTGGAGTCATTAGTCACTAAGCGCACCAACCCTGCAGTACACAGAATGACCTTTAGCAATCTTTGTCAGCACGACAATGAAACCATCCAGCAGTTTGTTACTCGTCTTCGTGCTGCTGCCATTGATTGTGCGTTTTCCTGTCTAAATTGCCAGAGTGACATTGCTAATGAAAACATCAAAGATCAATTTATACGGGGTATTTCAAATCAACTGCTGCAAACAGACATTCTCGCAAAAGCCAATCAGTTGAAAAGTATTGACCAAATCGTGAACCATGCTGAGGCTTTTGAATCCGCGCTTCACAATCAAGCCAAGCTACAAACATCGTCTGAAACCTATGCCGCCTGCAGTTCCAATTATCGCAGACAGTGCAAGCAGCCCACAAAGAATTGCATCGGCTGTGGCAGTTCATCTCATGGTGTACCGGGAAAGCCACCACGTCACACCAGTTGTCCAGCATGGGGCCAGACTTGCATGAATTGTCATAAGCTCAATCACAACGCCGATGTTTGCTACTGCACTAGTAGGGCAAGTAGCCTCATCGCCCATGTCAAATTCTCTGAGCAGCATAAACAGTTCATTTCGCCCACACCCAATGAGGATGAAGTTACCATGACGCTTACACCAAACTTAAATGGTGCAGAACCAGTGCAACTTTCCGTTTTTCCAGACAGTGGTGCCAATATTTCTCTTGCTGGGCCACGGCATATTTCCGCTCTAAAGATTCAACTATCACAGTTACGCCCATGCTACAAGAAGATAAGAGCAGTTGGTGGAGGCATGCTAGTCAGTCGGGGATGGCTGCCGATCACTTTCACTCTCAGGAGTAGGTCTACAACACAGCCTCCCTACATTGCTGACAATATTGCAAAATTGTTCTTCAGCAAACAAGGTTGCATGGACTTGGGTATACTCCCACAGTGCTACCCGCAACCTATGAAAACTCCTGCACCTCCAGAGCGTGCCGTCCTCGTCGCCTCAGCAAACACAGCACGAAGTCCACCACCAAAACGTCCAGAAAAACTACCGTTCTCTCCCACCGAAGACAACATTCCGAAACTGGAAAACTATATCAAGGAAAAGTTTTCCCTAAGTACATTTAATACTTCTGCTCCATTTCCAGCCCTTTCAATGCCACCAGCCTCTATCCACCTTAAAGACAATGCTAAACCGAAGGCCAGACACATTCCAATCCAAGTTGCGCATCATTGGAAGAAAGAAGTGAAAGCGGGGCTGGATAGAGATGTTGCACGTGGTATAATCAAACCAGTCCCTATTGGCACTCCTGTGACTTGGTGCAGCCCAATGGTCATAGTAACAAAACCAGATGATGAGGACAAATAAAGAAAAATGGTGAAAAAGGTAGAGGAAGGTACAGGAAACATTAAATAAAATTTTATTATGTTATCAAATCAATAAGGAAAAAGGGGGAAGAAAAAAAAGAACCTCTTTAGGCCAGCATTTCGAAGCTAAATGCTTCTCATCAAAACAGGAGACAAGCCAGAAATATGCATTTAACAAAAAGACTAGCTTAAGGACATTGCCTTAGAAATAGGATAGAAAAGGCTAAAAGTAAATAATAGGAAAGAAGAAAAAGAAAAATCGGGAAAAAGTAAAAGAGAAAAACAAAAATACATTTAATAAGAAGTGAAGGAGATAAATAAGGAAAAAAAAAAAAATCCAAACTTTATAGGATTTTCCAAGTAATGTCCGTGCAATAACATTTGATGAATTAAATAATCATCCAATGTGTAATGAGCCGATGGTGAAAACACAGACTTTGTCATTTTTCTTTAATGTCTGCTGCTATTTACTTACAAACTTTTTTTTTTATCTCAAATGTCCTGAAGTCATTTTACTTTTTTGGAAATGTACAAGGTGTCTTCAATAAGTTTCCATAACTTTTTGTATGGACACTTATTGATAATAAACACATGAAACTCTAGTCCCCTTCGAAGTAATCTCCTCTGACTGCAATGCACTTGTACCGTTCCAACAATTGGAAAGCTATTTAAGGCGCCACATATATTCTTTGCTTTACTCCTCTTTTGATGAGAAACATTTACTTTCGAAATGTCATGATCTGAAGAGCTTTTTTATTTTTTTTCCTTATTGATATGATGACATAAAAGTTTTATTTAACTTTGAATTTTTATCTTCTATCTTTTTTTTTTTTAATATCAGGGAGCCTATAACGTTGCCTGGTCATAAAATATGATTAAATATATTTTGATTCTATGCAGATTTCATATTTATTATTGCAAAGTCATTCTCTATTAAATATTTTATAACTAATATATAGTACTGATTTCAAAAGCTTAAAAAAAAAAAATGCCTTGGTTAATATCAGCTAAGATTGAAATCAAAACATTTAGCGCTCCACCCACATTCCCTACTGTTTGAGCTATCGACAAATAAGATTTAAAATGAAACAACTTCAGGCTGTAAATGAATTTACACAAAAGTAATAAAAAAAAAATATGTCAGCAAGTTTAAATGAACATTTTGCATTTCAACTTTCCAACATATTTCTTGTACATGTTATTCATCCAAACAAAGATTTTACAACAATTCTTTGTCTACGATTACTATCTCCTGTTAATTTTAGTGTTATGTGACTGTAGTTTAAGAGTTTATCAGTTAAATATTTACATACACATATACAGATTTGAATAGTTCATTATAAGCAAAAGTGAATATCTTCACAGGCACTAATACTACTTAACTCATAGTTGAAGAGGAAAAAAGACAAACAAAAGTAATAGATGCCATATAGAAGTAAAACAAAATTTTATACAACATATTTTAAGAGAGGGTGAAAATGATAGATATAAAGCTAGTAAGAAATGGATTACTTGATGAATTATTTACAAGTTATGGCCAATTAGAACAATTAAAATTGAAGATTTTTTGTTTTCAAATTTAACTCAATCCCTAAACTAGAAATATTTTAGGTCTTTTGTGTTATCTATATATATAAAAGCGAAAATGTATGTATGTATGTTCGCTTTTTCTGTACCCCTCGCTAGTTAAAATATAAAGGTAAAAGCCTTATGGAAACAAACGTAGTAGTAGTAGTATAATAATAATAATAATAATAAAAGAGCTGTGTTGAGCAGCAAGAGAGGAGGAGGGGTTAAAAAAAAAAAAAAAAAAAAAAAATTTACCTGACTGCTTTTAATGTTGATCCATTGCAATTTATCTTTCGATAAAAGGTATTCAAAGGAGATTTCCAGCTGTGGTTTATCGTCTTTATTATTGGAATTGTTGTCTCTTTCTGGATACTGAACAAAGAAATTGGAGAGAAAGATTAGGGAAACAAAAAAGTTGCATTTTAATTGGGGGTGGGGAATATTCTAAAAAGAGAATAAATGCTGGTGGTGTAAATAAATAAATGACATAAATAAAGAAGAAAAGGAAAATAGCAGCAATAATATGTTTGGTCTTCAACACCAAATGAGACGAGAAGTGTGGGAGGAGGGGATTAGAGGGAGTAGTAGTTATAGTAGCGACAGCAGAATTTAAGAGAAGCAAAAAATGACAAAGAAAACGAAAAGGAAAGTAGCAACAGCAAACGTTTGACGACAAATGAAACAAAATGTGGTTTCGGGGTTTTAATGCTGAATTTAGTAATTTTGGAAGTTATTTAAATCTTCAAATATTTATTCATTGTGTTTGGTTTGCATGTTTTGTAGGAGAAAATTATTGTTTTTGACTTTGCAGAACATGATTGAGTTTTGGAAAGGGAAAAAAATCATCCATGTTTGGTGTATTTTAGGTCAGAAAGCCAGTATCTTCAGACAGTCTGATCTGTTAACACCAAATTTGGCAACAAAGAGTAAAGACAGTTTAATAAAAAAAAAAAAATACAAAAAAACTATAAAAAAAATGAAGTTAAAAAGTTTAATAAAAAAAACTATAAAAAAAATAAAGTTTAATAATAAAAAAAAAAAAAACTTACGATAGTTGTTATCCGCCAGCACCTCATTCTGGTGATTTTAAAGGAACCTTCTTTATATTGGTCCTGAAGGAATCAAAATGTTCAAATCGAAAATTATGAAAAGACACGAAAAATATGAGAATACACAACAAAACAGGGACGGAGTACAAAAAATAAATAAAATTGTAAAATGAAGACAGAATTTGGGTATTCAATTTCTGTGTGCGTCCGAATTATCTGTTCGCATATTAAATTAAACATTAATTTAGTATTTTGGAGTGGGATTTACTATTTATCGTATATTTATTGAAATTTAAAAAAAAAAAAAAAAAAATCACCTCTCCGCAATTACGTTACAAATATTATGAAATGGCTCAATCTAAAAAAAAAAAAAAATGTTATTTATAAATCACTTTCTGTAAAAATTGGAGAGAATGAGGAGATCAAAGTATGAATTGAAGATGTTAGTCAACTACTGAATGCAATGTCCTCTTTTAAACATGGATATTAGCAGAGGCGAGCATACAATCCAGGTTTTTAAGCTTTTCCTCGTCACTTCTCCAAAAATTATGAGCAAACTAGAATAAGAATATCATCCTTGAAGTTTGTTTAGAACTTCTCGCTCCTCACGCAACTAGTTTAAGAGACAGATACGTCCTAAAATGGAGGGCTGTTGCCACATCTGGGGGGATGCTGTTCAGAGTATTTTTGTCTGTCTTGATAGAGTACAAAATCTACTTTGAAATCTAGTGGAAGGGCGGGTCCTTTTCTCGTCCCTACAGTCAATTTCTCTCAGAAGAGACTTTGCTATTGTTATTATTTTCATGGTAGATATGCGACGGAGCCTCAATCTTTGGTTCCTCTTGTAAAACATTCATAGCAAAAACTCATCTAACTACAACCACTGTAAAGGATTTTCCTTTCTTTCTCTGTATACCTGAAGCTAAGCCGAATTTCCATGAGCAAAGTTTCTTTCCAAGAATTGTTTAGAAGCTGTCTTTTACATTCTGTGAAATATAAGAATTTGGTCTAGAATATCAAGTTATTATCTTTCATTGTCAAAATCAAAATAATAGCTGGTAGTGAAAACTAAGCATTGCTATCCGGTGTTGTCCAGGAGCATAGGTGACAAAATAGAAGAGTTTTGTCTATCTTCCCCTCACAATAAATTAAATAAAATAAACTAAACCAACCCTTTCTCAAAAGGCAAGGCGGTAAAGCCTGGGAGGATGGACCTCACAGAACTGTACAGAAGTATACAATGTGAACAACAGAGTATAATATCTTTTTTTTAAATTTCTCTCTCTCCTCCATTTTCTTCCCAATCATTAAAGATAATTTTCCCTCCTCCAACTGACGACAGACCAAAGGTAAATAAAGTTAGAATTTAGAATTTCACACTCCAAAAGTAAAAAAAATGAAAATAAAAATAATTGCGCTTATATTCTGTCAAAGGCAATGCTGAAAAAGAAATGATCAATTTTGAAGTTTCTAACAGACATAATGGACTGCCCTTTATGTAGGTAGTTCCACAATTCTTGGATGGATTTCAAGTGCGTATATCTGCTGAACTATGAATTGTAACAAAATGAAAACTTATTTTAAAGTTAAATTCATTTAGTTTTTTCTAAATGAATTTTTTCTAAATGATTATATAATATCAAATACGTTTTGATATCATTCAATGTCAAAATGTGTTGATGACTTCTGGAACAATCTGTATATAATAGACTACCAATTTACAAAACAATTTGAAAAGCAAATAAAAACAAAATTCCAATGAAGACACACAAATAGAACTAAAATTTATACTTCCCTTTAAATACAATGGAAGGTTGAGAAGGAATGATTTATGTTTGTGGATAGCTGTTCCAAATTTGGAATTTTGCTTAGAAGAGAACATACTTCCCCCCCCCCCCCTCAAATGTAAGATTTTCATATTGGTAGCAATCTTGACAACATATTTAATTTTTAAAAATTCTTGATATTGGGTTAAAATTCTTAGATAACACGAGCAATAAGGATTAAGCAGGATGATTTTGTTTTACAGCATATCAACTCTTTTCTGGCAATTATTTCACATCAAAATAGAATTTTTATCAAACGATTCATTGGATACAATAAGCCACCTGAAAGAAAGGGTGTTCATACCTTCCAATATTATTACAACCTAACAAATTCCAGAGTCTGCACCTGTATCCATTATACTACATATCTCTGCAGATTATCAGTTATCTCCCTTGAGTCCTTGGTTCAGTATGACCAGAGTAGAACTCTTCATTCACACAATAAAAGTAGTTGTGCTGATAATAGACGAGAAACACAACGAACAGGACCCCCCCCCTTTTTTTTATCCATCCATTTAACATCACCTTTTGCTTGCCTCGGGATCAGATGTGAAAAAAGACATTGGAATTAAGTATGTCAGATTTTCCACCATTTTGTTTTTTTTGTTAAATTTTGACTCATAAACTAAAACAACTTGAACATTGTGAATTTTCTCAAATTGTTTATAAATTTGATTCAATGTAAAAAAAAAAAGATGAACAAAACAAGACCTGATAAACCTACCGTTCCCATTTGAATCCGGAAGTTAAGTTCTTTGTTTCCAACAGCCAACAGCACCAAGGTATTTGGTTCAGGGTAGTCGGTTATACACGGTCGAAAATGGATGTACCCGTAAAATTTCAATGTCCGCACTAATCTTAAGTACTGCAGAAAAACAAATTGATACGAAAACCAGAAAATGAGAATCTGTTAAAAATATCCAGAGAATAAGAGTAAAAAAAATGCTCTAAATCAGTTGGAATTAAGAAAATCTGGCTTGTAAATGGTTATAGCTTGAAATCAGGCCTAAAATGATGGCCTCTTCCTAAACAATATTCAATGACTTAAAAATCATTTTTATTATAAAACAATTTTGATATCTTAGACCATCAAAATGCATTTCAGCTTAGTTTTAAACAATTTTTATCTTGATAGGAATTTGGAAATATTTAAATTTAACTTGCAAAATATGAATAAAAAAAAACAGTTCTTATTTAGAATTTTACTTAATTTTTAAAAATAATAGAAGTATGTACATACTTATTACGAAAAAAATACTCCAAAAATCACAAGTCTATCAAGTAGTTTTTTTTGTTTTGTTTTTTTAACTAAGAAAATCAAATTTTATGAGGGAGCAAGATGGAGGCTGAAAGCCACCATGTTGTTATAGACTCAACTGGACTACAGAGATTTTGTTTGTATTCAAAATAATTAAAATTTTTCATCACTAAAAATCATAAATTTTGATTTTCTTAGTTAAAAAAATACTTTATAAATTTACATCATTTTTGGGATATGACATCTTCAGTGCATGATAGGCGTATAAGATTAAAAGATTATATATATATTTTTTTTAATTTAGTCGAATTCTAAAAAAAACAACAAAAAAGCAATTTACACTAAAGACTCCTGAGCAACACCGGATATAGACAAGTATAAAATAATTAGACTTGGTAAATTTTTACAACATGCCCCAGCGTATTATAAACACCCCAACTTCCCTATGTTAAGAATGGCTTTCAGAATAAACACCCCCTCAACCTCCCAATGTTAAGAACGGCATTCAAGATTGGGGGTGTTTGTTCTGAAAGCCGTTCTTAACATGGGGAAGTTGGGGTGTTTATAATATGCTGGGGCATGTCATAATTGATCTTAAACTTTTACTCAAATTTTCCTCCCCATTTCAATAACCTTTTATATCAATTATTTATTTTAGATCTATTTTTATTTCATTGAATTAACTTTGCAATTATTTTTCAGATTTTGGTAAAATTAGAGTAAAAATGTATCTCGCCTAATCCTAACAGAATCTGAAAATATGTAAATTGTTATAAAGGATGAAGAAAAAAAAAATTAAGAATCAGATTAAAAAAAAAAAATTAAGAATCAGATTAAAAAAAAAAAAAACTCTAACAACTGAAGTATTCTGGATCGACTGAAAATATGTAAATTATTATAAAGAATTAAAAAAAAAAAAACATTAAGAATCAGATTAAAAAAAAAACTCCAACAACTGATTGTAACCGTTAAAGAACATCAGTCACTATACATCAAATTTCGGAAACTGTCTCCAATGAACAAAATCAAAGTTAGTGCTAAGTCACACTTTCTGTTACTGTGACGTACATATATCCAAATTAAATCAGTTCTGAATTAGACTTATCAATATTCCAACCAAGTTCGGTGATAAGTGGCCAAATGTTGTGGATGCTAAGCTCTACACAAACAAACTTTACCGAAAAGATAACCTCTGCTTTGAAAAAGGTAACAATGCAGCAAATTAAAATTAACTAGTTATAATCAAAGTTTGATATGTCAGATTAAATGCTATTTAAGTTCAACTATTAAAATCTCACAACTTTATATATTAGATATTAACACATTGAATATTTCACCAATTAATAGAGTCACTACAGGAAGGAGATCCAAGATGGCAAGTCTAATCCTAACATGTGCAGAATCAGTTCTACTGAAACATTCTTGGGCTAGAGGGAAATCTTTAACTGAATTAATGCTGCTTATTCAGATTAGCATTTTTGACGATAAACACAAAAGAAAATTTTTATTTTGAACCCACTTGTCATGGAATAAAGATTTTATATTCCAAAAGTCACAAAAATTCATCAATTATTTTTTTTTTTTATTTTTGAGAAACAAATTTGCCATTTTTTACTGATAAACGGCAGACAAGGCCATGTTTTACGAGAAACCTAATTAGGGGAGGTAATCAGTGATTACTTTGAGTTTCAATGTCTATTAGGATTGTCTGCCTTTGTCCACAGAGCTGTTGATTTCATTTTTTTTTTTTCACCCTCGTTGAAATGGAGTCAAGTCTTGAACAAAAAAAAAGTTGCTTGATCAAATTATGTGATTTTTGGAATTCATCTTCGCTTCATGACTGGTACATACATGATACGCACATTTCTGTATTTTCTTCAAATTTTAAAATATTTATTTTTTATTTTTTTTTATTTATTACATTTTCACCCCAAACAAGGCACATTGCCACTTTGATGTAGGGGGCTACTATCAGGGACATAAGCTACAGGGGAACTATGTAGGGAGTTGGGCAGCAAGATGTCGGTTCACATTACACTTGAACTTCTGCATGTCACTACAGTTGGGGAAGCAGGGACCCAAAAGGGAATTCCAAAGTCTAGTGATTCTGGGGAAGAAACTACTGGAGTAGAAGGCTCTTTTACATCTAGGGATCTCTACTGTGAAGGGGTGGGATTTAGCTGCTTGTCGGGTTTGTCGGGGGTATTTACATCGAGGAGTACAAGTGCTTGCAGTTCATCAGAGCAAGCACTGTTAAAGTACTTGTAGAACAGGCAGAGGGATGCTACATTTTGTCAATGGGACAGAGGCTGAAGTTTAGATGACAGTCCAGGACCTATCTCTTTTGAACCTTGTCTAGGAGCGAGAGACTAGTAGCAGATGCACCAGCCCAAATAGGACAACAATACTCCATACATGGGCGACTGGTGGCCTTATAGAGGTATAGGATACTTTCGGGCGTTAGTAGCTTTCTAGCACGGTAGAGAGAACCTACCTTCTCCGCAGCGGTCCTGGCAATACTCGCAATGTAATTGTTCCAACTCATGTTTCCTGTGAACGTTAGGCAGAGGAGTTTAAAGATGTACTTTCAGAAAAAGAGTCTTTGGCCATTGCTATTGGTGGTAGAGAAGGTTTCTTGTAATTATTGAAGGAAACAAGTTTAGGCTTGGCAGCATTGAATGTGACCATCCATTTTTGTCCCCATTGCACTACAGATCGGAGGTCATCCTCTAGTGTTTCTGCCATTTCTTTAGATATGAGTTCATTTGTTTTCCTGTCGTGTCTGTTATAGAGCGTGGTGTCGTCAGCATATATACCCATCTCAGAGGAAATTTTGTCGGGGAGGTCTTTTATGAATATCAGGAATAGTAGAGGTCCAAGGATAGAACCCTGGAGCACTCCCGCATTTATATCATATTGTTTAGATGTATGACCATCAAGGACAACCTGGATTTTTCTGTTATCTAAGAAGGATTTAATTATGTTAAGTATTTTTCCAGTGATACCGTATGATCTGATTTTCCTGAGAAGACCTTCATGTCATACCCTGTCAAAAGCCTTAGATATATCTAGAGCTACTGCTCTCCCCTCCCCTGCTTTGTCCAGTGAATGGTATATATGTTCAGAGATTACAGTAAGGATGTTTGTTGTGGAACGTGCTTGCCTAAATCCATATTGTTGGTCAGTCAGAAGTTTAGCATCTGTAAGGTGATGGACTAGAGCTTGGTTAGTTATGGTCTCAAATATTTTGGCGAAAAGTGGAAGGAGGCTAATGGGGTGTTAATTTACTGGGCCAGTTCTTTCGCCAGAATTCTTGAAAACTAGTACCACAAAAGCAGTTTTCCAGCAGGCAGGAAAGCAAGATTCATTAAGGCATTTGTTGTAAAGTTTTGATAGAACTGGAGCTACTTCAGTGGAGCACTTTTTTAATAGCACAGGTCCACATGCTTATGCAGTGTCAAGATTTCTTATAATAGCATGCACCTGAGCAAGGGTGATTTTCAGATTGTCTAGTGTGGCGTCTGTCTGCAACGGAAAGTCAGGAAAGGGGTGGTTAACAGGGTCCATTGTGGAGTTGGAGGCAAACTGACTGGCAAGCATGTTAGCCTTCTCGATTGCTGACCAAACAACCTCATGATATTTTCTGTATTTTCTTCAAATTTTAAATACATTTCTGCATTTTCTTCAAATTTTAAATTTCTAATTTTTCTTTAATTTTAAATGCATTTCTGTATTTTCATTAATTTTGAATACATTTCCGTCTTAGCATATAATTTTAAATGCTGCCATAAGTGCCAATCTGAATGAGCACCAAATGATTTGTGTGCAAATGAATGTTAAAAACTAAATTAACTTTGTGTGAAAATTGAAATTCTATAGCCCATATTGCTAACCATTGTGCTATTTGCAAACTACTATTCCCCCCTAGTGTAAAGGGCATATGTGCGTGGATTAATTTTTATAGGATTATTGCGTTAAAGATAATAAATGTAGAGGATTACAATGAGGAGAAGAAAAGAATTTTTAAAAACAAATTTTATTTGAACTTACGTCTCTTTTCGATCCTTTCTGTTGTAAAGCTGTAAGTTGAATAAACTGATCTTTGGTGGCGAGTACCCATTGCCGTTCGACATCATTCAATGCCTGTTAAAAAATAGTTTGAGATTTCAGGAGTAGCTGAAGACATCAGCTGAAAATAGCAACTAGCTGAAGTATTCGTACACACAAGATGAGGTGATCACAATATAATTATATTCCTTATTCTTGAAATATAAAGACACACAGATAATGGCTTCTCGTTAACAAGCATGGCATTCTAACTTAGCAGACAGTTTCCATTACAAAAATTAGACACTCAAGTCAAAAACATGGCCACAAAAATTCCCCCCAAAATCTGGTGTTTCTTAATTTACACCAAAGGTTTCATCCCCTTTATGACTTTTTGATGAAAACTAAATATAGCCTCCATTTAACCCCTTATGTCTAGCAGTTATGTTTCAAATTCATGGTGATCAGTTAATTAGTTTAGAAGTGAATCCTATGCATATATTTATATGTATCGTTATATAGAGATACACCTCTCTCTCTCTATATATATATATATATATATATACACCTTATTAAAAAATTTTAATCCAAAATTTTAATCCATTAAATATATATATAGATACACACATACATACACCTTATTAAAAAATTTTAATCCAAAATTTTAATCCATTAAATTCGGTAAATTGTTCATATACCAATAAAATTTAAGTCAAAATAAAATGATTCAATTATTAAGCTTCATGATTATCAGTTTTTATAATCGAGCATTCAAATAATATTTTCGTAAAATCAAGACAATAAAAATAAAAAATGAGAGCATCATTTTGTGTATTTTCAGATTTGTTTTGTAACCATTCAAACAATTTCAAACATTACGTCATTCAAAAATATTCCAAAATAGCCACTTTCACAAAACAATTGATGAAAAAAAAAAAAAAAAAAAATACTAGTCCAACACACACCTGGACTCCTGCTACCTAATACCAACACTATTACTAGTGGCCAATCACTAGAGGAAGTTGACCAGTTTCCTTGCCTAGGGAGCATCATAACATTTACTCCCACATGTACAAAAGATATGGAAAACAAGATCAGGGCAGCCCACTCCGCCTTTAGTCACCTCAACAGCAACGTATTTAACAACCACGCACTGAAATTGGCCACTAAAATCATGGTTTTCAAAGCAGTAGTATTCTTCACTCTTCTTTATGCTTGTGAAACACGGACATTGTGAAACATGGACATTGTACAAAAATAATACAAAAACCTGGAATGCTTCCAGCAACACAAGTTGAGGTAAATTTTGCATATCACCAGGGAGAGCTAAACCACTAACTTGGAAGTACTGGACAGGACTAAAACGAACAGCATTGAGGCAACCATCATTCAAGCTACACCTCTCCTGAGTTGGCGTTGTAAAATACCAGTGGCAAGTGGAGGTTCAGGACGTCTGGAAACAATGCTGAGATAAGCAGAGAGCACATATAATGCCTAGTATTCCCAAATGGTCACCCATCTGGTACTAAATAGGCTCGTCTGAACTCCAATCTCTGGTCCCCCCCCTCACCAATACTTCATGAAAAACACCAGTCTAGCTGAATCCACTGTGAAAAATTTCCCCCACTCTATATCTTTGCCTAAATCAAAACGCGAATTCCATGAACAAGGCTTCTTTCTTAGAACTGCACGCCTGTGGAACTCTGTTCCGTTTGCCTGCTCCCCACCGGACTACAACTTGGATGTCTTCAAGTCCAACGTTAACAAATTCCTAATGAACCGCCCCCTTAAGTAAACACTTCATCAAATCTCCACACTAACATAATGTACTTGCAATAACCCTTATCTCTGAGAGGCTTCCGGGCCTTGATAAGTGGTGATCACTGTGTAAAAAAAAACAAGAAAAAAACGTTGCTTAACTTCGGAGATCTGGTGAGAACCGGTGTGTCAACGTTATGCTGTATACACATACATAAGCTACTTTTAATGACATCAGGCAAAAAAACCTATAAAGTCTTTGGTTGAAACATCTTTTCTCTCATACGAGAATAATTGTAATTATAAACAAAAGTTTCATTATTTCATAAAATGTTAAATTTTATAATTATAAAAAAAAATGTCTACTCATAATATTTGCAAATAAAGTGAACTCTTTTTATAATTATAAAAAAAAATGTCTACTCATAATATTTGCAAATAAAGTGAACTCTTTTTATAATTATAAAAAAAAATGTCTACTCATAATATTTGAAAATAAAGTGAACTCTTTTTACAAATCTAAAAAAAAATATCTACTCATAATATTTGCAAATAAAGTGAACTCTTTTTATAATTATAAAAAAAAATGTCTACTCATAATATTTGCAAATAAAGTGAACTCTTTTTATAATTATAAAAAAAAATCTCTACTCATAATATTTGCAAATAAAGTGAACTCTTTTTATAATTATAAAAAAAAATGTCTACTCATAATATTTGCAAATAAAGTGAACTCTTTTTATAATTATAAAAAAAAATGTCTACTCATAATATTTTCAAATAAAGTGAACTCTTTTTATAATTATAAAGAAAAATGTCTACTCATAATATTTGCAAATAAAGTAAACTCTTTTTACAATTATAAAAAAAAATGTCTACTCATAATATTTGCAAATAAAGTGAACTCTTTTTATAATTATAAAAAAAAATGTCTACTCATAATATAATAAAATAAAGTGAACTCTTTTTATAATTATAAAAAAAAATGTCTACTCATAATATAATAAAATAAAGTGAACTCTTTTTATAATTATAAAAAAAAATGTCTACTCATAATATTTGCAAATAAAGTGAACTCTTTTTATAATTATAAAGAAAAATGTCTACTCATAATATTTGCAAATAAAGTGAACTCTTTTTACAATTATAAAAAAAAATGTCTACTCATAATATTTGCAAATAAAGTGAACTCTTTTTATAATTATAAAAAAAAATCTCTACTCATAATATTTGCAAATAAAGTGAACTCTTTTTATAATTATAAAGAAAAATGTCTACTCATAATATTTGCAAATAAAGTGAACTCTTTTTATAATTATAAAAAAAAATGTCTACTCATAATATTTGCAAATAAAGTGAACTCTTTTTATAATTATAAAAAAAAATGTCTACTCATAATATTTGCAAATAAAGTGAACTCTTTTTATAATTATAAAAAAAAATCTCTACTCATAATATTTGCAAATAAAGTGAACTCTTTTTATAATTATAAAGAAAAATGTCTACTCATAATATTTGCAAATAAAGTGAACTCTTTTTATAATTATAAAAAAAAATGTCTACTCATAATATTTGCAAATAAAGTGAACTCTTTTTATAATTATAAAAAAAAATGTCTACTCATAATATTTGCAAATAAAGTGAACTCTTTTTATAATTATAAAAAAAAATCTCTACTCATAATATTTGCAAATAAAGTGAACTCTTTTTATAATTATAAAGAAAAATGTCTACTCATAATATTTGCAAATAAAGTGAACTCTTTTTATAATTATAAAAAAAAATGTCTACTCATAATATTTGCAAATAAAGTGAACTCTTTTTATAATTATAAAGAAAAATCTCTACTCATAATATTTGCAAATAAAGTGAACTCTTTTTACAATTATAAAAAAAAATGTCTACTCATAATATTTGCAAATAAAGTGAACTCTTTTTATAATTATAAAGAAAAATGTCTACTCATAATATTTGCAAATAAAGTGAACTCTTTTTATAATTATAAAGAAAAATGTCTACTCATAATATTTGCAAATAAAGTGAAATCTTTTTATAATTATAAAGAAAAATCTCTACTCATAATATTTGCAAATAAAGTGAACTCTTTTTACAATTATAAAAAAAAATGTCTACTCATAATATTTGCAAATAAAGTGAACTCTTTTTATAATTATAAAAAAAAATGTCTACTCATAATATTTGCAAATAAAGTGAACTCTTTTTATAATTATAAAAAAAAATGTCTACTCATAATATAATAAAATAAAGTGAACTCTTTTTATAATTATAAAGAAAAATGTCTACTCATAATATAATAAAATAAAGTGAACTCTTTTTATAATTATAAAAAAAAATGTCTACTCATAATATTTGCAAATAAAGTGAACTCTTTTTATAATTATAAAAAAAATGTCTACTCATAATATTTGCAAATAAAGTGAACTCTTTTTATAATTATAAAGAAAAATGTCTACTCATAATATTTGCAAATAAAGTGAACTCTTTTTACAATTATAAAAAAAAATGTCTACTCATAATATTTGCAAATAAAGTGAACTCTTTTTATAATTATAAAAAAAAATGTCTACTCATAATATAATAAAATAAAGTGAACTCTTTTTATAATTATAAAAAAAAATGTCTACTCATAATATTTGCAAATAAAGTGAACTCTTTATAATTATAAAAAAAAATGTCTACTCATAATATTTGCAAATAAAGTGAACTCTTTTTATAATTATAAAAAAAAATGTCTACTCATAATATTTGCAAATAAAGTGAACTCTTTTTATAATTATAAAAAAAAATCTCTACTCATAATATTTGCAAATAAAGTGAACTCTTTTTATAATTATAAAACAAAATGTCTACTCATAATATTTGCAAATAAAGTGAACTCTTTTTATAATTATAAAAAAAAATGTCTACTCATAATATTTGCAAATAAAGTGAACTCTTTTTATAATTATAAAGAAAGATGTCTATTCATAATATTTGCAAATAAAGTGAACTCTTTTTATAATTATAAAAAAAAATGTCTACTCATAATATTTGCAAATAAAGTGAACTCTTTTTATAATTATAAAAAAAAATGTCTACTCATAATATTTGCAAATAAAGTGAACTCTTTTTATAATTATAAAAAAAAATGTCTACTCATAATATAATAAAATAAAGTGAACTCTTTTTATAATTATAAAAAAAAATGTCTACTCATAATATTTGCAAATAAAGTGAACTCTTTTTATAATTATAAAAAAAAATGTCTACTCATAATATTTGCAAATAAAGTGAACTCTTTTTATAATTATAAAAAAAAATGTCTACTCATAATATAATAAAATAAAGTGAACTCTTTTTATAATTATAAAAAAAAATGTCTACTCATAATATTTGCAAATAAAGTGAACTCTTTTTATAATTATAAAGAAAAATCTCTACTCATAATATTTGCAAATAAAGTGAACTCTTTTTATAATTATAAAAAAAAATGTCTACTCATAATATTTGCAAATAAAGTGAACTCTTTTTATAATTATAAAAAAAAATCTCTACTCATAATATTTGCAAATAAAGTGAACTCTTTTTATAATTATAAAAAAAAATGTCTACTCATAATATTTGCAAATAAAGTGAACTCTTTTTATAATTATAAAAAAAAATCTCTACTCATAATATTTGCAAATAAAGTGAACTCTTTTTATAATTATAAAAAAAAATGTCTACTCATAATATTTGCAAATAAAGTGAACTCTTTTTATAATTATAAAAAAAAATGTCTACTCATAATATTTGCAAATAAAGTGAACTCTTTTTATAATTATAAAGAAAAATGTCTACTCATAATATTTGCAAATAAAGTGAACTCTTTTTACAATTATAAAAAAAAATGTCTACTCATAATATTTGCAAATAAAGTGAACTCTTTTTATAATTATAAAAAAAAATGTCTACTCATAATATAATAAAATAAAGTGAACTCTTTTTATAATTATAAAAAAAAATGTCTACTCATAATATTTGCAAATAAAGTGAACTCTTTTTATAATTATAAAAAAAAATGTCTACTCATAATATTTGCAAATAAAGTGAACTCTTTTTATAATTATAAAGAAAAATGTCTACTCATAATATTTGCAAATAAAGTGAACTCTTTTTACAATTATAAAAAAAAATGTCTACTCATAATATTTGCAAATAAAGTGAACTCTTTTTATAATTATAAAAAAAAATGTCTACTCATAATATTTGCAAATAAAGTGAACTCTTTTTATAATTATAAAAAAAAATGTCTACTCATAATATTTGCAAATAAAGTGAACTCTTTTTATAATTATAAAGAAAAATGTCTACTCATAATATTTGCAAATAAAGTGAACTCTTTTTATAATTATAAAAAAAAATGTCTACTCATAATATTTGCAAATAAAGTGAACTCTTTTTATAATTATAAAAAAAAATGTCTACTCATAATATTTGCAAATAAAGTGAACTCTTTTTATAATTAAAAAAAAAAATCTCTACTCATAATATTTGCAAATAAAGTGAACTCTTTTTATAATTATAAAAAAAAATGTCTACTCATAATATTTGCAAATAAAGTGAACTCTTTTTATAATTATAAAGAAAAATGTCTACTCATAATATTTGCAAATAAAGTGAACTCTTTTTATAATTATAAAAAAAAATGTCTACTCATAATATAATAAAATAAAGTGAACTCTTTTTATAATTATAAAAAAAATGTCTACTCATAATATTTGCAAATAAAGTGAACTCTTTTTATAATTATAAAAAAAAATGTCTACTCATAATATTTGCAAATAAAGTGAACTCTTTTTATAATTATAAAAAAAAATGTCTACTCATAATATTTGCAAATAAAGTGAACTCTTTTTATAATTATAAAAAAAAATGTCTACTCATAATATTTGCAAATAAAGTGAACTCTTTTTATAATTATAAAGAAAAATGTCTACTCATAATATTTGCAAATAAAGTGAACTCTTTTTATAATTATAAAAAAAAATGTCTACTCATAATATTTGCAAATAAAGTGAACTCTTTTTACAATTATAAAAAAAAATGTCTACTGATAATATTTGCAAATAAAGTGAACTCTTTTTATAATTATAAAAAAAAATGTCTACTCATAATATTTGCAAATAAAGTGAACTCTTTTTATAATTATAAAAAAAAATGTCTACTCATAATATTTGCAAATAAAGTGAACTCTTTTTATAATTATAAAAAAAAATGTCTACTCATAATATTTGCAAATAAAGTGAACTCTTTTTATAATTATAAAAAAAATGTCTACTCATAATATTTGCAAATAAAGTGAACTCTTTTTATAATTATAAAAAAAAATGTCTACTCATAATATTTGCAAATAAAGTGAACTCTTTTTATAATTATAAAAAAAAATGTCTACTCATAATATTTGCAAATAAAGTGAACTCTTTTTATAATTATAAAAAAAATGTCTACTCATAATATTTGCAAATAAAGTGAACTCTTTTTATAATTATAAAAAAAAATGTCTACTCATAATATTTGCAAATAAAGTGAACTCTTTTTATAATTATAAAAAAAAATGTCTACTCATAATATAATAAAATAAAGTGAACTCTTTTTATAATTATAAAAAAAAATGTCTACTCATAATATAATAAAATAAAGTGAACTCTTTTGATAATTATAAAAAAAAATGTCTACTCATAATATTTGCAAATAAAGTGAACTCTTTTTATAATTATAAAAAAAAATGTCTACTCATAATATTTGCAAATAAAGTGAACTCTTTTTATAATTATAAAGAAAAATGTCTACTCATAATATTTGCAAATAAAGTGAACTCTTTTTATAATTATAAAAAAAAATGTCTACTCATAATATTTGCAAATAAAGTGAACTCTTTTTATAATTATAAAGAAAAATCTCTACTCATAATATTTGCAAATAAAGTGAACTCTTTTTATAATTATAAAAAAAAATGTCTACTCATAATATTTGCAAATAAAGTGAACTCTTTTTATAATTATAAAAAAAAATCTCTACTCATAATATTTGCAAATAAAGTGAACTCTTTTTATAATTATAAAAAAAAATCTCTACTCATAATATTTGCAAATAAAGTGAACTCTTTTTATAATTATAAAAAAAAATGTCTACTCATAATATTTGCAAATAAAGTGAACTCTTTTTATAATTATAAAAAAAAATGTCTACTCATAATATTTGCAAATAAAGTGAACTCTTTTTATAATTATAAAAAAAAATGTCTACTCATAATATTTGCAAATAAAGTGAACTCTTTTTATAATTATAAAAAAAAATGTCTACTCATAATATTTGCAAATAAAGTGAACTCTTTTTATAATTATAAAGAAAAATGTCTACTCATAATATTTGCAAATAAAGTGAACTCTTTTTACAATTATAAAAAAAAATGTCTACTCATAATATTTGCAAATAAAGTGAACTCTTTTTATAATTATAAAAAAAAATGTCTACTCATAATATTTGCAAATAAAGTGAACTCTTTTTATAATTATAAAAAAAAATGTCTACTCATAATATTTGCAAATAAAGTGAACTCTTTTTATAATTATAAAGAAAAATGTCTACTCATAATATTTGCAAATAAAGTGAACTCTTTTTATAATTATAAAAAAAAATGTCTACTCATAATATTTGCAAATAAAGTGAACTCTTTTTATAATTATAAAGAAAAATGTCTACTCATAATATTTGCAAATAAAGTGAACTCTTTTTATAATTATAAAAAAAAATGTCTACTCATAATATTTGCAAATAAAGTGAACTCTTTTTATAATTATAAAAAAAATGTCTACTCATAATATAATAAAATAAAGTGAACTCTTTTTATAATTATAAAAAAAATGTCTACTCATAATATTTGCAAATAAAGTGAACTCTTTTTATAATTATAAAAAAAAATGTCTACTCATAATATTTGCAAATAAAGTGAACTCTTTTTATAATTATAAAAAAAAATGTCTACTCATAATATTTGCAAATAAAGTGAACTCTTTTTATAATTATAAAAAAAAATGTCTACTCATAATATTTGCAAATAAAGTGAACTCTTTTTATAATTATAAAGAAAAATGTCTACTCATAATATTTGCAAATAAAGTGAACTCTTTTTATAATTATAAAAAAAAATGTCTACTCATAATATTTGCAAATAAAGTGAACTCTTTTTACAATTATAAAAAAAAATGTCTACTGATAATATTTGCAAATAAAGTGAACTCTTTTTATAATTATAAAAAAAAATGTCTACTCATAATATTTGCAAATAAAGTGAACTCTTTTTATAATTATAAAAAAAAATGTCTACTCATAATATTTGCAAATAAAGTGAACTCTTTTTATAATTATAAAAAAAAATGTCTACTCATAATATTTGCAAATAAAGTGAACTCTTTTTATAATTATAAAAAAAATGTCTACTCATAATATTTGCAAATAAAGTGAACTCTTTTTATAATTATAAAAAAAAATGTCTACTCATAATATTTGCAAATAAAGTGAACTCTTTTTATAATTATAAAAAAAAATGTCTACTCATAATATTTGCAAATAAAGTGAACTCTTTTTATAATTATAAAAAAAAATGTCTACTCATAATATTTGCAAATAAAGTGAACTCTTTTTATAATTATAAAAAAAAATGTCTACTCATAATATTTGCAAATAAAGTGAACTCTTTTTATAATTATAAAAAAAAATGTCTACTCATAATATTTGCAAATAAAGTGAACTCTTTTTATAATTATAAAAAAAAATGTCTACTCATAATATTTGCAAATAAAGTGAACTCTTTTTATAATTATAAAGAAAAATGTCTACTCATAATATTTGCAAATAAAGTGAACTCTTTTTATAATTATAAAAAAAAATGTCTACTCATAATATTTGCAAATAAAGTGAACTCTTTTTATAATTATAAAGAAAAATGTCTACTCATAATATTTGCAAATAAAGTGAACTCTTTTTATAATTATAAAAAAAAATGTCTACTCATAATATTTGCAAATAAAGTGAACTCTTTTTATAATTATAAAGAAAAATGTCTACTCATAATATTTGCAAATAAAGTGAACTCTTTTTATAATTATAAAAAAAAATGTCTACTCATAATATTTGCAAATAAAGTGAACTCTTTTTATAATTATAAAGAAAAATGTCTACTCATAATATTTGCAAATAAAGTGAACTCTTTTTATAATTATAAAGAAAAATGTCTACTCATAATATTTGCAAATAAAGTGAACTCTTTTTATAATTATAAAGAAAAATGTCTACTCATAATATTTGCAAATAAAGTGAACTCTTTTTATAATTATAAAAAAAAATGTCTACTCATAATATAATAAAATAAAGTGAACTCTTTTTATAATTATAAAAAAAAATCTCTACTCATAATATTTGCAAATAAAGTGAACTCTTTTTATAATTATAAAAAAAATGTCTACTCATAATATTTGCAAATAAAGTGAACTTTTTTTATAATTATAAAAAAAAATGTCTACTCATAATATTTGCAAATAAAGTGAACTCTTTTTATAATTATAAAAAAAAATCTCTACTCATAATATTTGCAAATAAAGTGAACTTTTTTTATAATTATAAAAAAAAATGTCTACTCATAATATTTGCAAATAAAGTGAACTCTTTTTATAATTATAAAAAAAAATGTCTACTCATAATATTTGCAAATAAAGTGAACTCTTTTTATAATTATAAAGAAAAATGTCTACTCATAATATTTGCAAATTAAGTGGAATCTTTTTATAATTATAAAAAAAAAAATGTCTACTCATAATATTTGCAAATAAAGTGAACTCTTTTTATAATTATAAAAAAAAATGTCTACTCATATTTGCAAATAAACTCTTTTTGCAAAAAATAAACATTTCTACTACTAGTCTCACTCCTGGGCAGAATTCAAAAGAGTCACCAATCTAATAGGTCCTGAACTGACAAATTCTACAAGCAGCAAAGTCCCACCCCTCCACAGTAGGGATCGCTAGATGTAAGAAAGCCTTCTACTCTTATAGTTTCTTCCCCCAGAACTGCTACACTTTGGAATTCCTTTCCATGTTCCTGCTTTTCCAACTGTACTGACATGCAAAAGTTTATGTGTAATGTGAATAGACATCTTGCTGCTCAACTCCCTACATAGTATCCCTGCAGCTTATGTCCCTGATAGTAGCCCCCAATATCAAAGTGTTTGTTTGAAGTTTGAATATGTATTTAAAAAAAAAAAAAAAAGAAAT
Organism: Euprymna scolopes; assembly: GCF_053919585.1. Taxonomy (NCBI): domain Eukaryota; kingdom Metazoa; phylum Mollusca; class Cephalopoda; order Sepiida; family Sepiolidae; genus Euprymna; species Euprymna scolopes. The sequence goes on along the minus strand of NC_136503.1, from coordinate 3,467,091 downwards.
ACAATTTAGTCATTTTAATAATTAGTAGGTCTAAGAGTTTACTTACCTGTACATATAACAAGTTCATTGTCACTCGGCTATTTAACAAATCATCGTCATAGGAAGAATCCCAATAACTAAAAACAAACAAAAAGAGATTATTAAGAACTAAAAAAAGAATATTGAGACAAACAATGAAATGCAAGCAAAAATGAAAATCAAATAAGGATGCATCAATGTATAGAAGGTGAGGGGGGGGGTTCTAATCATGTTTCTTGGGATTTTTTATGTCCTTTTCTGTCAGCTGTTTCTATCATTATGTTTGCCAAAATGGATTCCTGTACTTCTGTCTAAGATTTTATGTCTTTGCTCCTCCTTCCCATGATTCTTCCCTTCCTTGATTCATTTATTATATAAAAAAATATTAAATATAAACGAATCACGGAAGGGAGGAATTATATAAGAAAAAATAAATAAAAAGACACCCGCCACATTTTTTCTTCTTCCATAAATGAACATAAGCTTATTAACAACTGAGAGAATGTGAAAGGATAACTTCACATTTTGTGAATGCGTTTTATTTTTTGACAAATAGAGACACAGATGCAAAGTTCAGTCAAGACTAATTTCACAAACTGTATTTGTTCCCAAATCGCTTTTGTAAATTGATCCGTTAACAAACTAAACATTTTTTCACAATAAAAAGATCCAAGACCAGTCAAAGGTAAGGATAAAAAGACCAGTCAAAGGTAAGGATAGAAAAAGGTAAGGATCAAAAAGTCAGAACGAGCTGATCACATATGGAAATAAAAAGAAACATTTTTCCTTTGTAGAACAAGGTCAAAATAATTGACAGGGATGCAAGGTGGAGAGTCAGGCAACTCAAGGAGACAGCACATATGCTATAAAAAAATTTTTTTAAAGTTACTAAGCAGACCAAGCTTAGAAATTAATAGCATTCAGGAGTCTCTAATTGTGGGAAAAACAAATATTGTGCACGCTTAAAATTTTGGTGATGAAATCCTTCATCGATCTTTATTAGAAGTGTCTCCCCTTTGTCAACCAATTTTTCACAAATATGAAACCATAGCCATAAAATAGAGACTAACTCACAGAATACAAAAATATCTACGGAGCCAGTAATTTTTCTCTTTTCTTTTCTAAGCAACAACCAACATGCCTGAGGATAGTCGAAGGACAATCCGTCCGAAACATTACACAAATAACACAATGAGAACAATAGTCCGATCAATACAAGTAATATAATCAACCCTCATCTCAAAAATTCAAACTTTAAAAATGATTCATTTGTTTCTGAGCATCAAATAAATAAGTTTTATTTTTACTTCTTCAACAGCAATGACACCCGAAAAGACTAAGGTGAGTGCAAAGGACAAAAATTTGAATTCTTAACAGGCTTTTCCACCATCATTGAAAAACTTCAATAAATGACTCTTCATTATATGCTGAATTGATCAGAATAGAGTCTAGTCAGATGGAGCAATGGCTGGAGAATAAGGTGGATGCAGCAGAACTTTCTTCAGTCTAGTTGTTAGTCTTTCTGCCAGTATATAGCTTTGCATGAAAGATCGCAGATTTTTTTTTCTACTTGGGAGTCACCACTTACCAAGGTCCAAAAGCCACTCGAGGGCAGAATGTTAATGAATGTAAGGTGATAGTGTAGTAATCAGTAATGGTGTAATTTGGGAAGAGTTTGATTATAAATGGGGATGGCTCAACAAGAACTTGTTTACATTGGATTTGAAGGCTACCATGTTGTATTCAACTGCGAAGCAAGCCAAAGGAACAGTGTTTCACAGATGGGCAGTTCTGGAAAAAGAAGCTTTGTTCATGGAATCTGTGTTTAGATTTAGGCACAGTTAGAGAGTGAGGGAAATCCTATATAGCGGTTGTAGCTAGTCTGGTGTTGTTTTGTTTTATTCTTGTGAAAGTTTGGCACATAGATTGGTTGGTTGGTTTTTTTACGGCATATCAACCCTTTTAGGTTATTTAATGCCGAATTTAGTGATTTTGAAGAAAATTTTTTTAATAGAATATATTTGTTTTTTTTTAAATCTGTTTCTATTTAACCCATAGTTGGGATCCTAACAGGTACTACTACTCTGGGTCAGGATGAACCTAGGGGCAATTAAGGGGTGGCTCCACACTCCCCAAAGCCCACAAGCTGAGGCCTTACCATCGGATATAATTAGATTGGAGCTCAGGTTTTCAATGAAATTGAAGAAGCATATAAAAAACTTTTCAGTTCAAATCTAAAGGATTCATACTTTGATCAAAGCTTGCAGATAAGGACGGTATTTGGATAATGTTATTCTTTTGAAATAAATTCTTGCATAAGAAATCATTATTTTCAAATTTTTCAACAAATTTGAAAATAATGATTTCTGTATCTTAATGAATTAGAATTGCGGTTTGTTCAGAAAATGTCAATTATTTTGAACATAAATCTTTGTAACAGAAATGGTAGTTTGCTAACATTATAAACGAAAACTGTATTCTATCCATTTTAATCGTGCAAAATAAAATCTATATATCTATAAAAGCAAGAGTGTTTGTGAGGACACTTCTCAACCTATATACTCAACGGAATTTTGGTCTACAGAATTCGGACATGTGGGAAACTTTATTTTATTTTATTCTATACTAGCAGGGTTGTATGACATTGTCCAAAGCCATAAAATACTGAATAAAATATATCATTTTTGTTCACATATATTTGTTTTATTAGATATTAAGGAGACATTTAGAATACTTCTAAATCAAATTTTGCCAAGTCTCTTTCTTTCCCAACCCCCATTTGAAGAAAAATGACGTCATTTCCGGAATATTTCAATCAATAACTCAGAAGTTTTTCAAAATTACTACATAAATACCTTTTTGAAAATTAGTGCATAATTTTATTAAAAAATCCAAAATAGCCCACCCTCTAGCAGAATTTGTCAATGTTAGATATTATATATCTAGGGCAAGACTGGTCATGACAATACTAATTTTGTGGAGGGAGGAGCTTATTTTGTTTTCTGGGTTTTTTTTTTATTTATTCTTAACTGGACATACAACCATACAAATATTAGATGTTTATTATTATTCTTTTTTTTTTTTTTTTTTTTTTTTTTTTTACAAAGGAGTCACTTATCAAGGCCTGGGAGTCACTCAAGGATAAGGGTTAACAATCTTAACAATCAACAGTGATAAAAAGAAATCGATTGGAAACATGCATCAACAGATAGTAATACTATTTAACCATAGCTGGAGAGAGAGAAATAGCAATCAACAACAAGAGGTTAATTTTAGATTTCTTTTTTTTTTGAACTGGCTTTGCAAACTCAGCTCCTCGAGATGCAAACAATTTAATCCAAACTTAATATGTAATCCAATGGCGTAGATGTTTGGTGATTATTATTTATGCATGAAGTTTTTAATAAAGACTGCAAATCTAATATTGGATAATGAGAGATCAGTTGGTGAAAGGGAAAGATAACAAAAACTTTAGAAAATTACGTTCTGAAAGCATCCCAACATGAAATGAGTGACCGTTGTTTTGTGCTGCTGCAGTTTGATACAGAAGCAAACAACATGGCTGAAAAAACCTGTCACGTGATCATCGATTAAGTAATGTGTTAAGATAAAATAAAAACTAAATTCAAACTTCAATTGAAAAACTTAATTCATTCCTAAATGTTGTTTGCGTAAACAGATCTGTTTCTAATATAAGTTAATTTGAAAAAATAATTTTTTTTTTCCGAGAGAAAGGGCTAAACCTGTCTGAATAGATGAAGCTGTACCTGATTAAAAGGAGCAATTCATAAGAAAAGATAATAATTGAAGTTACATTGTATTAGACTGCAGCAGTAGAAAACACGCAAACACGTGTGCATGTGTGTGTGTTACATTACATTAAAAAACATTGGTACTATTGGTTTCAAATCCAACACAAAAGGGAAACAGATATAAACAGAGGTTGAAGACAGTTCAACATAGGCAACCATAAATCAAAATAATAATAATAATAATACCAATGTTTGTTCTGATATTCTTAACACTATTTGTGTTAAAGATCAGAAAAACATTGCTATCGTCATATATTTTTTTTTTTTTTTTTTTTTTTTTTTTTTTTAAATATTATGCTCTTATTTCGACATTTTCTTCATAATCGAAGACCATCGGGGTTCTCTTCCCTCCAAACCTTACACAGATATACATAATTATAATCTTATAAATAAGTCATCTCCCTCTCAGTACAGACCAATAAGCCTCCTGTGTGTTATGAGTAAGTTGCTGGAATCCATATTACATAGAGAAATAGTAAACCACCTCAGCAGAAACAATCTTCTTAGTGACACACAATATGGTTTCCATTCTGCAAGATCTACCGCAGATGTGCTAACGGCTATATCTCACAGGATTAGTGAATCTCTTGACAAAGGCTTCCTTTCTAGGGCAATTGCTCTTGACATATCAAAGGCCTTCAACAAGGTATGGCATAAGGGCCTACTTCACAAGATTTCCAGCTACGGTATAACTGGAAATGTTTTCTCAATCATTAAATCATTTCTCTCCGATAGGCTCATGAGTAGTGGTCGATGGACAAAAATCAGAGGCCTGCAGTATTAATGCTGGAGTCCCTCAAGGGTCAATCTTGGGCCCAACTCTCTTCCTGATCTACATCAATGACCTCCCTAAACACATACTTAAATCATTTGTTGACATCTATACTGATGACACGACCATCTATGGCAACACATCAAAGGCTGTAAATGGCAAAGTTCTCTCTGATTCTCCTCTGATCTCGAGCGCGTGGTTCAGTGGGGGAAGATGTGGCTGGTTACCTTTAATGCATCTAAAACCAAACTCCTATCTTTACATCATAAACGCTCTGATCCCCATCTGGCATCAATTAAAATGGATGGCTCTCGTCTAGGAGAAGCCCCGTGTTTTGACAAGCTTCTGGGTTTGTCCTTTACTCCTGATCTGAAATGGAACACGTACATCAAGTCTGTTGCCAAGGTCGCTGGAAAGATGGTGGGATCCTTCTACCGCTCCAAAAGATATCTCACTACTGATGCAATTCTCTATCTATATAAAAGCCAAGTACGTCCAAGGATGGAATACTGCTGCCATATTTGGGCAGGAGGTGCTAAAAACAGCCTATCCTGCCTTGACAGAGTACAAAATAGACTCCGTGGCTTAGTGGGGGATGCCCTTTTCTTTACCTTGCAACCTCTCTCCCACAGAAGAGACGTTGCGAGCCTATCCTTGTTTTATCGTTATTTCCATGGCAGGTGCTCGTCTGAACTCCAATCTCTGGTCCCCCTTTGCCAATCTTTCACGAAAAACACCCGTCTAGCTGAATCCACTGTGAAAAATTTTCCCCACTCTTTATCTGTGCCTAAATCAAAACGTGGATTCCATGAACAAAGCTTCTTTCTTAGATCCGCACGCCTGTGGAACTCTGTTCCGTCTGCCTGCTTCCCACCTGACTACAACTTGGATGTGTTCAAGTCCAATGTTAACAAATTCCTAATGAATCGCCCCCTTAAGTAAACACTTCATAAAATCTCCACACTAACGTACTGTACTTGCAATAACCCTTATCCCTGAGTGGCTTCCGGGCCTTGATAAGTGGTGACCACTATGTAAAAAAAAAAATAAATAAAAGTCTTTTGTATTGAGCACTTTTGAAAAAAAAAAAATATTGGTTTTATGTTCATGTCATCTAATATATAAACGGCTATATGTCTGTCTGCCTGTCTCCATATTTTCAAACTCTATCTCTTCCGAAACTAAAAGTCACAGACAGCGCTAAGGGTCTCAAATGATTGGATTTTTTACAGATCATTCTTTTATGGGTTTTGAGCTGTTTAAAATAGTTTTTAAGGTGTCAAAATTGAAAAACAAAATTTTTTATTTTTAATCAATTCATATGTGTGTCACGTTGATACAGTGGTAACTTCACCAGCTTTGAATGCTACAGTTGTGCTTTCGGTTTCAATTCTAGCTGATGGCACCCAAATACTTTTTTTTATTTACAAAATGTAGACAAATTAAAATATCATATTTAAACATATTTTACGACCGCTAGTCAATATATGTATATCACATATTTGAAGACGTGGCAAAAGATGAATTAATTTGGAAGTCAACTTCTAAAAGTCGTCAAACTGGATATGATGCCTTAAAAGTGAAGGAGGTAAAAATGTTTCAATGCAAACGTCTGTAACTTTATTTCCAAATATGTTTTGCAAAAAAAGTTTAATGACAGCGTTTATCTAAACGCAAACATTAGTTCAGCAAATAATCTACCATTTGTAAAAAGATAACATTTATTAAAAAAAAATTAGAAAAAAAAAAAAGAAAAAACAACTAATTTCACGGTTGTCACTAGAGATATTTGACACTAGATTTGAATCATTATCAATTAGTCATATCTGACCAGGAGCCTTTTTATTTTCAGTATTTACTCTTTTGAATCAAGGCATTTTTTGCTTTGATTTTAACATAATTTTGAGGATTAAATTTAATTATTATGATATTGCATGGTTATTAACTTCTTCATTGCACCAAATTGACATCCAACAAATTTTGTTAAGGTAATGTTTTAAGCTTTAACAACTTTCAATCCTTTAATATATGAAGATTTGCTCAGAATTTGAAAATCAGTTTAAATGACTATTTGATAGCTTAAATACTTCCAAATTCTTTATAAATTTTTAAAGGTCATAATGTATTTTCTTTTTTTAAGTATTAAAAGATTTAAATGCCTGAGGGGTTTATTAAAAGGTCAAAATTGATTTCAGATTAAGTATTGCTCCTATATTTCTTTTCAGCCTAATTGCCATTACTCAGTTTTTAATTTAATTCATGCCAGGCTAAGTAAATGTTGTAAAATCTAAATGTGACGACGTTCAAAATCTATTTAAAATATATAAGCAGAATATTGGTTTCTTTCCTTCTCCTTAAGAAAGAAGAGGAAACCTTTTACTGGACGACCTCAAATGTAAAGTGAACCAGCCCCCCCCCCCCACTCCAATGACCTGGGATAGAAAGGGTAGAATTCCTTAGCGTCATTTGCACGGTGCCCAACAATCCATGAAGATGTAAGTTTAAGTACATTTTTATGCTCACTTTTTTAAAAAGCCAACCAAACCTAACCCTCTTTTTTTTGTGTGCGCTCATATCATTCTATGTAATTTTATTTTTAACTCTTAGACACATCTTAACCATTCTAAATTCACTTATTTTAAAACAATTTCCTGACTAATTTTTTTCTTTTTTTTTACCATGTCACATCGAGGTAGTAGTGGAGTGGGGAGGGGAAATCCCTATTAGCTTATTTAGATGACAGAAGAACTTTATTTAAGTACGATACTTAATATTAACTGCCATGGTAAGGCGCAAAAAAATATAAATAAAAAATTAGAAAATTTAAAAAATAAGTGCCCCCCCCCCCATTTAACTTTCACTATATTCGTAACTGAAATATGCGGTATCTTAGCTGTAATACTAGGGCTATTTTTCCTGAGTGGATGCTATGCTCTGTGCCTGACCTTAATGTCCGTCTATAAATACAGAATACGAATCGCCATGAACTAGTTCTTCTTGTAACTGGAAAAAAAACACCTAACAGCTAGCTACGAAATCCCAATATACATTTTACCTTCAAGACGACTACCTCTGTCTAACCTGCATGCGCAAAAAACAAACAAAAAAAATTTTTTTTTTTTCAAACTAAACCTTACCTGAAACTCTAAATCCTAATGGAGATCTATTATTTTTAAGTAAATAACCCCTGTCTCTTGAACGCTAACAATCTGCTCCTTCCCACCAAGCCGCCACTTTTACATTGCACAGCATTTGTAGTGGAATCTTTAACTTCCAGCCCCTAACCCTCACATGCTAACTGCTTAGTCATCACTAAACATCTATACATTTCTACCTCTTAGACCTGCATTAGAGTTCATTCCTATTCAGTTAGGTAGTTAACAGCCAAAGAATGTACTCGGAAGCAAAGCGCACTGCATTACATAACTGTCTCCTCCTAGATAGCTTTGCAACGATTAATACGAAATTGAACCGATACTCCTTGTTATGCTAAATGTCCATGACTTACTTGAAAGCTGAAATTATCTTCCCTCAATAACAGAAACACACTTTATACCTACAACTTCAACTTTATTCGCATCTACTAAAAACCTGCCCATATATCTATTTAACTAATTACACATGACTCAAAACTTACTGTTTTACCCGTACTATATTGCACTCGCATCTCAAACCCTCCTGACATCTAAAATATAGTTTGGACACAACTCGTAGTTCAATTCTTAACACCTACTCACACTTTAACGTTATCCTAGACCCAAGTCAACATGAATCAAAATAAAAAAATATATAAAGGGAAAGCCCCAAACCACATTATCTCCTTTCTAACAAGCCTTCTTACAATCATAGTTGCTTACACTGCATGAGCTCTACTCACCCCCTTTATCCAGTAACAATGAAATAACAATGTCCCTAATTCACTTTGAGGAGTGTAACTATTCAGCAGATATATAACCTCTACAAACTAACTCTGTAACACTAACTAAACACGCGGGGTCGCAGAAATACCTGGATTAGAACCCAGGCGCGGAGCAAACCCTCTCAGTGCTGACGGACCCAGTAGATCTTTCCAGATCATCCGTCTAGGAGAAGGAAAACTCTGAAACTAAATCAAAGGGGAGGGAGGCCTCTTCAGTCTTGGATGACAACCTTCCTAGAGCTGGTGACTCAAACAAATTACTGATTTGCAAACCTAAATTGCTTAAGGAGTAAATAGATCTTGTCTATCGCCCGGCTTCCATACTCCTTCTTTGCCTATTAGTCAGGCGCAGAGACACTATCACAGTGATTCGACAGAAACACCCAGTGGTAGATCTTGTTTCTTGTCTAGGGCAATGAACGCCGTTTCCCCACTCCAGACACACCCCACCCCTAAAACTGGGCACTTGAGAGTGCTTGAGTACCATATATATGCCTGAGCAATTAGATTGGGTTGACCTTCCTCTGATGGGTTGAGGGTACCGGATTGACAGTTACTGGCTGCTGTTTCCGACTGGTAGTGCAGGCGCCCTAACTCATTGGTAGCGCTTGCAGCGGCTGCTCCATCAACAGTTGTATAATATCGGGATGTTTGTAGTGCCATGTCGTGCATGGAAAGGGACCCTACACTCATCCCCGGTGGGCTTTCCTGAGGCCACAGTCCTAGTTGAAGAAAGGTCAGCTGATGGTCTACTTGCGATGCATGTCTGATGCTCTGCATAACCTCTTGTTCAGCTCCCCCTTACCTAAACTGAAACTCTTTAAAAAAAATATGACGACAGTACAATCTAAAAATAAGCTTAAACCAGGATTAGGGTCAAACAAATCAAACTTGCCTCCTCCCTTGAGGCTTGCATTCACAAATATCGGTGGGCTTAGAACTAATTTAGCTGATGTTGAAGCATTTCTCCTAACAAATACCCCGGATATCTTAGCACTAAGTGAGATTAACCTACACTCCTCCATCCCCTCTAACTACTTTAACATGCCTGGCTATCTCCCACTCTGCTGTAAGGACTGACAGACATATGCACGGACTTGGAGTTTACATTCGTAATACCCTTCCCTTGACTAGAGAAACAAACCTAGAAACGGACGATCAAGCCTTTATGTACTTTAGACTAAACTTGCAACACAACATTAGCTACTTTTATTTTCTCTACCGCTCTCCCTCGACCCAAGACTGCACCATAATAAACAAAGTCTCTGACAGCATAGACACAGCACTCTCCCTCGACACTAGCACACAAGTACATGTATTTGGTGACTTTAATGTCCACCACAAAAACTGGCTTGGATTCTCTACTCACACAGATGCAGCGGGCAGCACAACTCATAGCTTCTCTATATTTCACTCCCTATCACAAATTGTTACGTTTCCAACTCGTTTCCCTGACCAGGAAGAACAACACGCATCACTTTTAGATCTGTTTTTGATCACAGTTCCTGATGATTGTATAACAAATGCTGACAGCCCACTTGGGAACGCTGATCATGCAATGATAATGGTTGAAATCGCCTTAAACTCTAGAGCCAAAACTGAAGAGCCAGTACTCAAAACAAGGAGATATTATAAGAAGGCTGACTGGGAAGCCATCAGAGATCTTATCAGAGATGCCCCATGGGGAAATATATTTTCTCTTCCTGCGGAACAGTGCGCAAACGAGACCACTGAATGGTTCAAAACTGCAATCGAAGCGCATGTTCCCATGCGGACATTTTATAGCAAGCCCCACTCTCCCCAATGGTTTACTTCGACTTGCGCAACTGCCATTGCTCAAAGGCAGCATGCATACTGCAAATTTAACCGACATAAGTCCAGTTCAAACAGACAGAAGTACATAGAAGCTAGAAGTAACGTTAAGAAAGAAATAGCGACAGCTAAGAGAAAATTTACGGAAACCACTAAAAAACGCATCGAACCACAAAAACTAGAACTCGTGACTTCTGGAAAATCTACAACAGTGTAGTAAATAATGGGCAATCAACAATTCCCCCATTAATGAACAATCACGAGGTTGTTTGCTCAGCAACCGAAAAGGCTAATATGCTTGCCAGTCCGTTTGCCTCCAACTCCACAATGGACCCTTCCAACCACCCCCTACCTGAATTTCCTATGCGAACAAATGCCACACTAGACGATCTGAAAATCACCCCTGCTCAGGTGCATGCTATTATAAAAAACCTTGACACTTCAAAGCATGTGGACCCGATCTCATCCCAGCTGTGCTATTAAAAAAGTGGTCAGCCGAAGTAGCTCCAGTTCTCTCCAAACTCTACAACAAATGCCTTATTGAATCATGCTTTCCATGCTGTTGGAAAACTGCTTCTGTGGTACCAGTATTCAAGAATTCTGGCGAAAGAATTGACCAATTAAATTATCACCCCATTAGCTTCCTCCCACTTTTTGCCAAAATATTTGAGACCATAATTAACCATGCTCTAGTCCATCACTTTACAGATGCTAAACTTCTGACTGACCAACAATATGGATTTAGACAAGCCCGTTCCACAGCAGACATCCTTACTGTAATCTCTGAACGTATATACCATTCACTGGACAAAGCAAGGGAGGGCAGAGCGGTAACTCTAGATACATCTAAGGCTTTTGACAGGGTATGGCATGAGGGTCTCCTCAGGAAAATTAGATCATATGGTATCACTGGTAGAATACTTAACATAATTAAATCTTTCTTAGATAAGAGAAAAATCCAGGTTGTCCTCGACGGTCGTACATCTAAACAATATGATATAAATGCAGGAGTTCTTCAGGGGTCTATCCTTGGACCTCTACTGTTCCTGATATTCATAAATGACCTCCCCGACAAAATTGCCTTTGAGATGGGTATATATGCTGAACAAATGAACACATATCTAAAGAAATGGCAGAAACACTAGAGGATGACCTCCAATCTGTAGTGGAATGGGGACAAAAATGGATGGTCACATTCAATGCTGCCAAGACTAAACTTGTTTCATTCAATAATTACAAGAAACCTCCTCCGCCACCAATAGCAATGGCCACCGACTCTTTATCTGAGAGTACATCTTTCAAACTCCTTGACCTAACGTTCACAGAAAACATGAGTTAGAACAATTACATTGAAGGCATTGCCAGGGCCGCTGCAAGGAATGTGGGCTCTCTCTACCGTGCTAGAAAACTACTAACACCCGAAAGTATCCTGTACCTCTATAAGGCAACCATTCGCCCATGCATGGAGTATTGCTGTCATATTTGGGCGGGTGCATTGGCTACTGGTCTCTCGCTCCTTGACAAGGTTAAAAAAAAATTCGCAAATCTGATAGGCCCTGAACTGGCATCTAAGCTTCAGCCTCTGTCCCATCAACGAAACATTGCATCCCTCTGCTGCCTGTTCTACAAGTATTTTAATGGTGAATGCTCTAATGAACTGCAATCACTTGTGCCCTCACGACGTGAACACCCTCGACAAACTCGACAGGCTGCAAAATCCCACCCCCCACACTGTAGAGATCCCTAGATGTAAAAGATCTTTCTACTCCAGTAGTTTCTTCCCCAGAACCACTAGACTTTGGAATTCCATTCCAGGTCCCTGCTGCCCCAACTCTACTGACGTGCAGAAGTTCAAGTGCAACGTGAACCTACATCTTGCTGCCTAAATCCCTACATAGTACCCCAGTAGTTGTTGCCCCTGATAGTAGCCCCCTACAGCAAAGTGGCAATGTGCCTTGTTTGGGGTGAAAATGTAATAAAAAAATTAAAAAAATAGAAAAAAAATTTATTTCAATGGATTTAGTTTTGTAATTATAAATTATAAAAAATTTTGTAATTATAAATTATAAAAAGTTTTGTAATTATAAATTATAAAAAGTTTTGTAATTATAAATTATAAAAAGTTTTGTAATTATAAATTATAAAAAGTTTTGTAATTATAAATTATAAAAAATTTTGTAATTATAAATTATAAAAAGTTTTGTAATTATAAATTATAAAAAGTTTTGTAATTATAAATTATAAAAAGTTTTGTAATTATAAATTATAAAAAGTTTTGTAATTATAAATTATAAAAAGTTTTGTAATTATAAATTATAAAAAGTTTTGTAATTATAAATTATAAAAAGTTTTGTAATTATAAATTATAAAAAATTTTGTAATTATAAATTATAAAAAGTTTTGTAATTATAAATTATAAAAAGTTTTGTAATTATAAATTATAAAAAGTTTTGTAATTATAAATTATAAAAAGTTTTGTAATTATAAAAAGTTTTGTAATTATAAATTATAAAAAGTTTTGTAATTATAAATTATAAAAAGTTTTGTAATTATAAATTATAAAAAGTTTTGTAATTATAAATTATAAAAAGTTTTGTAATTATAAATTATAAAAAGTTTTGTAATTATAAATTATAAAAAGTTTTGTAATTATAAATTATAAAAAGTTTTGTAATTATAAATTATAAAAAGTTTTGTAATTATAAATTATAAAAAATTTTGTAATTATAAATTATAAAAAGTTTTGTAATTATAAATTATAAAAAGTTTTGTAATTATAAATTATAAAAAGTTTTGTAATTATAAATTATAAAAAGTTTTGTAATTATAAATTATAAAAAATTTTGTAATTATAAATTATAAAAAGTTTTGTAATTATAAATTATAAAAAGTTTTGTAATTATAAATTATAAAAAGTTTTGTAATTATAAATTATAAAAAGTTTTGTAATTATAAATTATAAAAAGTTTTGTAATTATAAATTATAAAAAGTTTTGTAATTATAAATTATAAAAAAATTTGTAATTATAAATTATAAAAAGTTTTGTAATTATAAATTATAAAAAGTTTTGTAATTATAAATTATAAAAAGTTTTGTAATTATAAATTATAAAAAGTTTTGTAATTATAAATTATAAAAAGTTTTGTAATTATAAATTATAAAAAGTTTTGTAATTATAAATTATAAAAAGTTTTGTAATTATAAATTATAAAAAGTTTTGTAATTATAAATTATAAAAAGTTTTGTAATTATAAATTATAAAAAGTTTTGTAATTATAAATTATAAAAAATTTTGTAATTATAAATTATAAAAAGTTTTGTAATTATAAATTATAAAAAGTTTTGTAATTATAAATTATAAAAAGTTTTGTAATTATAAATTATAAAAAGTTTTGTAATTATAAATTATAAAAAATTTTGTAATTATAAATTATAAAAAGTTTTGTAATTATAAATTATAAAAAGTTTTGTAATTATAAATTATAAAAAGTTTTGTAATTATAAATTATAAAAAGTTTTGTAATTATAAATTATAAAAAGTTTTGTAATTATAAATTATAAAAAGTTTTGTAATTATAAATTATAAAAAGTTTTGTAATTATACAAAATTATAAAAAATAAGATTTTTAAAGGTTTGTTTTAATTTACACCATTGCACTTAATTTTAACAAATATTTCTTCAACGATAAATAAATTTAAATATTTCATCAACGATAAATAAATTTTAATATTTCATCAACGATAAATAAATTTTAATATTTCATCAACGATAAATAAATTTTAATATTTCATCAACGATAAATAAATTTTAATATTTCATCAACGATAAATAAATTTAAATATTTCATCAACGATAAATAAATTTAAATATTTCATTAACGATAAATAAATTTAAATATTTCATTAACGATAAATAAATTTTAATATTTCATTAACGATAAATAAATTTTAATATTTCATCAACGATAAATAAATTTTAATATTTCATCAATGATAAATAAATTTTAATATTTCATCAACGATAAATAAATTTTAATATTTCATCAACGATAAATAAATTTAAATATTTCATCAACGATAAATAAATTTAAATATTTCATCAACGATAAATAAATTTTAATATTTCATCAACGATAAATAAATTTAAATATTTCATCAACGATAAATAAATTTAAATATTTCATTAACGATAAATAAATTTAAATATTTCATCAACGATAAATAAATTTTAATATTTCATCAACGATAAATAAATTTTAATATTTCATCAACGATAAATAAATTTTAATATTTCATTTACGATAAATAAATTTTAATATTTCATCAACGATAAATAAATTTAAATATTTCATCAACGATAAATAAATTTTAATATTTCATCAACGATAAATAAATTTTAATATTTCATCAACGATAAATAAATTTAAATATTTCATCAACGATAAATAAATTTTAATATTTCATCAACGATAAATAAATTTTAATATTTCATCAACGATAAATAAATTTAAATATTTCATCAACGATAAATTTAAATATTTCATTAACGGTAATTAAATTTAAATATTTCATTAACGGTAAATAAATTTAAATATTTCATTAACGATAAATAAATTTAAATATTTCATTAATGATAAATTAGTTTAAATATTTCATCAACGATAAATAAGTTTAAATATTTTATTAACGGTAAATAAATTTTAAAAATGTGTAATTATCAAAGTTATGAGATAAACACACAAGAAATATTCACACAATTTTATTAATAAAAACAAATAAACTTATTTTAATTAAGTCCATTAAAAAAATCTCATAAATGTTATTAGTTCATAGTACATGATGCAATTCTGAATTTTTGAGATGAGATGTGAATGATTGTGTTAAGTTGATTAATCGGAAAAATTATAATAGTCCGATTAATCAACATAACACAAGCATAGTACATGATGTCTGGAAACGAAACCTAGTAAGTGAAGATTGAGGACATGCGTTGCATGGAGAGAAATGATGTGAGAATGATATGATCAATATGCAATGCGAGTCATAAAAAGTCTTAGATCAGAGGATCTCAGAGGAAGATTAAATCTGGACAGAATGTGGAGATGGGTGTGCAGAATAGTGGATGTCAATGGCAGGATCACATTGAAATAATGAAAGTTTTAGGTTAGATGTAAAACAGTTGAGGTATCAGGTTCAGTACGCAGAAGAAAGCTAAAGAAAACATGAGAGCAACCATTAAGAACGGATTTGAAAGGAAGAAGGATAAATAAAGACCTAACCGGAGATAGGTTAGTTTAGAAATCAGTTTTTAAAAGCCATCTAAATTAGCAAATAAAACTGATGTTAAGTTGAATACTTATTCATTAACGTTGTTGGTGCATTGTGGGAAATGTTATTCATAAAGAGAGACGTTCAGTAAGTAAAGTTCGATTGTATATAAAAATATATTTTATTGAAATAGATATTAAAAATATATAATATATCTCGATCTTCAGTGTTATTTATGCAGCATTTTGGTCGATGTACAGTTCGACCATCGTCAGGCATGTTGGTTGCCATCTTGGAAAAGAAAGGAGAAAAGTTACTGGCTCTGTAGATGGTTTTGTGGAGCCAGTAATCTTTCTCCTTTCTTTTCCAAGATGGCAACCAACATGCCTGACGATGGTCGAAGGTTACATCGACCGAAACATTGCATGAATAAAACTCCAAATGAGAACAATAGTCGGATCAAAACAAGTAATACAAACAATCAGCCCTCATCTCAAAAATTCAGAACTAATCTATCTCTACTAATATATAAAAAGCACTGTGTGTGTGTGTGTGTGAGTTCGTTCTCTATGGATTCTGAAATGGCTGAGCAGGTTATTTTGAAATTTCATCCAAATGTACTTCATGTGTCTGGATATGTTATTAGATAGTTTTTGTATTGGAATGCCTCTGATAAGTATTCAAAATCGATAATCACATAAAAGCTTGTTTGGAAGCTGGTGCATTGTGGGAAATGTTATTCGTAAAAAGAGACATTGAGCAACTAAAGATTTAATAACAGCTAAATGTGTCTAAAATGATGTTCTAACGACGTTACACAAGATAGTGGCTAATAATAGTCTAGACATAATAATTTTGTATGTGGCATGTGTTGTTGCAAACCTATGGTATTTTGGTCCAGAGGGGAATTTCTGCAATCAAAATATTATATAGCAGATAAACACACACTTATAATAAACACACATACACAATTATATATATATATATATATATATATATATATATATATATATGGACACACACTCATTATGTGTGTATGGTTTTTATTGTGAAAGCTTTTGTACTTTTTTAAATGAAGATTGATTATTCATATAATTTGAATTCTTCAGGATACTGTTCTCATCTTGAATGTTATTTTCACACAACGTTTCAGTTGATGTAACATCCTTTTCAGGCGTATCTTGTCGATATCAACTAAACCGTGCAAATTACCATCAAGATGAGAAAAGTCTAAGCAATAAAAACTCATTTTCACCACAGAAATAAAAATGCTATTAAAAATACACAATGTAATTAAAAAATAAATAAAAATATAATTTTAAAACTTGTAGTTATCAATGCATTTAAAAAATAATGTAAACAGAATGTAATCAAAAATAATAAAAATTTAAGTAAAAAAAAATTAAGTAAAAAGTAGTAAAAATGTAATTAAAAAGTAGTAAAAATGTTAATTAAAAAGTAGTAAAAATGTTAATTAAAAAGTAGTAAAAATGTAATTAAAAAGTAAAAATGTAATTAAAAAGTAGTAAAAATATAATTAAAAAATAGTATAAATGTAATAAAAATAAGAATGCAAAAAAATAAAGATGTAATAAAAAATAAAACTAATAAAAAAATATACAATTGTAATTAAAATAAATGTAATACAAAAAATCATAAAAACGTAATTAAATAACAAAAACGAAATTACAAAATAAAAATGAAATTAAAAAGTAAGAGAAAATGTAAATAAAATAAAAATGTAATTAAGAAATAATGTAATAAAAAGGAAATGAAAAAAATAATGTAATTTAAAAAAATAAATAAAAATGTAAATAAATAGAAATGCAATCAAAAATTTTAAAATGTTTAAAATAAAAATTTAATTAGAAAATAAAAATGTAATTTAAAAAATAATTTAAAATATAATAATTAAAAAAACATTAACGATATTTAAAATGTGATTCAAAAATAAAAACTTATTAAAAAATTAAAAATGTAATTAATAAATAATTGAAAACTTAATTGAAAAAATTAGATATATAATTTGAAAAATTAAAATGTTATTTTAAAAATTATTTTAAGTATAATTTAAAAGATTATTAAAAATTTTATTCAAAAATAAAAAATGTAAAACTGACAAAATCTGAAAAGTTTTTTATCTTCTTGTTGGCCATTCTTTACATAATTTATCAAGTTTTTTTTTACCAATTTGCTCTAAAGGCAATGAATTTGCACAGATATCTCCCACCTCTGTTTCTAAAGGCAATGTTGTACTTCAGCAGAGAATAAGTCATTTTTCTATAGATGCTGGCGTCATATTCCAACAGTTTATCTAAACTGAATAAGCCAAGCACTTATCAAATTTTAAAACACTAGGAAAAAAAAAACAAAATAGAAAACGTCATGATAGAAAACATTGTATAGTAAGTTCAATGAAAAAATAAATGGAAATACTATTTAAAAAAAAAAAAAAAAAATCAACGCAATTTTTACAAATAAGCATTTTTTTGTAAAATAATGAGTGATGAGAAATTTTTTCTTTTTTTTATAGGCATCACCACTTATCAAGACCTTGAGGCCACTCGAGGATAAGGATTAAAGAGTGTACAGTAGAAATTGGACAATATAGTAATCGTTAGTAATGGAAATTTGGTAAATTTGTTAACTTATATGGAATGGCTCATCAAAAATTTGTTTACATTAGACTTGAAGACAACCATGCTGGAAAGCAGGAAAATGGAAGACAATTCCATAGGCATGCAGTTCTAATAAAGAAGCTTTGCTCATGGAATCTACGTTCAGGTTTAGGTACAGATAAAGAGTGGGGGAAATTATTGATAATGATTTCTGCTAGACGGGTGTTTCTTGTGAAAGTTTCGCGAGAGGGGATCCTTGGACGTACCTGGCTCTTATATAGATAGAGAATTGCATCAGCAGTGAGATATCTACTGGATCGATAGAAGGATCCCACCATTTTTCCAGAAAACTTTTTTTTTGCAAGCAGTTTTTGAAAAAGTTTTTTGTGGGGTGGGGATAAAAAATGTTACCATTTTAGTTCAAGGGTAAACTTTCTAGCAGTCTGATACCACGATAGTCCCCAGCAGATCATAATGGGAAGGAGGGTTTTTGCATTACAGTTTGGTACTGTCACCTTCTTGATGGAGTCAAATCCTACGAAGAGTCAGAGCAATTTGAGGAGCATACCAACATTAGGTTTCCTCCTGTTGAAGAGCGATTCATCTTTGTAGAGTACGCCTTCCAATTTGCCAAAAATTCCTAAGGAAATATTCTCAGCAAATATCTCATAGAAAATTTTTCCAATTGGTCACAGTGTGCTTCAAACTGATAGCACAGTTGCGCATCGTGGGACCACATTATTGATTATTTTTAGATGGGACTTGGTTGATTTCGGTAGAGACAGGGGAATAAACAAAAGAAAAAGAAAGAAATATGGCCTAAAAAAAGTGTTAACGTAAAAGGCAATAGATTTAGACAAGAGTAAAAAAATAAGAAAATAATAATAAACAAATAAATATCAATGCAAATAACAATCCCCCTCCTCCTCCAAATCAAAAGTAAAGCCACATCCAACCCCTCCTCCTCTTCCTTCACACACAATATCGCCAGTAACGAGAGCCCCACCACTCTCTTCAACACCTTTCCCCGCATCCCTTTCTCCTTCTGTAAGTTCGACACACAACAAAAAATAACAGCTGAGACTGCTAGCATAAGAATACTGATTGGCTAAACCAAAAAAGGAAAATATTTAAGTGGGAGAAATCAAAAGCCCTTTCTTTGGGGGGAGGGGGGGTAGAAACAGCGACTAGACAAAATGGGTGAATTACTTCGATGATAGGAGGGAGAGTTCTTACTATCCAACCGAGAGATAAGTACCTCAGCCATTCACGCAGAGGCGATTGAAAGAAAATGGACAAATACTGTGTACTTTAAATTATTAGAGAGACTTAAAATTTAATCGCCTAAAAGCCATAAGAAATCTTTGTATAAAATGTTGCCCACACGAAAGTGAAGAAAAGCTGGCATATGGCGAGATGTTTGTATTCACAGACTTTCATAAAAATCAATGTTGGCCATTTGATCCTATTTTTCTGCAGATAAGTACCTCTTTATAATAACCCATCTCCTAACCCTCCAACCCCCAACCCCCACTTCATCCATGCCTTTTCGAATTATCATTCCATAACGATATTCATGTCATTTTTTAAAAAAATTTTTTATGGTTTATTTTCTTGCTATGTTCGTTCAACCCGATTACGACCCATTGTGGTGTTATATTAAATTTCAAAATATATGTTCTCATTCTTACTTTGTGACTGAATCGTTCAAGGTTAAATGAGAATTACTCACGAATCATAGACAGCGTCTCATTTCAGGTCGCAACTCTGCGTCCGACACATTTTTTTTATTCTTTATCTTGTATTATGAGCAGCATAGGGTGGAAGTGCTTTTCTAGAGTAGAAGATTTTAATCAGGGGTGATCATCCTGTCTTAGCTTTTCTCAGCCAGTAACATAAAAAATTGTACAATCCCTCCTCAAAATTTCAATGGTAAAAGGGAGATAATCCCGTCAAACTTTATTAGAGTTACATCCTTTGGCCAAACAGTTTTTTGGTGTTTTTTTTTTTTTTTTTTACATATATGAAACAACAGTGGCCAAGAAAAAAAAAAATCTAAGAATACGAATATATTTACGGAGTCAGTAACTTTTCTCCTTTTTTTTCCAACGCGCCTGACAAAAGTCAAAGGCTACATAAACCAAAACGTTACACAAATAACACTCAAGACGAGAACAATAGTCTGATCAAAACAAGTAATATTAATAATTTGAACTTGTTCGAATTATAATAAGGCTTACCTTTTACGGAGCACAATTCGATGAGTTCCTTCTTGGTTCACAGCTTTTAGAGAAATATAAGGCGATTCAAAATCCTGTAATTTGCGCACAACTGAATAAAATAGAAAAAAAAACTTTTGTATCATATGATTCATCATGATGAGAAGATTAAGGCAAAGCTGATAACTATTGTTATAAACGAGAAGAATTTTGATGCAACGTCTTATGTACAACATGAAAAGAAATTGGAATTGCCCGAGTGTTTGTAGGTGTGTATGGTTGTTAACGAAAACCTAAGAATAAGCAAAGTAAAAAAAGAAAACATAAAAACGAACGTTAAAACTTAAGCGGGGGTACCCGATCGAAAAAAAAAAAAAAAAACTAACGTCAGCCAAACGAACGATGTTAAATGTAAAAGTCGAAAAAACAAAACAGAAAACAGAAAAACGAACGTTAAAACCAAAAAAAAAAAAAAAAAAAACATGTGAAAAATGGCTTAAATAAGCCTGTTATGATATTAAAATTTTTTTAAAAATCGGTGGTACCCGGGTGTTTTTGGGTGTGTGTGGTCCATCGGGGGTGTTAATGAAAACCTAAGAATAAGCAAAGTAAAAAAAAAAAACCCAGAAAAACGAATGTTATGTGAAAAATGGCTTAAATAACCCTGCTTCAATATTTAAATTTAAAAAAAAATCAAAAAAAAAAAAAAATCTCACACCATGATTCAAACCCAAAACGTTTAGATAATGAACCAACGCTCTAACCAACTGACCTATCACAACATACATGAAATTTAGTCAGTTCTTCAACTATTTAAACTAAATCAGGTCATGACGTCATCTGATGCATGCGTAGAACTGGTCGTCGTCATGAGAGGACGATTTTTGTTAAACCCCACCCCCACTCCTGTAGAAAATTGTCGATTTCAAGGTGAAAGGATTAACGTTTTTGGCCAATTTTTCGATAGTTTTTGGGCGAAGGATGGAGCTTCAATATGATACCGAGTTTGTTAATTTTTGTTCTGTCTGTCGAAAGTTTTTAGCGGACACACAAACACACATACAAACATACATACACACATTTGTTTCTATGTTAAAATGATTTTTTTGTTTTAAATGCATGTGAATTTTTAAAACTTAGAATATTTGTAATTGGCACTAAACATTTTTTTTATCCATAACAAATGCTTAATTTTATAAAGAAACCAAGTGTAAGCCACAGGAAGAAAGGAATAAATTATTCTTATTCTTCATTGTTTTTCTTACTCAAAATTTGAAAATATCCATGTATTTTATAAAGAAACCAAGTGTAAGCCACAGGAAGAAAAGAATAAATTATTCTTATTCTTCATTGTTTTTCTTACTCAAAATTTGAAAATATCCATGTATTTTATAAAGAAACCAAGTGTAAGCCACAGGAAGAAAAGAATAAATTATTCTTATTCTTCATTGTTTTTCTTACTCAAAATTTGAAAATATCCATGTATTTTATAAAGAAACCAAGTGTAAGCCACAGGAAGAAAGGAACAAATTATTCTTATTCTTCATTGTTTTTCTTACTTAAAATTTGAAAATATCCATGTATTTTATAAAGAAACCAAGTGTAAGCCACAGGAAGAAAAGAATAAATTATTCTTATTCATCAATACTTCATTTAAAGTTTGAGACGCAAAGGTCATAAAATAAAAATTCAGAAATCTGTTCATCTCTTAAGAAATCAAATGTTAACGTCAGAAAGGGACCCTTGATCTGAGAGTTAAACGAATTAAAATAAAAAATAAAATCAATGAGTCTGCATGTATTTTGAGACAGAATTGATGTCAAGAAAAGATACTTACTACAATTATCACCTTCTTCCTTTTTAACTAAGTAAATACCAAAATAATAAACGTGTTCGTCGGGAATTTCAATCTGTGATGCAACAGTCTGAAAAAAAAAAAAATTATAGCGTAAAATTCATCAAGAATAATTCAGTTCCATATTTTCCGATCCAACCCTTTTTTTAATTAATTTTTGCTGAAAGAAATCTGAAATTTGTGGTTGTCCAAGTATCAGGGGTCTACATTCCAACCTTACAGAGGTTGAAACCCAATTACAGGAGACGAAACCTGACTTACTCTTTCTAAGCGAAACTGGCATAGGGCCGACCACTTCCCTAGATGAGTTCATAATAAAAGGATACTCTAACTTAACATCTAAATCTGACCCCCAAGATCGACATGGAATATGTGCCTACATTAAAGATGGCTTCTCGTGTGATAGAGATATCTCCAGAGAAGACCCTAATTTACCTTATATGTGCTTCCGGGTTGCACTTGCTTACACCACCACATTCATATTTGCTCTCTATCGCCCCCACAATAGCAGGGTTACTGTCCTTAAGAGTATATCTGAGAAAATTGTCCTGTCTGCTCATCCTTCGGCTACCATTCACATTTGCAGTGACTTAAATGTTCATAATGTGGAATGGCTGACCCACTCAAATAAGACAGATGATGAGGGCAGGTTCTGTCATGATTTTGCCATTGCCCATGACGTCACAGACTGTTCATGAGCCCACCCGTGTGCCCGATACTACTGGTCAGTATGCAAGCCTTCTAGACCTTTTTCTCACAACTTCCCCTGAGCTATGTTCAGGTTCCGTTCTATCTCCCCTGGGATCCTCCGATCACACAGTTGTATCAGTTAAGATAAAAATGAAATGCAATAAGTCTTCAGATATACCTCTCCACTGTACTGTATATTGATACTCTATGGCTGACTGGGATAGCTTCCGTACATTCATATCTGATCTACCTCTGCATTCCATGTTTAAAAAGAATGTATCCTCTATAGTATCAGACCTTACCAAATGGTTAATTGTAGGCATAGACCGATTCATACCATCCAAAAATTCCAACAAAAACCTAACAGCCAGCCATGATTCTCCCCAGAATGTGCCGCTGCCATTGATCACAGAAATCACTTTGCCAGCAACCACTGTAAAATAGTAATAAAAAATGCTATATGCTCAGTCCGTCAAATCCAAAGTAGTTGAGCAGCGACTTGGTTCCCACCAGTTCTGGCAAATAGCAAACAGGATCCTGAACAGATGCGTGCGTTCCATCCCAACCATCATCAATGGACCTGAGGTCATCTCATCAGCATCAGACAAGGACAAACTATTCACCAAGAACTTTGCAGCTAACTCTACCCTCTGCAACGAAGGGCATCAACTCCCTGTATTTCCTCCTACAACAGACAACACCTTATCCAACATACAAATATCTGTACACAAGGTCGCCAAACTAATCAAGAACCTTGATTCCAGTAAAGCAACTGGCCCAGACGGCATTCCAATTATAGTGTTGAAAAAGCTTTGACCAGAACTTGCCCCCATACTTACAAAACTGTTTAAGGAGAAGTGCTTTCCAACACCCTGGAAAACTTCATCAGTATGCCCTGTATTTAAGAACTCAGGTGATAAGTCATCCCCCTCTCAGTACAGATCAATAGGTCTCTTGTGTGTTATGAGTAAGTTACTGGAATCCATATTAAATAAAGAAGTAGTCAACCACCTCAGCAGAAATAACCTCTTTAATGACATGCAATATGGTTTCCATTCTGTTAGATCTACAGCAGATGTGCTAACAGTTATATCCCATAGGATTAGTGAATCTCTCAACAAAGGCTTCCTTTCTAGGGCAATTGCTCTTGACATATCTAAGGCCTTCAATAAGGTTTGGCATAAGGGCCTACTTCACAAGATTTCCAGCTACAGTATAACTGGAAATGTTTTCTCCATAATTAAATCATTTTTCTCTGATAGGTTCATAAGAGTAGTGGTTGATGGGCAGAAATCAGAGGCCCACAGTATTAATGTTGGAGTCCCCCAGGGGTCCATCCTGGGCCCAACTCACTTCCTGATCTACATCAATGATCTCCCAAAACACATACTTAATTCATTCGTTGACATCTATGCTGATGACATGACCATCTATGGCAACACATCAAAGGCCGTAAATGACAAAGCTCTCTCTGATTCCCTTTCCTCTGATCTTGAGCGTGTCGTTCAGTGGGGGAAGAGATGGCTGGTTACTTTTAATGCATCAAAAACCAAGCTCCTATCTTAACATCATCAACGCTGTTCCTCATCTAGCATCAATTGAAATGGATGGCTCTCGTCTTGGAGAGGCTTCATGTTTTGACAAGCTCCTTGGTTTGACCTTTACTCCTGATCTGAAATGGAACACGTATATAAAGTCTGTTGCCCGGGCCGCTGGGAAAATGGTAGGATCCTTCTACCGCTCCAGAAGATATCTCACTACTGATGCAATTCTCTATCTATATAAAAGCCAAGTACGTCCAAAGATGGAGTACTGCTGCTACATCTGGGCTGGAGCTTCAAAAAACAGCCTATCCTGCCTTGACAAAGTACAAAATAGACTTTGTGGCTTAGTGGAGGATGCTGTCTTCTCTTTCCTGCAACCTCTCTCCCACAGAAGAGATGTTGCAAGCCTGTCTTTGTTTTAGCGTAATTTCCATGGCAAGTGCTCGTCCGAGCTCCAATCTCTGGTCCCCCCCTCGCCAATCCTTCATGATAAACACCCGTCTAGCTAAAACCACTGTCTGTAATTTCCCCCACTCTTTATCTGTACCTAAATCAAAACGTAGATTCCATGAACATAGCTTTTTTCTAAGCAGTGCACACCTGTGGAATTTTCTTCCGTTTGCCTGTTTCCCACCTGACAACTTGGACGTCTTCAAGTCCAACATAAACAAATTCCTGATTAATCGCCCCCCTTAAGTAAGACACTTTATCAAATCTCCAATACCAACTATTACTACGATATTATCCCATTGAAAAATAACCCTTATCCCTGAGTGGCTTACGGCCCTTGATAAGTGGTGATCCCCATGTAAAAAAAAAAAAAAAAAAAAAAAGTATTTTCACTTTCAATCTCATTAATTTATTACAAAAAAGTTAAATACAGCAATATGTAAAAATGTTTGGAAACGTAGAATTTTTTTTAATTATTCAAATGGCTTTTCTCATCTTAGATGTTATTCTCACAACATTTCAGCCAATGTAACCTCTTACCTTCTCCAACTCAGGAATTTATACAGAATTTTGAATGGAACATTTATTTAATCTGCAGGGTGTAGATTGTTCTTGTTCTGTTAGCCAGGAAATGTAGAAGTTGTAAATAATTTGTAATTGTATTCTTAGTATCACCTATACTGAGGATTGAATGTCAAAAGACGTTCACCTAAACTGATTATCATTTAACATATATAGTCATTGCATTATGGATTCTTATGGATAATTCTATTTTGATAAGATGCACTTGAAGAAAAAAATTAGCTGAAACATTGTGAGAAGAACATCAAAGATGAGAACATCTGTCAAAATGATCCAAATGATCAATCGTCAGTCTGCAATTTAAAAAAAAAAAGAAAAAAAAAGAAAGGAAAAAGAAAGAAAAAAAGAAAAAAGGAAAAAGAAAGAAAAAAAGAAAAAAAAAAGAAAAAAAAGAAAAAAGAAAGAAAGTTACTCGTGAATCATAATTTTTCTGCCGACACATTATCACAAAGTGTGGATACTTACTTCTAATACGTTTTCCGTTTGGTCTGTTGATGTTATGTTCACCGAGATTTTGTGTCCATTCATTAAATAGATATCCAACACCACCGGTTCTGATATTTGTTGCATACTTTCCTGAATGCAAAAAAAAATCTTGGATTAAAGAAATTCCCCAATTAATGTGTGTGTGTGTGTGTGTGTGTGGAAATATGTGTTTTTGTTTTTTCAATTATATTTCACCTTTTATTTATGAGGCTCAATATAACTACAGAACATATAACAAATGATAAAAGCCTATATTCCAAATTTCAAGTTCATTAAAAGGAATAAATTGTAAGATGTTGACCATCTTACAATTTATTCCTTTTAGTATGTTGACATGCACAATTCTTTGCAGCACTGTTTCGTAATCAATCAATGAATTTATTCTGCCCTTAACTCATCATATACACACAGTTTATCAAAGCAAAACTTATCAAGATAGAGAAAACTCAATGTATATATATTACGAGCAGAAAAAACAGAATCTTTTCAAAATCTTCTTCCAGCAATATAAATTTATGAAACACTGTAACGAGATTACACCATGTTGATCGAAAAATCAAAATATGATACATGGTAACGTGATGCAAGTCAGTGTGTGTAGGCATCACTTTTGGATTGAGAGTATCTCAAAACTATATATAAAGTTGTATTTCCTGTCTGTTTGCTCATAAACTCTTAGAATATTTTGGGACAGATCTCCATATGAATGTATTATAGGAGTCTTAAAGTAAGGCTCAGATCTGAAAATTTTGGAGAAAGATAAAATTTGGACAGGATAGGGAGGTGTGTCCAGAATAAGAGACTTTGATGGTATGGTCACATTAGAAGAATGGATGAGAGTTTCTTGGTGAGAACCGTTAAGGTCATAGGGTTAGCACACACGGTAAACCAAGGAAAATAAGTGAGGAAGTGATAAAGATGAACTTGAAAGAGAAATAAAGATCTGGACAAAGATAAATTAGATTGGAAATCAATTTCTAAAAACTGATTTTCAATTTTTGAGATGAGGATTGGTTATTCGTATTATTTGGATTCTGCAGACTACTGTTCTCATTTTGAGTGTCATTTTCACAACATTTCGGTCGATGTAACCTCCGACCTTCTCCAGGTGTATCTTGTTGAACTCTGGAATTTTTCTGTCAAACTCAGAAATCTACATGGAATTTCAAACAGAACCCTTCATTTAATCAACAAGAGTCGCATGCTCTCATTTCATCAGCCGTAAAAGTCCTAAGTAATTCACAATTGTGTTTTTTACTTAGGACTTCTAACCAATCATGGCTGACTGTACAAGAGTATGCTAATACCCATGGATTAAATAAAGGGTTCCATTTGAAATTTCATGCGCATTATTGGAAATCATTTGGAAAGAGGAAAATTCCCATGCTCAGTTTGTGTGATTCCCAAATTTGACAAGATACACCTGAAGCAGGTCAGAAGTTACATCAACCGAAACGTTGCGAAAATAACACTCAAGCTGAGAACCAAATAAGATGAGATCCAAATAAGACAGACATTCCAATATATAAAATGGACGTTAAACTGAATGATAATGATACTGAGTTTTTAATTTCAATAATTATCAATTAATAACTAAAACATTAATAACATGTAAGGCGAGAAACATAGACATACGTGAAGTTGTCTCGCTATTTTTTACTATAGAATTACATTCATATATAGAAAAAACTATGGAGACATTTTTATACATTATTTAAATTTTAAAATTTTGTACGCTAATTTACAAAAATAATATTTGCCAAAATGAGCAACCAATGAAACTGCCTCTTATTTATTTATTTATATACGAGGTGCTTTCAATAAGTTTCCAGACTCATTTCATGCAAGCATTTAAAATTGTCGTGAAAATTCAGTATGTTATTTGTTATACATCTTATGAGATGACCAATTTTTATGATTTCAGGTTCAAATGAACAGCTACTGCACGAATTGGAATACATCCTACTAAAGTCTGAGTGTCACAGCTGGTGAATTTTAAAAATGCAATCTGGACGTGAAGATAATTTAAAAGAACGATATGCAATAAAATTCTGTTTTACTTGAAAAAATGCTACAGAAACGTATGGAATGCTTAAGACGGCTTTTGGACCATCTTGTATGAATCAAGCATCAGTTTTTGAGTGGCATAAGAGATTCAAGGAAGGCAGGGAGTCTGTAAAGGATGATGAGGTGTGGGAGGAGTAAGGAAGTCAGAGTTGATTGGCCAAATAAAGAATTTTATGGATAAGGACTTGTGTGTCTATAGAGACAATAAATGCACAGTTTGATGTCAGTGTGGGAACTGTGCTCATGATTATTCACGAAGAACTGAAAATGCAGAAGATTTGTGCAAAGTTTATTCCACCAGTCCACAACTTTATCCTTGTCACAGACCATTTGACCAAAATGGCCATCAAGACAGTTCTTCACCCTCCCTATGGTTCAGACTTTGCTCCCTGTGACTCTTGGTTATTCCCTAAGCTCAAGGAAAACCTTAGAGGCTGTCATTATGAGACAATTGACGAGATGAAAAACGCTGCGACAAGGGTCATTGACACGCTCATACAAGAGGACTTCCATAGTGCTTTCCAAAAGTTGTTGGAACAAGTGTATTGCAGTTGGAGGAGATTACTTCGAAAAGGACTATAGTTTCATGTATGTTTATATCAATAAAAGTGCTCATATGAAAAAAGTCTGGAAACTTACTGAAGGCACCTTGTATATAAATAATGGAATGTATTATAAGGTGTGATTAAAGAAAAAAATATAAAATACACTACCCTATACTAGGATTGAACTCGTATCCCTAAAATTATGAGCCTTTCCTAGTTACACAATCTTCATCTACTTTCCTTCTTCCACCACTTCTAGTTGCATTTGACCTTCATCTGTTATATCGTGTTTGATAATAATCGAAACAACGTATAGATATACACACATCTCTTGATTATATTGATTTGAGATTTAGGTTATTTAGCAACAGAGCTACGTTCAATTACAGAAGTTCCGTTTCTTTGATAGGACAAGGCTGCGTTCAAAAATAATTTGGTTTCAGAGCATTTGATTTTTGCTTTTAAACTTTAAATCACAGCCAAAATAAAAACAAAAAAACTTTCTATTTGACAATTTAAATGCTTCAAAATCACTTCCAATTTTAAAAATCAACACTGTATGTAAAATTTAAAAAGATATTTTGAATCGTTTAAAGAGTTAAATAGTAAGTAATTTCTGACATGAGTTAAAGTGTAAAAGGCAAAAATCAAGTATTATAGTTCATTTGTGCTGATAGATAAATCAAAGACAAAAGTTTTTAATGCGTCCCAGTCGGATAAAAGAACCAAAGTTCCAGAATCATAAATCGATCGGCAATGATGAGCGTAAATGTCAACTAGATTTTATCGTTAAAAAACGAAAATAAAATTGATTTTGGCATTACATACATAAAGACCAGGGAGAGGTTAATAATAAATGGATCAACTATAGTCAACAGCGAACTGAAGGCTCCTTTTCTACTCAATACTATACTGAAATGTAGGGGGGGGGGCGTCATTACTTTTTCTGGATTACTTTACTTACCCTTCACCCTGAGCTGTGTTTTGCAAAGAGGCAAAAAGGACCATTTTTAAGTCTTTAGTATGACTCAACCAAGTATTGAATCTTGATCTCTCAGTCCATTAACGAATACTCCTACCATTATGTAAAAAGGACTAGGAGGTTAAAAAGGATGCCATTATTCTTTATGATGATACCCTTCCATCATTATAATACCCTTCCATCATTATAATACCCTTCCATCATTATAATACCTTTCCATCATGATAATACCCTTCCATCATGATAATACCCTTCCATCATGATAATACCCTTCCATCACACAGCAGTACTGATCAAAGATCTCTTATGAGAATTTGGTTGAGAAATCTTGCATCATTCTCCATATTCCTAGCAACTTTGGATTATCACATATTTCAAGAATTACAAAACCATTTAGATGAACTTAGGTTAACATCACGAAAGGAGACTGAACAAGAGTTAGATTCATATTTCACATCAAAGCCTAAAATTTTTACAATGCATTTATAAACTCACTGACAGATGAAATCAAGTTATAGAGAGCAAAGGTCATTATTTTTATGAATAGAGATTTTCAAAAACAGTTTTTTGGGGGTTTTTTTTTCCAAGAAAAAATTTTATATCGGCAAAAGCTTTTGCACCAACCTGGTAGTTTAGTCTTTTTCTTTTTGTCATTTCTCCACCTGCTACTACTCCCACATTCTCTTCCTCCCACCACTTCATCTCAATCACACTTTCTTTCCCCACTCCCTTCATCTAAAAAATTTGCTGTACAAACACGATTTTCACCTTTTTCGTAGAATTTGGATTTTGTAATGACATATGACCATTAAAACAGCAAAACTGGGATGATAACTGCCACCGTTGGGAAAAGTAAATGAGGAAACGTACCTGTTGGGCGTTAAGTAGGAAACTGTTGAAATTATCACATGCAGCAATACTTGTATCTTGGCTGACTGCAAAAGATTTTGAAAACGATGAGATTTAAAGAAAAACAATTTTTTCAACAAATGCATAAAAAACACAAAAATTAATGCGCACTTAATAGAATCTATTTGCTAAGAAAAACAATTTCCCCCCACGATCTGCACTTGATTCCAAACACAAATTCCATGAACAAAGCTTCTTTCTTAGAACTTTCAGCCTGTCAAACTGTTCCAGTGGCCTGCTTTCCAGCTGACTACAATATGGTCATCTTCAAGTCCGATGTAAACAAGTTCTTGTTGAGCTGACCCCTTAAATAATCAAATTATACACAATTTCCACCACTAATGATCATTATGCTGTTGTCTTGGTGACCACCGTACACCCATTAACCCTTATCCTCAAGTTGCCTTCAGGCCTTGGTAAGTGGTGAAAAAAAAAAATCCAACACAGCCTCAGACAAAAGATAATGGATTCTTAGTCAGCAGACAAACGGTTTTTTTGCAAGTCTTATCTTTCTCCTTTGGTGGAAGTCTGTACAAAAAGTTTAGAATATCTATCTGCTATTTATTTCGAAAATATCCTAAATCTATCGATGAAAACTGGGTAACCCCCACCTCCAACAGGCACTCATCATCATCGTCATGCAGTTTATCAGTCTTGACGATGACTAGTCGGGGCCTCAGTGATTTATCCTTCGGTGTTGACATAGTCCTTCTCCTGTGTGAAACATCCGGTCACAGGCACTGCATATGTGGGTGCCAGGGTTGTGTCGTCTTTAGTGTCTCAGCCCTAAGGCTTCTCCAATCTTTCTCTCTATTTCTTTCCTTCCTTTGTGGAGACTGTTCCGCCAACCACTCCTTTCTTTGGCTTGTTCCTCCCAACTCTCGACATCAATGTTCATTGCCTTCAGGTGCCGCTTTATTATATCTTTGTAACGAAGCTTCTGACTTCCTACCTTGCGGGTTCCATTTTCCAGTCCCCCATAGATCATCTTTGGAATTCAGTTGTCTTCCATTCTGACAATGTGCCCGGTCCATCGTAGTTGCATAGTAGCAAAGGCTACCTTCCACACTATCTAAGTTTGCTCTCCAGAGAACTTCCGTGTTTGGTATGCAGTCACTCGATTTGATCTTCATAATCCTCCACACAGTTCTCACACCTGCTACAGTTATCCTTACTCCATCGCCACAAGACTTTCAACCTTAGCTCCTAACTTGCTTGCGCAGTTTAGGTGTAGTATCTGTCGCGCATCAGATAGACACCCTCTGAACCTCCAATGCTC
Organism: Euprymna scolopes; assembly: GCF_053919585.1. Taxonomy (NCBI): domain Eukaryota; kingdom Metazoa; phylum Mollusca; class Cephalopoda; order Sepiida; family Sepiolidae; genus Euprymna; species Euprymna scolopes. The sequence continues at coordinate 3,435,263 of NC_136503.1, read as the reverse complement.
ATGTCCAGTGGAGCGAACCCCTGACGACTGGCAGCAGAAGAGGCTGCAGCTTCTGGCCAAAAGTAATCTCAGTGAGGTAGACAGTCACCCTATCGTGTCCGCTACTACACCGTTTCTTTCTGGATGAGGTTCCATAGCCTTTTAAGGAAAACTGCAAGGCAAGCAGTAGGATTTGAAATCAGAGTTCCCATCTCTTAGCCTTTTGCTGTGATAAGGCCCACAAGGCAGTGGTGTTTGATTTTGGGGTTGGTTCCCCTAGTCTTCACCCAATCAAGGGCACCCACAAGACAGTGGGGTAGGGGTTGGTAGTGTGCCAGGACGCGTCAGAAGCATAGATGCATCATTGAATTCCTGGCAAAAGTGCATTGAGAATAGCAATGACTATGTAGAAACATAAATTCTTGATCACAAAAGGTCACTTGTTTTAATGATACCACTCCCGTCTTCATAGTTTTTCAACTTTTGAGTTAAAAAAAAAAAAGTTTTACTTTCACAACAACCCTCATATATATATATATTATAAGGTAAAATTAAAAGCCAAGAACAATGCGAGATTTTTTTTTTTATATAGAGTAAAATTAAATGCAAACAAAAGAAATAAAGTTCTTTTTTTTTGTTGTTTGTTTTTTCTTTTTCACACAAATTTTAACTCTAAACAACAGTAATTTTTTTTTTCTGTTGTATTCAATGGTGATATAAATCTCAATATATTTCAGACTTATTAGTCCATTTTCAAGAGAAGACAGCGGAAGAGTGTTCAAAATTGGAAAAGTAGCCGCAGAGTTTGCCACGTGATACCGCGAAATATAGAACAAAAAATGACGTTAGGAGAACGTTAAAATAAATCAGTTGATGTTTGAAATACTTGTTGCGTTTGTGAATCAAGGGAGATGACTATTCAAGCAAGGTTTTTTTTTTTTTTTTAAATTATTGTTTTTCTTATGTTTTAAACTTATATTATAAAAGCGGAGCTCAATTCCAGTCTATTGTTTAGTGTGGGAGTATTTTTTGAAATAATTAAAGATTCGAGGATACGAAGTTGACCTACGTTTCTTGAAGAAGCAAGAATGTTGATGTGAAAATCTGGTTCTGAATTAATGCAAGTGCGAATATGTTTATAGAACGATGAAGCAGTAGTGTTTAAGTGCTCTTTAATGCGGTGATGAAGCAATCTGGTAGTGCTTCCGATGTAAGATGCACTGCATTTAGCGCATTGTAGGTCGTAAACAACGTGGTTCTTAAAGCATAAACCTGTGTGTGATATTGGGCAATTAGAGAGTGAACAAGGGGAAGGTGTATGCGATGGATGTTTTCGGTTGAGCTGTTGTCTTAAAGTAGATCCAGTGTGGATGAGTTGAATGTTGAGCCCCTCGCTGCGGATGGCTTTTCGGATTGAAGATGAGATTTTGTCACTGAGGAAGGGTAGTTTTAGAAAACAATTGTTAGAGAAGGGTCGGGTGTTGCGTTTTTTCTTTTTAAGTGAGGATAGGATCGTATTAGGGTAGCCGTTTAGTGAGAGGGTCTGTAGGAAATTGTTAGTGTGTGTATGTTTGTCGGAGATGTTAGTGCATTTGTCTTGTATGCGTGAGATTTCGGCATGTGCGTAGTTTAGTTTGTCCTTGAGAGGTAGCGCAGATTTGAAATGTACGAAGAGGCGTTTGCTGGCGGGTTTTCTGTAGAATTCAGTGCATATGGCACCATTTTTTTTTATTTGTATTTTAAAATCAAGTAGAGAAAGAGATTCCGAAGAGTCTGGGTGTTCTATAGTAAATTTTAAGTTTGGGTCGGCGTTATTGAATTTGTGGAAAATGTTAATAGCTTCTTCGCGGGAGTATGTGATAATTAAAATGTCATCGATATATCTAGTAAAAAGGAGATAAGAATAGCAAGTACTAAGGGTGTGTCTTTCGAGTTTGTCCATATAAGCAATGGCAAGAATACCGGATAGACTGGAGCCCATGGGTAGTCCAGATACTTGTTTGAACGTGTTTTGTAGGAAAGTAAAGTAAGTGTTGTCTACTATAATACGGAGGAGTTGTAAGAAATCTCCTGGAGTAATTCCGAAGCATTGTGGGTTTTTAGATGCTATAATGTCTGCCATGAGATTGATGGCTGGATGTGCAGGAATGGAGGTGTATAAAGAAACGACGTCTAGGCTAAATGGGTATCTGTATAGTTTGAGTAGATGGTGTGGTAGATCGTTGAGTCTGTTAATTACTTGGTTGGAACTACTAACATGGGCTGGGAAGGTAGAGAGTAGAGGTTTAAGTAGGCGGGATATTAACCAAGAGATTTTATAAAGGGGACCGTTAACGCTTGAAACAATGGGTCTGATCTGTGTGTGTGTGCTATTTTTGTGGGTTTTAATAAGGTGATAAAAGGTAGGTAATTTGCTGTATTTAGTAATAAAATTTAGTCTGTGTTGTTTTGGGAGATTTCTTTTAAAACAAATTTGAGACCATGTCTTGTTAATGTTGTTCTCAATACGAGCATTAAACATTCTCAATAAAGAGCACTTAAACACTACTGCTTCGTCGTTCTATAAACATATTCGCACTTGCATTAATTCAGAACCAGATTTTCACATCAACATTCTTGCTTCTTCAAGAAACGTAGGTCAACTTCGTATCCTCGAATCTTTAATTATTTCAAAAAAATACTCCCACACTAAACAATAGACTGGAATTGAGCTCCGCTTTTATAATATAAGTTTAAAACATAAGAAAAACAATAATTTAAAAAAAAAAAAAAAAACCTTGCTTGAATAGTCATCTCCCTTGATTCACAAACGCAACAAGTATTTCAAACATCAACTGATTTATTTTAACGTTCTCCTAACGTCATTTTTTGTTCTATATTTCGCGGTATCACGTGGCAAACTCTGCGGCTACTTTTCCAATTTTGAACACTCTTCCGCTGTCTTCTCTTGAAAATGGACTAATAAGTCTGAAATATATTGAGATTTATATCACCATTGAATACAACAGAAAAAAAAAATTACTGTTGTTTAGAGTTAAAATTTGTGTGAAAAAGAAAAAACAAACAACAAAAAAAAAGAACTTTATTTCTTTTGTTTGCATTTAATTTTACTCTATATAAAAAAAAAAATCTCGCATTGTTCTTGGCTTTTAATTTTACCTTATAATTTTCTTCAACAATGCTTCAAGCAAACTACAACCTACTTATATATATATATATATATAGTGGCTTCCTTCAGTCTTGACAGATTATGGATACCCACTGTAAGGGTGTCTGCGGGTAAAAGTTTAGTGGCAAGAGTTGCAAAATCTCAAACCTCTCCAGAGTCGACATTGTTACATACCAGTGGCAAGTGGAGGTTCAGAACAACTGGAAACAATGCCTAGATAAGCGGAGAGCACATACAGCGCCTAGAATTTCTAAATGATCACCTATCTGATACTAACCAGGCTCAACATTGCTTATCTTCGGTGATCTGACGAGAACTGGTGTGTCAACATGATTATGCTGTACTTGTATACTTACACACAATATATATACACATATATATATACACATATATATATATATATGTATAAACTATTATATATTAGCATGGATACCCGGCATTGCCTAGGTTGACATGAAGTTCCATTTGGAACACACTTGCTATACTAAAGATATTAATCACTTCCATCGTGGGCAATGTCAATACTCTCAGAACAATTTCAAAAATAAAAAAACGGTTAAAAACATGTAAATGTAATCGCCCAAAAAAGAAAAAGTATGTGATACCCTCTCCACCAGATATTTCGGCAGAAGGGCTACAAAGAGAAAAAACTATTCTCCTCCTGATATTGAGCACTTTTTGTTGCCAATGCGCTGGAAAAAACTCCCCCCCCCCAAAAAAAAAAAAAAATAAATAAATAAAATTAAAAAATAAATGAATGAGAACAATAAAAAATAGCAGGGAATGCCTGTGTAAGCGAAAAAAGAAAAAAAAGTTCAGGCTCAAACGTGAAGCACAAAAGAGATGCCATCATGACATTGCAAAAGAAGCTTTTTAAACATAGCTTTAGTTTGATATGTGTGCGTGACTTGCAAAAACTTTAAAGAAAAAAATGGAATTCCTTTCACTCACTTGTTTTTTTCTTTTGTTTCTTTTGATAAAGGCATTTTCTTTTTTTTTTGTAAAGGCACTTTCTAATATGTATAAAACATAATTTGCCACAGTTTAAAGCGTTTTCAAAGGTAAATATTGTACTTGATCCAACAGGTGACGTTTTTTTCTCATTCATCATAGCTAGAGAAAAATTATTTTTAAGCAGAGGTATAATTTGGTGAGCAATATAAGAAAAAATTCAATTCCTTTAATTTTTTAAACTGACTTTTTTTTTTTTTTTTTTTTTTTTTTTCATAAAGGCATTTTACTGTTTTTTTTTGTTTTTTTTTCATAAAGGCATTTTCTAATACATATAAAATGTAATTTGCCACAGTTAAGAGTTTTTGAAGGAAGGCTGGGGAAAAAGTATTTTTAAGCAGAGGTATGATTTGATGAGTAGTTTAAGAAAAAATGTAATTCCTTTCACTGGCTTGATTTTTTGGGGTTTTTTTTATAAAGACACTTATTTTACTCACTTTTTTTTTTTCATAAAAGTACTTTACTGGCTTTTTTTCATAAACTCCTAATGAACCGCCCCCTTAAGTAAATACTTAATTAAATCTCCACACTAACGTACTGTACTTGCAATAACCCTTATCCCTGAGTGGCTTCCGGGCTTTGATAAGTGGTGACCACTGTGTGAAAAAAAAAAAAAAAGAAGGTATTTTCTAATATGTATTAAACGTAATTTGCCACAGTTTAACGAGTTTTCAAAGGGAAATAGTGTATTTAATCCAACAGGTGGCGTCCAGAGTAAATAACTCAAAACTGGTTTCTAAAAAGAATCGATGTCAAGAATAATAATTTTAAATAAATTAAATCAATATATTATCAATAATAAATCAAGTTTAAATAACAATCTTAAATAGAATACATAATATAATTCTCTTGCTATAAACGGTAACTAACATACAGCTATTTAATAAAATCGATTTTTTCTATTAAATGGACTTTTTGTATATATTAATCAAATTGTGAACAAACAAACAGACAGGAATATGAATATATATATATATATATATATATTACAAAAACACACATGCAATAAAACAGGCACAATTTTTCCCTTTCGGATAAAAGCAATGTAGGTTTGCAACTGCAGACACCAGTTATAAATTCATTATAGCTAATAACCATTATCTGATATCGTTTTTGATTGATTTTCTTCTGTTATCTAACAACACTACATTAATTTCTTGAAGCATCACATTCAAAATTACAACACGTGTAATGGTGGGAGCATGATTTTCATCCATTAACTATTTTCTCCTCATACTCCCCTCAACGTAACCAGAAATCGCTTTGGGTTAGGAACAGCTTATGATACGATACCGTCCGTGCTCAGTTTTTCTTCCGATACATTTCACTTGAGACCTTTCTTCAACACGTCTTGAAATAGCAACCTCTTCCTTGACAGTTTCGGTTACTTCTGATTGGCTGTTAGCATACGATTACTAGAAATTAACAAATATTGAAATATGTGATTTTCAAACGGATAGACAATACTTACAAAAACAATGCAAACCTACTTTGCTTGTCATTACAAAAAACATTTGACTGCTTCTAATATAGGATTTCTAACAAAAAACACTGACCTGCGTCTACATTTTTATAATTTCTTTAAAAACTAATTCCATTAATTTTAATGATTTTTTGAGTTGCATCTGTTTGCTTTCCTTATTGCCACTTATAGTTGCACTTTTTTTTAATTGTCGCTTGCCCCCACTTTTTTTTTAATCGTCGCTTGCCCCCACTTTTTTTTTTAATCGTCGCTTGCCCCCACTTCCCATGTTATAAAAAGGTTTCTGAATATTAGCGCTTCTTTACAGTGACGATAAAAGCTTCCACTGTTTACATTATTCATACCTTCCCAGGTTTCATTTTTTTTCTCTCTTTTTCGTCAGCATACAATTGACAATTTTTCACACAACTATTAATAAGTCATATATGCACGGCTTGAAGTATGAAAAAAATGTAACTTTGAAGGCATAATGAGGCACAATTTCATATTTTGTATGAGCAAAATTCAACCCTTAATCCTAAATGAAGGACACTCTTGAGTGAGGAAAAAAATTGCTTCAGTTTAGAATGACAGGTTTCTTTTTTTAATATTGCTTCAAATTCTCCCCATGAGGTCAGAGTAAGGCACAATCTCATTTTTAATGCGAGCAAAATCTAGCCCTCCACTCAAAATAAAGTGTATTCTTGATTGGGGGGGAAAAAATTTAAATTGTGATGAAGAAATGCTTATGAACTAAAAAGACAGTTTTTTCATGGCAAAATATACAATAATTAAAAACTGTGAATTAGAATAAAAATCAAAAGCTGCCACAATCTAGAAAGATTTATCTGTCACTAACAGAGCACTGGACAGATGCAACACTGTTTTTAAATAATCGACACAAACAAGCACTATTTGCCAGTGGAAGCATCAGTGCTGACAATCACAGCCAGTGGCTTCTGCCGACTGTCAATGCCAGACAGTGGACGCTAGATTATTTCATTTTGGCCACAGCCGTCAGTGCCTACAATAACCAGCAATAACCCCCACTAACGACCATAGTTTACTTTGTTTACAGTGGGGGAGAGGGGTATCATTACCATATCTGTTCTGACTTTGTATTGTATTTCAATTGGACAACGCCAGTACATGGGTCCTGCTAGTATATAGTTATATATATATATATATATATATATTGCGCGCGCGGGCGCACACACACACACACACACACACACACACATTTGATGATTTTAATTTTACGAATCAGGTTCCACAAGGATATACAACAGTATTTTAATAGTTATTTACAGTTGTTTCAAGGCAATTGTTTATTTTAAGTCATAAAACAATTTTTCTTTTTTTAAACTGGACTATCTTGATTAGCAACAGTACTTAAAAAGTATATATATATATATATATATATATATATATATATATATATATAAGATACATGCATACAAGGTAAGTGTCAGAAGACTATCACAATGTAAAGAATGGAATGTTGTCTGTTTAGGAAGGAAGACAAAAACAAGTGCTATATATAAATTTATATCTATAAATATGTATATTTAAATTTATATCTATAAATATGTATATTTAAATTTATATCTATAAATATGTATATTTAAATTTATATCTATAAATATGTATATTTAAATTTATATCTATAAATATGTATATTTAAATTTATATCTATATAAATATGTATATTTAAATTTATATATATAAATATGTATATTTAAATTTATATCTATAAATATGTATATTTAAATTTATATATATAAATATGTATATTTAAATCTATATAAATAAATATGTATATTTAAATTTATATATATAAATATGTATATTTAAATTTATATAAATAAATATGTATATTTAAATTTATATAAATAAATATGTATACACAAACACACACACATATATATTTGTTTTTTTTTTTCTTTTTTTGTCAATAATAAGACTCAGTTGAAAAGTGATGTACTGTGTGTTCCATAATATATTTTGAGGAAAATCCCCTTTCTCAAATGGTGAGGGTTTCAAATCTTGAGATCGCATAGTCTCCAATCACCTCACCCTCACTCAGTCTTTTTTCAGAGGCAGGGAGGGGGATACGGTGAAAGGTTAGTAAAAAAATAAAATTATTTAAACTACAACTAATTCTAATTCAGAGTGGTAAGTTCCTCTAAAAGATTTGTTTCTTTAATTTTCTTAACCTTACAACTAACTCTAAGTTCTCCACCCACCCACCCCCCGTTCCCCAAAAAAGAAACTTATAAAACCACACACAATTGCTTAAAAACATACACACCTTGAGAACGGGGGGGGGGGGACAGAAATGGTTAACTTGGAGGAATAACAAAACGTGTTGATCTACAATACAATTGAAAGAGTTTTTTTATAGCCAATTTCTAAAAAAAAAAAAAATAAATAAATAATTTTTAGAACCAATAAAACTTCAAATCTCAATTATTAAAATTGGAAATGACAAATGCTCAGTGTTGGATTCATGCTCCCTCAGGGGCCACCAGTCCACCACCATAATAAAAGGATGACTTACCCATCTGTATGTAACGTTCCAAACTCGTTCTTCGATCATCAAGCTGTGCTTGTGATAATGCGAGCAGACGTTTTGGAGGAAAAGGCGGCAAAGTGCTGGCACCAAATTGTTTTTTTAACTAAAAAAAAAAAAAAAATCAAGAAATTTAAAAAATAAATCGGTTCTGTATTCAAAATTTTTGATCAAATGAAGACATTCAATTTTAGAATGTTTTGTTTTGATTTTTTACTTTTCTGGTTAAACTAAAAAAAAAAAATTAAAAAAAAAAAACAATTTCTGTATTCTATTATTTAACTTTTATTTTACAAAGTTTCTGTAAAAAAAAAAAAAAATAAAAAAAGATTTAATTATTCTTAAAATGAAATTAACATTTCCAGAGAAATATTTTTGTAAATTCAAAATTGCTTAAAAAAGCTTTCCTTTTTTTTTTTGATTACTGAAATAAATATTTTAAATAAAATATTTCGTTTTAAAATTAATAAAAATTAAATTCTATAGATTTAACGCCTTCCAATGATTTTTATTTATTGTTTAAGTGGAAACACACACACGTCTCCAAAAACAAAATCTAAAAAAAGCACATTTGTGTAAAATCAGAAGATATGCAAGAAATTAACAAAATTATGAAACTAGTGATCATGTGACCTCTTGTTGGATGCGTGCCACATGAATTGAATCATAATAAAAAAAATCGTCGTTTTGAAGTGTCTTCTACGCTCCTTCTGTGAAACAAAAACGACCCATTTCTCGAGCAGATTGTGATGTGTGATGAGAAGTGGATCCTCTACGACAACCGGTGACATTCAGTGATTGGATGCCGGAGAAGCTTGACAACATTTCCTGAAGCCAAAATTGCACCAAAAAAAGTTTATGGTGACTGTTTGGTGATCTGCGGCCGGTGTCATCCATCACAGCTTCTCGAATTCGGGCGAAACAATCACGGTAGAGAAGTACTGCCGACAAATTGACGAAATGCACCAGAAGCTCCAACGTACGAGCCAGAGATTGGTCAATATGAAGGGACCAATTCTCCTCCATGACAACGCGCCCACAAGTTGCTCAATTGCTCCTGCAAAAGCTGAACGAATTGGGCTATGAGACTGCCTCATCTGCCATATTCACTGGATCTCTCGCCCATCGATTCTCACTTTTTCAAACATCTCAACAATGTCCTGCACGAAAAATGTTTCAAAAGCCAAGATGATGCCGAATCGGCCTTCAATGACTTCATCGCTTCCAGAACTGCTTATGGGATAAATAAACTTGTTTATCGTTGGCAAAAATGTGTTGATTCGAATGATTCTTATTTTGATTAATAAAGTTTATTATGACAGGAGTTATGATCTTTTGAAGTTGAACGTCAAAAAACGACACTTTTTGCACAAACCTAATATTTGAACAGAAATGCTCAAAACTGGACTTATTCTATTATACAAGGTTGTGTATGTGTGTGCACGCATGCAAGGTTAAAGCTTGTATACTATTAAAGAATAAACTTACATTTGGAGTTATCAGATTAGTACAAGGTGTCTGGAAGCTGAGAAAGGTATACTACAAAAAGGTGGCCAAAATAATGAAGCCTTCAGGCTAAACAGATGACAAAAACAAATATGGATATTGCTGGAGAGAAGTGCATTTAAAATAACAATGGCGCATTAGCAACAAATGAACAGGAGAGATGTTTGGTTATGGAAGATTGTTGGATGCAGAGTTTTCATGCAACCAAAGAAAATCTAGAAGTTGCAGAAGTCTCTGATCCAATGATGCTGGAATCTGAATCAAATGAAAGGAGTAAAAGAGTAGACAAATGAAAAGGAGCATAAAGATGATCACATAGAGATGATCAGAACTGACAAATCAGACCATAAAAAAAAGGTTGTTCTCAACGACTTTGACTTTAGTACAAGCGGGAACTGTTACAAGAGTAAAATATGAGCACTAGATTAATGTAATTACATCATATTTTGTTAAAGGAAGTTTCAAGGGAACATTAAATTTATAAGTGGTCGCCAGTCACATGTATACTAAGTAATAATAATAATGGGGAAAGAGCTTCTATCTTGAGATCATCACTGCTCTGATCCGCATCTGGTATCAATTGAAATGAATGGCTCCCATCTTGGAGAGGTTCCATGTTTTGATCAGCTTCTGGGTCTGACCTTTACTCCTGATCAGAAATCACACACGTACATCAAATCTGTGGCCAAGGTAGCTAGAAAAACGGTGGGATCATTCTACCACTCCAGTAGATATCTTGCTGCTTATGCAGTTCTCTATCTATATAAGAGCCAAGCCAAGTACATTCAAGGACGGAGTGCTGTTGCCACATTTGGGAACGAGCTGCCAGAAGCATTTTATCCTGCCTTAATAGAGTTCAAAATAGACTTCGTAGCATAGTAGGGGGATAACCTTTTCTCTTCACTGCAATCTCTTTCCCACGGAAGAGACGTTGTGAGCCTGTTTCTGCTTTATCATTTTCTCATCCCCCCCCCACCCATCAAGCTTTCACAGAAAACACTCATCTAGCTGAGACCACTATCAATAATTTTCCCCACTCTTTATCTGTGCCTAAATCTAAACGTAGATTCCAACGTAAACAAGTTCTTGATGTCCCCTTAAGTAATCCAATTTACCAAATTTCCACTACTAATGATTTTTACGATATTGTCCTATTTACTACTGTACATTCATTCACCCTTATCCTCAAGTGGCCTCCAAGCCTTGATAAGTGGTCACTCCTTCGGGGGGGGGGGGTGTAACTCCACTCCCTAAAGCTCCCAAATTGAGCATCACTACCGAATATATTTTAACATCATACTCTGGATCAGCTTTTTTGTTTTTAAATGCCTTTACCATTAAAATTATAAATAACTTTTGAGGATATAACTAAGTGCTGATAGCATTATTTCTGCCCGACCCCATCACCACCACTTCTAGAATCAGACAAAGTCTTTGTATTAGTTATCTTATCTGAGAGAATACTGACCAAGATTCAAAAATTAGTTATATAGTTGTATTATCTGAGAGATGACCAAGATTCAAAAAACATGGTTCCAATGTGACAATCAAAAACATGTTTATTTATTTTTTTCTAATCTAGAAGTTATTAAAAGAAACATTGTGTTAACTCTACACAAGAAATTTTTTTTTTTCGTGAAAATAAAATTGTGGAGATAAAGAAATAAACAGAAACATTTTTATGAAAGCAGTTTAGTTTTGACTTGATTTTGTCATCCATTTTTATTTAATCAAAAAGTTGGAATTTACACTTCAGGGTGAATATAGATTTATTAAGAGATAAACAATATTAAACCCGTTTGTGTGATGAGCTTGAATCATAAAAAGAAAATCAATATATTGATCGGCTTTTGAAATTCTCATAAACATAAAAATTATTCAATTATAGATTTTTGGATTTCAGATTCAAAAGAACATTTTCTTCTATCGATTTTCTATCAAAATGTTTTATTAAACTGAAATAAATTAAGCATTCATATTGTTAAGGAAATTGTATACCAAATATTTTGCAAACAAAAAATAAATTAAAAGAAAATTTGTAACATACATATATATATATGTGTGTGTTGGGACAATTAATCGAAATCGAAAAATTGGAACTTTTGAGAGTATTGGAATCGGAAAAATCTGAGCATATTTTCCAATGCCAAAAACGATTCTTTTAATTTTCTTTTATTTTTTTTAAATTTCATTTAAAGTAAAATCTTCCACTGCTGAGAGTAATGATAAAATAATAAATATTTATTGGTTTTAAAATATTAAAACTAAAATCTATAGCTCATCCCTCCCCATGAGTGTATTTTTACGTTTGAGAAAATATCTACACATTTAATTTGTGTTTTTTATGATAATCACTCTATAGTTAAATACTTAGAGATCTAATCAGAATCAGTAATTGTAATATTGGAATTTAGTATAGAATCTGTAAAAATATTAGAATTGTCTCATCACTAATATATATATATATATATATATATATAAAAGACACTGATAGAAATTCAGATGAAAAATCCCGATAGATATTAGTTGAAGTAATACTGTCAAGGAGATCCTAGCCGAAAAGAAAAAGCTCAATATTTAAGAATAGTGCAATATACAAGTTTCGTGGTTCAATTTACAATTCTGAAAAAATATAAGCGTCTATTCGCAGCTGAACATTTTGCTAACTGCATTTCATTTCCTCTGATGATATGAGCCATTGTTGAAAATCCAGGGATTAAGGAAATTAAAATAACCCCTTCTTTATATTCCTTAATCGAATATATGCCTCTATATGTTTTTTTCAGAATTTAAAATTGAACGACGAAACATCTATATATATATATATATATATATATATATATATATATATATATATATATATATATTCAGTAATGTGATTAATAATTTAAAATTCAAATTAGAATTAAATTAAAAATCCGTTTCACAAGAAGGAACAACAACAAAGTCAATAATTTGTACAATCGTTTCGGAAAACAATGTTTTTATTGTGGTAGACATTAAGCCACGGACAATAATTTTTACATATAGTATTTTTAAAAAGTTTACTCATCAGCAAAAGTATTGGGAAGAGTTTTTAATATATGTAAAACACACCATAAATAAACCTAGCATTAAAAGCAAGGCAGATGTATCTGGAAAATAATTAAAATAAAAGGTATGTATTTACTTGATAAGCAAATTACTATGGGTTAAAGATAGAAATAAAATAGAATAAAATTATAAATCTGGGGGTATCAAAACCAAAGCAAAATATGATGAAAGTAAAAATAAAATAGATACACCCCATAATTTATTATACCATACCAGTTCATACTGAAACACTTATCACAATATTCTGTGGATCTATATTAAAAAAAACTTGTTATACTTTGTGACATATTTCCATTTTATGGAGGTCAGGCGCGAACAAACACCCCATAATTTTATTTTGCCATATTTCTTCAAACTGAAACATAATTATCAAAGTATACTTAGCAGATAGATATGAAAAGTCTTTATTAAAGTTTGTGTCTATTTCCATTCTATGGAGGCCAGGCGCGAACGCAGACCCCACAATTTTATTATACCATCCCTCCCTATTTAAGTTAAAACATACTTATCAAAGTATTATTATGTACATCTATATCAAAAACATTTGTAAACGTTTTTTTTTAATTTAAAAATTTTTTATTTCCATACTTTGCAGAGCAGGCGCGAATGCAGACCCCACAATCTTAATAAATCATCATTATGCCAGATCAAACATACCCATTCCTGTGTCTTGATACATCTTCTATCATTATATGTAATCAGTTTTCTGTCAACCATATAGGAGCCTATTCGTGACCAGACACAAACAGAGATGTTCAGCTTTATATTATAGATATATATATATATATATATATATATTTTTTTTTTTTTTTGAGGTGAGGGGGAAGGGAGAATGCTGTTCCCTGTGTTTAAGCTGTTGTTAGTAGGTAGATGTAAGGTGATTCTTTTAGCTTGGCGGTTATTTATTGCCCTTGATTTTAAAATTTTCCATATATTGGAATTTAACTACCTGAATAAAAATGAAAAATGACAATCATCAAAAATAAGTTATATATATGTATGTATGAATAAATACCCTTGCCACGATAATTACCCCACACATCGTTATATAGGGAAAAATATAACTACTAACCCACCATATTTATTTAAATATTATTAATAGACCCATATATCCATTTAAAAATAACTACTAACCCGACCATAAGGACATATATCTTATATATAAAAAAACAAATAAGTTAATAAATTAGGAACCTCAAAAAACTAAAAACAAATGAAAGAATGAAAAATGGCTATATATAAAAAGTAAATTAATATATAAAAAATAAATTAATTAATAAATAAAAAAAACAAAAATAAAAACATTTATCAATAGGAAGTTGCCAGTAGTAAAGAAAGAACAGCCACAAAAACAATCTAGCATATAGGTAGTAGTGACACTAGGAATATAAAAGTACTTTAGCTCAAAGCAAATAAAGTAGCCGCCAGACTGATAGAATTCTAACACCTACCAACTGTCAACAGGTTAATTGCATGAAACAGCACTTCCCTCCCCCATTACCCTTACTCTGTAAACTGAAAAAAAAAATGAAGGAATAAAAAAACAGGACATAAAAAAATAAATTAATAAATAAAAATAACATTTGTCAAAAGAAAATGAGTCCCCACCAATAAAAGATATACAACTATAAAAAATAACCGATATAAAATGTTCCATTAGCGTTCTTTTTAAAAAATTATCATTTCATAAGCTGAAAAGCTATAATAAACATCCATATGAATACTTTGACCTTAATTGCTGATTTCAAAAGGCGAAGAATTAAAAGGTAAATAATTATATATATTTATATATATATGTATGTATCTGTGTATGTGTATATATATATATATATAGATGTGTGTGTATATATATATATATGTATATGTGTGTGTCTATGAATTTTATTAGAAATATATTATTATAATATTATATTTAAACCAAATTCAGATTTATAATTTTGTTCTATTATCTTTAACCCATACTAATTTGCTTATCAAGTAAATACATACCTTTTATTTTAATTTTTTTCCAGATACATCTGCCTTACTTTTAATGCTAGGTTTATTTATGGCGTCTTTTACATATATTAAAAACCTTTCCCAATACTTTTGCTGATGAGGAAACTTTGTTTTTTTAAAAATACTATATATAAAAATTATTGTCCATGGCTTAATGTCTACCATAATAAAAACATTGTTTTCCGAAACGATCGTACAAATTATTGACTTTGTTGTTGTTCCTTCTTGTGAAACAGATTTTTAATTTAATTCTAATTTGAATTTTAAATTATCAACCACATTACTGAATATTAAATTAGCTCTAGGATATTTACCTATCGAGCTTATTATATATCTAAATTACAACGAGCACTTTTTCTTTTCCTGTATTTTAATTAAATTAGTAATTTTACTATTACATTAAAATACACTCTGCTCTTTAGACTATTGTTCTAATCTGCTTTATATATATATATATATATATATATATATATATATATATATATTTATTATACAAAGATTATTGGTTACATATATGCATACATATTTCAGTTGAGTCCTAATTCAGGGACAACACTTTAGACAAAAAAGAATTTATAGTGAAATGGGTGTCAAGATTACATTGTTTTTTTATAAGATATTTGGGTGTGATCTACATTTCCGGGGGGGTGGGGGGGGGTGAATGTAAGCAATAGGGATTTTTGGGAGGTGTGGTGTGGGGAAGGGTAATTGCTGTTTCCCAATGTTTAAGCTGTCATTAGTAGGGAGGTGTTAGGTGATTCTTTTAGCTTGGCAGTTATTTATTGCCCTTGATTTAAAAATGTATATCTTAGGGTTTTTTTTATAGTTGTATATCTTTTATTGGTGGGGACTCATTTTCTTTTGACAAATGTTATTTTTATTTATTAATTTATTTTTTATGTCCTGTTTTTTTATTCCTTCATTTTTTTTCAGTTTACAGAGTAAGGGTAATGGGGGAGGGAAGTGCTGTTTCATGCAATTAACCTGTTGACAGTTGGTAGGTGTTAGAATTCTATCAGTCTGGCGGCTACTTTATTTGCTTTAAGCTAAAATATTTTTATATTCCTAGTGTCACTACTACCTATATGCTAGATTGTTTTTGTGGCTGTTCTTTCTTTACTACTGGCAACTTCCTATTGATAAATGTTTTTATTTTTGTTTTTTTTATTTATTAATTAATTTATTTTTTATATATTAATTTACTTTTTATATATAGCTATTTTTCATTCTTTCATTTGTTTTTAATTTTTTGAGGTTCCTAATTTATTAACTTATTTGTTTTTTTATATATAAGATATAAGTCCTTATGGTCGGGTTAGTAGTTATTTTTAAATGGATATATGGGTCTATTAATAATATTTAAATAAATATGGTGGGTTAGTAGTTATATTTTTTCCTATATAACGATGTGTGGGGTAATTATCGTGGCAAGGGTATTTATACATACATATATATATATATAACTTATTTTTGATGGTTGTCATTTTTCATTTTTATTCAGGTAGTTAAATTCCAATATATGGAAAATTTTAAAATCAAGGGCAATAAATAACCGCCAAGCTAAAAGAATCACCTTACATCTACCTACTAACAACAGCTTAAACACAGGGAACAGCATTCTCCCTTCCCCCTCACCTCAAAAAAAAAAAAAAAAAAAAATATATATATATATATATATATATATATATATATATATATATATAATATAAAGCTGAACATCTGTGTGTGTCTGGTCACGAATAGGCTCCTATATGGTTGACAGAAAACTGATTACATATAATGATAGAAGATGTATCAAGACACAGGAATGGGTATGTTTGATCTGGCATAATGATGATTTATTAAAATTGTGTGGTCTGCGTTCGTGCCTGGTCCACAAAGTATGGAAATAAAAAAATTTTAAATTAAAAAAAACGTTTACAAGTGTCTTTTATATAGATGTACATAATACTTTGATAAGTATGTTTTAACTTAAATAGGGAGGGATGGTATAATAAAATTGTGGGGTCTGCGTTCGCGCCTGGCCTCCATAGAATGGAAATAGGCAAAAACTTTAATAAAGACTTTTCATATCTATCTGCGTAAGTATACTTTGATAATTATGTTTCAGTTTGAAGAAATATGGCAAAATAAAATTATGGGGTGTTTGTTCGCGCCTGACCTCCATAAAATGGAAATATGTCACAAAGTTTAACAAGTTTTTTTAATATAGATCCACAGAATATTGTGATAAGTGTTTCAGTGTGAACAGGTATAGTATAATAAATTATGGGGTTTATCTATTTTATTTTTACTTTCATCATATTTTGCTTTGGTTTTGATACCCCCAAATTCGAAGCTATCTCTTTACAACCCTTCCTTTTCATAACCTATCATACTTTCATAAATCAGAGTCCATTTTCTGTAGGCTGTTTTTGAACCCAGTCAAGGACGGGTACTTTTGGTAGTATATATATATATATATATATATATATATGTATATATATAAAACAACACTACTGCTCACATTCACAATTTTCCCTGGAATGTAGATCGCACCCAAATATCTTATAAAAACCAATGTAGTCTTGACACCCATTTCAATTTACATTTCTTTGGAGGGGGGGGGCGTCTGATTAAGTGTTGTCCCTGAATTGGGACTCCACTGAAACATGTATGCATATATGTAACCAATAATGTTTGTATAATAAACAGATTATATACCAGCTCTGTCCTACATTAAGCACTCTTTAATAATCATGTGAGTTTCATTGGATTTACATCTAGGAAACTAATCAATACAACCGGTATATACATATATATATATATATATACATATATATATATATACATATATATATATATATATACATATATATATATATATATATACATACACACACACACACTATTCAAGCATGTCTGATTGAACACAACAGATTTATTCTTTTTTCCGATTTTTCTGGATATCTTTTACATTCGTTGAGTGGTCTTTTCTTATTTCAGCTGGCATATTGTATAAAATGGCACCCAAAAGTTATTCAGCCATATTCTTCTCAAGCACTTTCTATCGATGCATCCAATTATCATCAAGAGCGATTGTTGTTATCGTTTTCTTTGAGGTTTAGTGTATATATATATTTTTTTAATTGGTTGTAAAGGTGCGTGTGGGAAGGTTAGGGGCGATGAGATGAAGAATGTCTCCAAACCCACTCAAAAACTCATACAACGCATACATACGTCACATTACAACAATGTTCTCCCAACGATTAACCTATCATTTAGCTGACAATAGCGCCATAAAACAACACCTAACATCCCACGATAAAAACCTACAGTCGTCCGACATTAGAAATATCTTAACTAAAAACACTAAAATTCAATACCTTAACACACGACTAAAATTACCAGAAGCCATACTTAAAAACTATAGCCCTTTTCTAACCGGATCTCATTTAAGACCAGGACAAATATATTAACCGTATTTAATAACTAACAAGAAACTAAATAAACAATCTATAAAATAAGAAAATCGAAAATAAAACTAATTCGCCTCTAACCTTCCCGCAACCACCTTTACAACCAACAATAAAATAAACTATAAATACACCAAGTCTCAAAGAAAAAGAAAAAGAAACGATAACAACAACAGTCGCTCCTAATAATAATCGGATGCACCGATAGAAAGCGCTTGAGAGGAATATGGCTGAACAACAATTTTTGGGCACCATTTTATACAACATGCCAGCTGAAATAAAAACGACCTCTCAGTGAATGAAAAAAATATCCAGAAAAAAAGAATAAATCTGTCGTGTTCAATCAAACGTGTTTGAATGACTTGCTGCCAAAATATACAAATATATATACTATTATATAAAAGTCACATTTTGTGTGTGTGTGTGTGAGACAGTTCCTTCCTTATAGCTTCCGAAATGGCTGAGCCTATTTTTAGCAAATTTCACACAAAAGTAATTTATATGTCTGGTAGTGTTCTTAGATATGTTTTGCATATAAATTCATCGGATAAGTATCGAAAATCGAAAAAATCCAATCCTAAAAATAGGATTTCTTTCTTATAGATAATAAAGAATTTTTACAGGGGAATATTTTTCAGTTACACCAGTCAAGGGAGATAATTCTCAGCGAATCGAGGAGGATTTAATTCTCAGCAAATCATTTCATCCTATAAAGAAACAGAACTTATCATGTGGAGATATAGCTCAGTGGTAGAGAATTCGACTGCAGATTGAATGGTCCCCTGTTCAAGCCCGGGTGTACCTCACCATTTTATTTTAATTTTTTCTTGTTAATGTGTTCAATTTGCAGATTTAAAAGTAAACATTAATCAGAAGTGACTTTTCCAGAGTATTCACTGACGAGCTCAAATATCAGCTGACATGATATTGTAAACAAACACAGACAGAATTTGATGAATGTCATTATCCTTTTTTTTTTTTTTTTTTTTTTTGCAAGAGCCCACCAGGCAAATTATTCCTCATAATACATAGAGGATCAATTCTATAATAGTACATATGCAATCTGCAAAAACTAAAATATTATGTTTAAGCATATTGTACAACCAGGCAACACCGGGCATCCAGCAATTATATATATATATATATATATATAGTCATCCACATACAGTACTGTTTCGCTGTTTCACAGCTCATCGGTGCGGCTAGACAGGCAATTGCCTCAAGCCAGGATCGAAACCCGACCGCCTAAATGACAGTAAAGACTTCTCACCATTACGCTATACGGCTGCTGCTGTGTGGGTAATGAATAAACGATGTTTTGACATGATATATATATATATATATATATATATATATAAACTATAGAATGATAAATTCCAACAACCATTTATTAATTTTTCAAAATTCACAAGATCCATATAACTTGATGGGCTGCTTTGTATATATATATATATATATTTAATTATTATTTTAATTATTTAATTATTATAGTAAAAAAATAATTATATATATATTATATATATATATATATATATATATATATATACACATTAAACAACCAGAAATGGGTGTGTGTGTGTGTGTGTGTGAATATATATATATATATATATATATATATATATATATCCTGGATTTTTTTTTATACGTTTAACTTTTCAGAAGTTCAAAGACCAAAACATCCAAAAGCAAAACCCAAAAAACAATTCACTTGTACTGAAATAGAATGCATAAAATACTGTTGCATAATGACATTGACACACCGGTTCTCATTAAATCACCAAAGTTAAGCAACGTTAAGCCTGGTCAGTATCAGATGGATGACCATTGGGAAATACCAGGTGCTGTATGTAGGAGGAACTCGACACCTCCCTGCAAGAGTTGCAAAAACCTAACATTGTCATCTCTCCTAATGGGACTATACATACACCTGGAGATCATTTGTAAATTTGATACTCCCAATGCAAAAGATAGCTTACCTGTTCATGGAAGTGATGGAGCTGTCTGTAGCGGACAGTGCAATGATAAGCACCATTGATGTGAATATTGAAAGCCTGGAAGAGAGAGAAATGAAATGTTTACAATTAACAAGGTTAAATAACAATTAACAAGGTTAAATTACAATTAACAAGGTTAAATATTCAAGACTGCATGAAGATGCAACATATTTACATTTTTATGGTTTTTTTAAGGAAAAAAGAAATTTGATTAAAGTGTCAGAAATTTTGTTTCAAAGTTCTTTTGTGTGTGATGAGAAGAGGAGGGGTTATCTTCATGTTTTTGTTATTAAAGAGATAGAAGCAGACTTAAAGGAATTTCATTATCTTGTCTTCAGTAAAACTTGGCCACCCACAAGTTAAACTTAAACACGAAATTTTGAAATAACATTCCTGATGCTTTTATCTGATTCTTATCCAAAAAATTTAAACCTTTAACAAACTTTGCTCTTTCAAGGTATATTTTACATTTTTGAAAAACTGTTGATGTATTCGCTTTACCCAAATCGGATATTACACGATACTAATACAGCAGTCATTAATATTTCAAATACACACTTAACGTAATATGCAAAAATTAATCATTTGTATACATATAAAAAAAGCTACAATAATTCCTAATAATACTTAATATTCATCACAACTCATATTTTGGAAATTGATTTGACAGCCAATCTGCAACATGGACTTCCAGAAATAAATAAATACATAAAACAGACAATGGAGAGCCTTGCCGAACAGTTGTACACGTTTCTTTTTATCCCCCCCACTCCAAAGAACAGATACTACTCTTGTAAATTAGGGACATCAACACCTACTATCTTATACGACACAAGATGCTAGCAAATACACATAAGATAATTGAAAATTCCTTCTAATATTGTCATTATTCTTTAATTATGCAAACTCGTATCCACGTGTTTCCCACGAACCGCATTGATTTAGCCTTAAAACACGGCTCCTTCATCATGTTTTCTTGCTTTCATTAAAAAAATCTTGTTAAATTACAACTTGCAACATGATGATCCATTCATAACATTTGCTTTTATCCATCTTTTTCATTCGCCAATTTAACTACAAGTACATGAATTGTTAGCGTTGTTTTTGGCACTTTCCAATGATGTTACCATTGTCAAAATAATTTGAAGCTAGGAGCTGCATCACAACTGTTTTATCTTAAAAAAACAAAATAAAAACATGATTTTTAAACCAAAATCATGCCATTACTCCAGTTCAATGAAACTATCAGACAAGACTGTAACTTTGATAAGTACTTGTGCAAAATTTGAACCAAACGTGACAACCCATCCACTCGGCTTTGCACAGAACATGACATCATGCGTTCGGGTTTGACTGTAATATAATATATAATGCCAATCAGCCAATCAATGCATGGCAAAGGAGCAGACGATCTTTGGAGAAAGTATTGAAAGAAAAAAATCAGAGACAGAAATTTGGTAATAATCCTTTTGTCTCCATCTTAAACCATATATCAGAAAGTTACCAGGTTGGCGAAGTTTCTTCCACATCCGCTGTCTCTTCTCGACCCACTTTGACATTGTTTGATGTGACTGTAGAAAAGTCTACCTAATTATAAGGGATATTCCGATTGAATATCCCGGCTGCCTTAATTTAATTTAATTAAGAGGAAAAAAAAAAAACGGTTGCCCAACACACCCTACAAGAAAAAAAATTGTTCACGAAAAGAAAAAAAACAAAAAAAATTTATTTTAGTTACAAAAATAAAGAAAAAATGCAAAATAAATAAATGAAAAATACAAATTTTTTTTTTTTTTTTTTTTTAACTTTTGTTAAAAAGAATCAAAAACAAAAATAAGTTGGTTACGATATTAATTTTGTTCAATTTGGTTTGACAAAAATAACAGTTAAAAAAAAAGTACAACTTGTTTATTTTTTGCACTTAAAAAGAATTTATTACGAGAAAACAGAAATTGTTATGGTAGGTCATTGTCTCTTTTTTATTTCCATAATATTTTCTTTTTTTCTGGTGATTTTATTATATTAAAATGTTTTCTTCAGTATTTTCCTTGATTAACATTGTAACGCTTTGATAATCGATGATACTCGGCAAAAGCCGGCAGTTGACGTCCTGTTCCGAGCAAAGCTGAGCGGTCAGTTAGTTACATCTGCTTCAAATTCTGCACAAGTATTTTTATCCATTTTTCATTCGCCAATTTAATTATATGTACACGAATTGTTAGCATTGTTCTTGGCACTTTCCATTATCAAAATACACTATCTGAAACCAGGAGTTGTGCTACAAATATTTTATCTTGTAAAAACATGATGATTAATCAAAATTATACTACATTCCTCCAAGATAAACACAATCATTTTGTTTTTTACTGTTGATTGAAAATTTATTGAAATTAAAGAAAATCATTGGAAAACATTAAAATATAAACAAGATTATATTTTGAATTATTTTCTCCTTAAACTCAACTCTGAATAAACACTGATATTAGTTTATATAATTACATAACAAATACAGACTCTGGGTAATCTCTGGTGCTGCATGTGAGATGATGCCACAAAAAATAGTGAAGAAATGATGAATGTGAGAAGTGTGAAGGGCCAACGTTGCCTTCACATTTTCGCCAAGTTTCAGAAAAATCTAATGCATGGGGAAAAAGTTATGGGGTAAAGTGTCATTTTTTGCAATTTTGGGGCATTTGTGACCCCTTTTGAGCTCCTGGGAACGCCGAATCCTAATGAAAATGGCCAAACAGTGCAGTTTCATACTTTAAGAAATGTATATTTGAATTCAGCACCATGGAAAACCACTACATAGACATAAATATCAAGTTTTTGAGTAATATGAAAAAAGAGCTCGAAAAAGGAATTTTTTTTAGCCCTAAAAGTCCCAGAATTTTGCCAGGGTCACTCATACTGAATTAATATTAAGAACAATGGCCTCAACATTTTGACCAAGTTTCAGGAAAATCTAATGGTGGATCAAATGCTATGGGGCAGAAAGTGTAATTTTGGGCCATTTTTGGGCATTTTTGACCTCTTTTGAACCTCTGAGGAGACCAAATCCCAGTGTAAACAGAAAACTGCAGTTTCAGGCCTTAACACATGTATATTTGAGTTGACCACCGTGAAAAACCACTATATAGTCAGACATATCAAGTTTTTGTTAAGAAATATGAAAAAAAATAGCCACAAAATGGGGCATTTTTAGCACTAAAGGTTCACGGGGACACAAACCAGGATTTTGCCAGGGTCACCCATACTAGATTTATATTAAGAACATTGGGCTCCATATTTTGGCCAAGTTTCAAAAAAATGTAATGGATGGATCAAAAGTTATGGGGCAAAACATGTCATTTTTTGCCATTTTTGCCCTTTTGAGCCCCTGGGAACGCAACGGGAATTTTCGCAAAAAGAATTTTTTTTACTGTGCACATCTATTTAATGAAATATAATTTGTGGCAAAATTTCAGGAAAAACTAATGGACGGTTATCTGGCAATAGTCCGGACGCATGGACACCACTGAAAATATAGGTCCCTCTCCAATAAATCGGGGGACTAACAACTTTAATTAATGACCATTAATGATGGATTTAATAAGAGGTTTTCAAGTATGCTTCAGTTTATTTTGTAGGAAATCTTAATATTTGAAAAAACTACACAGCAAACTTTTATGAAAATCAGAGCATGACAATAACCGTGAATACATGTATAATATTGTGGTTGGATTGGCTGAAGAGTTTTAAGTTATTAAAAAAATGCGATTTTCTTTGGTCATCCATGCTTTACAATTGAAATAGCATTTTTATTGCTAAATAAAGAGAAGCATGTCATATTGTTTTTAGAAGTATGTCAGTTGGATGTCTTTTTCGTCCCATACCAGTAAATATCCTACCCACCCCCTCCCAATAATATTGGACTTATCCATCATCCACTTGCGACACTTTTCATGGGCAGGTAAATGAAATCAACATAAGCCCCACCGTTGAATAAAACCTGAACCGGACTCCTCAGAGAGTGGAACTCATTGCAGCCACCAATCTTACAATTTACATATCAATGTTTGTTTTGATAAAATGTTCATAAATTTAAATGAGGAATTTTTACCGCTTTTTTTACGATTTACAGGGTGGAACGATAAAGTCGTTGCACTAAAGAAAACAACACTCCAGCTTTATTTTAAAATTTTTATTGAAAAAATAAATTCAGATAACTTGATTATGTAGTAGAGCTGACATCTATTCAATGTAGCCACCTTCAGCCTCAATCACCACCTTGATAGGGTTCAGAACTGGGAGTATACCTTTTTCACAAGTGCTAGCAGGAGCTCAGCAAATACTCGGTAGATGGCAGTGATCAGGCTTGCTTTGGTGTTGTGGAAGATCATGTTGGTGATATTCTCGGCATATGACCAAACGGTTCAGGTCGGGGGGGTACAAAGTCATAGCACTCCTAAGACCAAGCCTGGATCTCTTTGGACTTGAGGGCCAGTACCAAGTCCTGCTGCCACACCCAAGGTCTACCAGCAGCCACCTGATTGCACCAGGGGATCACGACACTCTTCAGCACATCCAGACACACTTTGGTGTTGACTTTCAAGTCGACTTCAAAGATATGAGGTGGCATGATGCGGTCCTCACTTGAAACCAGACCAAAGACCATAACCGTGACTAAAAACTGTTTTCATCACCCTGGGCATGTCCCTGTTATTCGTGGAAATCCAGCGATGCATTTTGAGGGTGCTGGCAATGGTCCTGTTGACATTTGCATCAATAAAGAGCCCGAGTTGTACAGCAGTGCATCTCCGAGCTTGCTCGAACATTGTGTCACTTTCAGATATGATAGAAGGCTCCTATCGTTCTTGAGATTTGTATACAACTGGCCAACTAGTAGATGTTCTGCACCAAAGAAAATCGGTTTTTATCAAACAGAAATGGAATCATGTCTTTTCTAGAGCGACAATTTTATCGTTCTACCCTGTACAGTAAGCAGATTTTTCAGTCAAAAAATGATTCCAGACCCCCCCCTCCGAACATAAACGGGTACTCCAACTAGTAATAATAATAAACTTTTTCTTTTAAAATAATCAAAGTTCATGAGATCAGTATATCAGAATGATAAGAATGACAACGTTTCAGATAAATGATTACAAAAAAAAAAAAATTTTTTTAAACTAGAAAAACATCATACATATCATGATTTCTTTACTGTAATTTTCCCCTCCCTTATAATCAGCCTTCCTGTCCGACTTTTCTTTCATCGAATTAATATTGCATTTCAATCCCTGCTGTAAAGTTGGAAGCCTAAAACCCTCAACTGTGATTCCTGAAATTTTACACAGGACCGACACCAACAAGTCCAAGAAACCTTGTTTGAGTAGTAATAATTTCTATATCTTTTTCCTCTTTCGACATTTCTAATGAGCAGAGCATTATCACTATTGACCAATGAAAGCGTCTTTCAGGCAGGTGTATGTAGTATGATGGTGTATGGAATAAAGTGAACACTGACCAGTTAGAGTTGAGGATATGCGTTGCATGGAGAAAAATTACATGAGAATAATACGAGTTTGTAATGAGTGTTTTCATCGGGGTTGGAACAGATTAGACGATTTACATGTAAAACAGCTTTCAGGATACAATAATTTCAAGATACGAAAGCCAAGTCAGAACCAATTCATTTTATATCTAGAGGTTCTAACTGTGTATGTAATTTAATGTCAAATAACCCGATGGCTTGACGTCCATCTCCTCAGATTTTGTTATAATTTGCACCACACTTGGACATGACAAAAACTAAGAAATCCTGAAAATTGCTGATTTCGAGCATTCTCCATCTTGCATAATCGCCAGAAATGTTGCGTGGGTGACATTTTAATTACATTTAATAAAATTCATATTGCAATAATATTTGGAATAAATAAAAATTAAATAAAAAGGTAAAAAAGTTTCACAATAATCAGATATTTACAAGAAAAGTGAACTTCACAACAAAAACCAACATATGACAACATTATTTACAATTAATTTTAACCGAAGATTAAAT
Source organism: Euprymna scolopes (assembly GCF_053919585.1). Classification (NCBI taxonomy): domain Eukaryota; kingdom Metazoa; phylum Mollusca; class Cephalopoda; order Sepiida; family Sepiolidae; genus Euprymna; species Euprymna scolopes. The sequence goes on along the minus strand of NC_136503.1, from coordinate 3,408,984 downwards.
TTAGAATGATTTTAACTATTACCGCTCTCTCTTTCTCTTTATGCATGATAAAATGTTCTTGTTACATTCTATTTTAAATTTAGGTCATTTTTCCAAGAGTCCAAAAATATCCCATTCGAGGAAGCAATTAGTTTGGGTATACGAGATAAAGTTGAAAAGATCAAATTTTATATAAATTTCAATATTTAGAAAAAAATAAAAATTAAATAAAAAGGTAAAACAGTTTCACAGTGATCAAATATTTACAAGAAAAATGAACTTCACACAAAAAAAAAAAAAAAAAAATCAACATAACATGAGTTTATTTGCATCAATTTTAACTGAAGAAAAAATGTTGAATGATTTTAATTAATATGACTTAACATGGATGAAGTTGGTGTTTAAGCAGTTACTATGGTTCAGTCATCAAAACTGGCATACTCATTGGAATGCAGAGTAATTCTAATCAAAGTGTTGTTCTGTTCAGTCATTTTACATTTTGATGAGCATTGTGCGCGATTCAATAAATCCATTGTTTTCTTGACCAGAGGTTTTTTTTTTTGTTCTTTCTTTTTTATTACATTTTCACCCCAAACAAGGCACATTGCCACTTTGGTGTAAGGGACTACTATCAGGGGCAGCAACTACTGGGGCACTATGTAGGGATTTGGGCAACAAGATGTCGGTTTACGTTACACTTGAACTTCTGCACGTCAGTACTGTTGAGGAAGCAGGGACCTGGAATGGAATTCCAGAGTCTAGCGGTTCTGGGGAAGAAACTACTGGAGTAGAAAGATCTTTTACATCTAGGGATCTCTACTGTGTGGGGGTGGGATTTAGCTGCCTGTCGGGTTTGTTGAGGGTGTTCACGTCGTGGAGGCACAAGTGTCTGCAGTTCGTTAGAGCATTCACCATTAAAATACTTGTAGAACAGGTAGAGGGATGCAACGTTTCGACGATGGGACAGAGGCTGAAGCTTAGATGCCAGTTTAGGGCCTATCAGATTTGCGACTCTCTTTTGAACCTTGTCAAGGAGCGAGAGACTAGCAGCAGATGCACCAGCCCAAATGTGACAACAATACTCCATACATGGGCGAATGGTTGCCTTATAGAGGTACAGGATACTTTCAGGTGTCAGTAGTTTTCTAGCACGGTAGAGAGAGCCTACCTTTTTCACAGCGGCCCTGGCAATGTTTTCAATATGATTGTTCCAACTCATGTTTCCTGTGAACGTTAGGCCAAACAGTTTGAAAGATGTACTCTCAGACAGGGAGTCACAGGCCATTGCTATTGGTGGCAGAGAAGGTTTCTTGTAATTATTGAAGGAAACCAGTTTAGTCGTGGCAGCATTGAATGTGACCATCCATTTATGTCCCCATTCCACTACAGATTGGAGGTCATCCTCTAGTGTTTTTGCCATTTCTTTAGTTTGGTTTCCCATAATATTAATTATTTGCTTTTAAAAGGAAAAAAAGGTCTAAAACATTTAATTGATGAAATTAAATATACTTTATTGATCATCTTAGAAGTTTGACTGCTCGATTGATATAAGAAAATTAAAGACCTCATAATTATGCCACATTTGGGGTCAGAAGAACCTGCTGCTTATTTGGTTCAGAGATCAACTATCGACAACTGATGCATAAACAACCAAACAGATACAAGATTCTTTGTTTAATAATTTATTTATTACTTGATTTTTTTAACCTGTTTTTAACAGGCAAAAGTTATAGCCCGTTGACTTAAAATGAGTGTTTTATGCCAAACTGATGGTTGAATATGATTAAATTTGTGCTTATTTTTTCACTAAATAGAAATTCCTATTAATCTCTAACTGTGCATCAAATAGAAATCATAATACTTAGTTTACTGGACAAAGATCCATACAAAATTTCAACCAGATCAGTCCAGTAGTTTCAGTAAAACAGTGAAAGAATGGACAGGCTAAGAGAAATATATATTATATAGATTTGGAAAATTTTAGGTTTTCAGGTTAAATTAAAATGGAAAGGATCAGTCTGATATCAAATCATATATATATATGTGTGTGTGTGTATATATATATATCGACCCTTAGTGAATAAGTTGAGTGTTTTACATTGCTGGGCCCTGCGGAATTCCAAAAACAAGACTTCGCTATCTGATTTCTTCTTTGGAACTGATCTGAAAAGAGTCTCACAAAACTGATTGGGATTGTCCAGCCAATCAGCGTTAAGTAATGCTGATGGATACCAAGAAAAAGGAAAGGCATTAACAGAGAGAGGGGCAGAGAAAAATGCCCGTGAGGACTTGAATGAAAATGACATGAGAGAGAGAGAGCGAGAGAGAGAGTGAGTGACAGAGACGCACCCACATTCGTCAGCTGAAAGTCGCAGGAGAGGGTAGGGGTTAAGTAAATTTTACAGGTTGGCAAAACTCCCCACCCTTCCCTTTTGCACTGTTAATGTCGAGGTCCTTAAACAAATAAAATTCCAACAATATATGTGCTAGAAGAAATACCCGATGTTGCCCGGTTTTAACCATAACTTGAAAGTTCCTTAAAAGAAAAAAAAAAGAAAAAAAAAAGAAAAAAAGAAGAAAAAAAAGTAAAAAAAAAAAAGAAAGAAACTGAAACATGCCCATGCATTGTTTTTTTTCTAAACAGTTCACTTCTTTAAGTAAAAAAAAAAAAAATACTCTAGCCGAGATCAAAACCAAAACCTAAAAACAGTGAGTTATGTACAATAACCATTAGGCCAACTTGACAGGAAAGTGTTTTCAAACCTACTTAATCTTAACATACATAATCTGTCATGTGAACAGTTCACATGTGCGTTTGTGAAAAAGTTAACAGAAAAATCTGATAACCTTCAATTACCAACTTTTCAATTTCCATTCCTTAGCAGCCCTTTTTTTCCAAATGAAAACCAATTAAAAAGTTTTCCACATGTCTGAATACCTTATATACCAAATTTCAAGTCTGTAAATCAAAAATTTGTAGATTATATGTTAAGTGTCTTCTCTCTCACACACACACTTCTAGATATATATATATACACACACACTGTAAATTTTCATTTCCGTTATCACAAAAAATCCATCCACAATCTTTTTTTTTTTTAATGTTTTTCCGTACGCGTCTTACACTTGTTTCATTGTGAATATAGCCATATAATTCAGTCATCCTCATTCATTCCTCTTGAATAATAAAAACACACACATGTTTGTGTGTTTTTATCATTAAAAACGAATGAACAGATACGACTAAATCATAAGAGATATATTTATTCTTAGATACACCCCATAATGCTTATCGTTTCAATATGATGGGTTTCTAAAGTAGAAACAGAAAATTTGTTCATGTTGAAAAATTATCAAAGCCGTCTTTCATCAAGTTGAAATACCAGAGTCGCAAACTGCGATGACGTAAAAGTTTCACTATTCACTTACGCATATGGTTAAACAAGAAGGTACACACACACACACATGAATAATTGCAAGGTGCAGCACGCAAATTAACGCAATTTATCACGTACAAGCATAAGTGTGCAGGTGAACAAGAAGAAACGACAGCACACATGCAAACATGTGCTTAAGATGAGCGTGTACGTCTGCTAGTTTTATTTTGCTTATTTAACAGCGCCTCCTTTTGACTTTTATTTTAAGGGAACCAGCAGCAGCCCTGCTGTTTAACAGTATTGGCGACAGAGGTTCTCCAATGTAGGTGGCTGGCTATCCATGGCCTGAAACAGCTCAACTTTTGATGTTAATGAAGGAATGTTATATAAAAAAAAAAAAAAATTTTAATCAGTTTTTCAATAAAATCAATAGAACATAATACAAATGTTGAAATTTAAATCCCATAAATAGTTTAGTGGGGTTTTTTAACAATAAAATAGACATAGAACGAAATGTTTTGTGACAACTGTTGCATGCTGGTCCTTTTCTTTTTTTTTTTTTTAATTTTTACGCTTCTGATCTACAACAGCTTCAGTGTAATAACTGTGCCATGATCAGGTACAGAAACAAACTCAAAAAATCCCTTCAACAGTGCTTCATCAGAAGCTTGGTATTGCTGGGATTTTGGACTCAGCATCACAGGTGATTTGGCTATGTACAGCATGCCTCCTTTTTTTTCTACTTGAGAGTTAACACTTATCAAGGCTCGAAGGCCAGTCAGGGATGAAGGTTAATGAATGTAATGTGGTAATGTAGTTATTGTTAATGGTGTAAATTGGATAGAATTTGATTATTTATGGGGACGGTTTAACAAGAACTTGTTTACATTGGATTTGAAGGTTACTATGTTGTATTCAGCCGGGAAGCAGATCAACAGAACAATGTTCCACAGGCGGGCAGTTCTGGGAAAGAAGCTTCGTTCATGGAATATGTGTGTAAATATAGGCACAGTTAGAGAGTAGGGAAAATAGTTTATAGTGGTTGTAGCTAGTCAAGTGTTTTTGTAAAAGTTTGACAAGGGGGAATGATAGATTGGAGATCAGTCGAATACTTGCTATGAACTTCATAGCATACTGGATACCCCAGGCATTAGGAAGCATGGTAGACAAAGGAAGATCTGGCTTGAGTGCATAAGAAATGACTTTAGATCGAACCCAATGGAGAGTAGGCACAAAAGATTGCTTGGTTTTGATAACTCTGGAATCCAGGACACTTGCAGCATGTTAAATACGTAAACTGGATTGGGGGGGGGACTAGGGGGTTGTAAAGTCTGATTGCATTACTTATTGTTTGATTAAATTAATTGAATAAAATTGTTTTAAAATTATGACATTTAAAAAGTTACATTTTAACACAAATTGTGACAAACAGACGATAACTTGTCAATTTTTTTATACAAATCAGAAAAGAAGGAGGAGACAGAGTAATGGTTATACATGTTATCTTTTCCGTGAATAGTTGTATCAATATATTTCTTAGAAATTGTATTAGAATTATTCGGACTACTCTTCTTATCTGGAATGTTATTTTCACATTTCGGCTGATGGATAAAGTGCTTGGTAAAATTCAATTGTGACACTTTTCTGGGAGGTTGAAGGTTCAATCTTCAGTGTGGGCAATACTCAGAATGCATAAAGATTTTAGATTTTGACAAGATACACGTGAAGAAGAACGAAGGTTATCGTAATTAAATGATTTAATTTGTGAAAAACCTGTTCTTTTGGCAGCCTGTAAGATCTCGTACAGACAGGAGTGAAGAAAAAAAAAGAAATGGCCGCTTTTTTATATGCTTGCTCAATATGCAAATGAGACACTTTCAGTTGTATCTGTTTTCAGAAGGGTGGGGTTTTGGGCGACTATTGAAGTGGAGAGTTGTATCAGTTGTGCGTTGTATTTTGCAGTTGGGAGGTTCTTGAAGTGGAAGTGTGGCATCGTTGCCTCTTGATTTTTTTTTTTTTACCAGTTATATCGGTTGAAACGTTATAAAAATAACACTCAAAACGAGAACAGTAGTCCAAAAAATCCGAACTGATTCTTTGTGTAGGCTATTCTACTTCATCTTCCAGAAACATTAAAAAAAAAAAAAAAAACTGCGGTCATTCTTACAAATCTAAAAACAGAATTTTCCCCCCTTCTCCCAGTAAATCTTCAAATGCCAATCGCATAGTTTATTTCCGATTGAACATTACTTTTAATCACATGCCTTCATTCAAGATTGCCATTCCGCATTTCATTCTTAAAATCTTTGAACAGAAACTTGAATTTAGAAAGATTAGTGGAAAAACTGCACATAGAAAATCGAGCATTTTATCAGTCAAGGTTACTTTTGCAATACAAAATCGTTAGGATCTCGAGATAATGGCAAATGATAGGCAGATTTTTTTAAAAACTTACCTCCACCTCCTACACACACACACACACAATCACAGTTGCTTTTGTTATGGAAAAATCTTCAATTTAATAAACACCTGCTAAATAACACTTCATAATGTTTGCAAACATTTGTAAAAAATAATTTTACGTATACGGCTTTAAGTTGTGAATCGTATAAAATTTATAAGATTGTGGACAGCCATTTTTTTTCATGTAGGAATTTGGGGAGAAATTCATGAAAGTAAAACAAGATTTTAAATAAAAAATTAAAGCTTTATTTCACATGAACTATTCAAGATGTGATAAAATTGGTGTGAGCAATTTTTGTCAGTTTTTTTTTTTTCTTTGTGAATGAAAGAAAAAAATTGACTGAAGTAGACAGCCTCTCCCAACAACAAACACATGTACACCACACCCTAAGACTTTTTCCACCCACACTGATTCAATTAGCACACAACCCAAAAGCCAAGAGAAAACTGACTCTTTATGCCTCTCCCATAGTCTTGCGCAATTCCTCACCTGTGTTAACCTCGTTTTGGCTAGAAATATAAACACTATGTCATCCTAGAACAGAATGAAACACCTCAAGAAAATAAATGAGCGACAAATCTTTGCTGCAATGAAGTAGGTCTTTATCACATTCCTCAAGGTGTGGAGGTGGGGGTCAGTTTTTTTTCAGTTACCCCCCCCCCTCTTCGGTATCTACTTCAGAGAACAATTCATTGTAACATGTCTATAAAATATATACACTTTTGTTATTACTCTGTGATGACAGTCCTGCCCCCACCCCTAATAAATCCTTATGACGAGGTGCCTTCAATAAGTTTCCAGACTTTTTTTATACAGGCATTTAAAATTGTCACAGACTCTTGAAAATTCAGTATGTTATTGCTATACATCTTATGAGATGACAGACTAATTTTTATCATTTCAGGTTCAAGTTAAAAGCTATAGCTGGAATTGGAATATTGATTGGAATACACCCTATTAAAGCCTGGTTGTCAAGGCTGGTGATTGTCAAAAATGAATTTCAAAGATGCAATCTGGATGTGAGAACATTTCAAAAGAATGATGTGCAATAAAATTGTTTTAAACTTGGAAAAAATGCCACAGAAACGCATAGAATACTTCAGACTGCTTTTGGGACATCTTGTTTTTGAGTGGCATAAGAAATTCAAGGAAGGCAGGGAGCCTGTGAGGGATGATGAAGTGTAAGAGGAATAAGGAAGTTAGAACACCAGAGTTGATTGGCCAAATAAAGAATTTCATGAATAAAGGCTCGTGTGTCTATGCAAACAATAAGTTCATAGTTTGATGTCAGTGTGTAACCCCTACAGCACCCACAGGCCGTGCACGCACAATATAAGGCAACGTGCACTAACCTTAAGTGCGTGTGGCCACACCTCTACTCTGTCGAGTACTGGACCCTTCAACATGCACCCTCTCTCTCAGACCCTCGAACATCAGCCCGCTGATACTCAGGGTTTACAGTGCTCACAACCCCAAGTCCGGCAATTCCTGGATGCGGCTAGGTGATCGTCTACGTCAGGTTCTGTGGTCAGATGTCTATTAAAATGATCCTGTGGCAATGGAAGTCATTTTTGGGCTCATGGACTTTAAGTGTGAGTGGCACTCGTCTGACAAGACGTTGCAATCATCATCATGTATGTATGTATGTGTGAGGTATATGTAAAAGTGACTTTGTAGTCTTTCAGAGTTTCTACTAAACTCTTCTGTCAGGTTTTTGGTCTACAGACTTGAAACTTGATATATAGGGGATTTGGACCTGTGAATCAAATTCCATTTGGTTTTTAGCTGGTAAAAATAGCTGCTAAGTAATCAAAATTGAAAAGTTGACAGGCATAAGTCGACTTAAAGTGCTCTTCTATGCATGTGCAATAAACATTTACAGCTTTTACAACATTAAGTTTTTATATGCCTAAGAACATAGGACATATGGTAACGAATAAGACTGGAGAGCCATATGTTTTGGTTTCAATTCTTGCTGATGGCACCTGTCTTTTTTTTTTTTTTTAAACTTTTGAAATCATTATATATATATTGGGTAAAATATAATAATCAATAGAGAATTAACTATAACAATAACTAGGAAATCTGCATAAAATAAAATATATTTAAGCATATTTTACAACCGGGCAATGCCAGGCAGCCTGCTTATATATTATAGAACAAAAGAAATTCGAAAGAATTGCTGCCAAATTTTATGGATTAAAAACTACTGCCCACCCCAAATACAACCCTTACCTCGAAGAGTTTAAGAATTCCATGTTAAATTTAGTCAAAAAAATTAAATTTAAGAAACAAAAACACCATTATAATCCGGTTACTCGAAAAATAAATAATTTTGCCGAAAAAGTTAAAAAGAATACACATATATTCGTCCCTGCTGATAAGACAAAAAATTATTATAAACTTGACTATCCTACATATAAAAAACTTTTGTATAAAGAACTTAATAAATCTTATAAAATAGTCTCTCCTAAGACTTAAGATTCCATTAATTCTGAAGCTAAACTTTTACTGACTTCTATGAACATTCATAACTTCACTGAAATAATTTCTCCGGGTACTCCTAGATTCACCCTCAAAGATCATAAACCTAATTTCTATGACAACCCCTCCATCAGATTGATCTGCGCATCTAACTCTGACTTAGGAGCTGTAAGCAAAAATATCTTAGGTAGAATCATCCCTTCTATTAAAGAAAAAGTAGGTTTCCCTCTTTGTCTGAATTCAGATTCCGTAATTAATAGGTTTGTTTCCCTTAAAAATAAACACCTCCTTAACTTCATAACATTTGACATCCAAAATTACAATCAATTTCTCCGATCCTTTTAAATAAGGCTCTTATCTTTGCTAAAAGAAATTCTGACTTAACTAATTTAGAAATAAAATTAATTCTCCTAGCGAGAAAGTCCCTTATACAATTTAACAATAAGCTTTGAACTAGAAAGGATACCCCTGATAATTTTAACATCTTGATGGGTGCTTCTGACTCTGCAGAAGTTACAGATTTAGTGGGACTCTTCTTACTGAAAGAACTTAAATACTACTTTAAACATATCCAAGGGGGTCTTTATAGAGACAATGCCCTTTTTACTACAACAGCCAGGCCAAGAGAATACAAAAAAACTATTAAAAAATTACATAACTTCTTCAATAACTTTGGCCTTTCTATAATTATCGAACCAAACAAAAAAACTTCAAATTTTCTAGATGTTACACTTAATCTTAACACCGAAACTCATAGCCCCTATCATAAACCTAATCTTACGCTTTTATACGTCCATAAATCTTCTAACCACCCCAACTCAATTATAAAATCTATAGTACCATCTGTCTCTAGAAGAATTTCTGCTCTTTCTGCGGATAAAAAAACTTTTAATCAAAATGCTACTTTCTTCAATAATGCTTTATGGAACTCAGGACACAAGGAAAAAATTAAATACAACAATTATGCTCCTCCTGCAGGCCGCCTTAAATCTGTAATCACACACAATATGACTCGTAAGAAACCAGTTCAAATAAAAAGATCTGCCGCTATCAATAACAATGAACCAGTCTACATTTATAATCCAAACCAAAATACTAATCGCAATGCCTCTAACCCACCTAGTCGCATCAGGAGAAAGAAAAATATTTGATTTAATCCTCCATTCAGCCTAAATGTCAAAACTAATATACCTAAGGAATTCTTCAACATTGTACAAAACTCTTTCAAATACCCACACAGATATAGTTCTATTTTCAATAAAAATTCAATCCGGATTTCTTATTCAACAATGCCTAATTTAGTACAAAGAATCTTAACATCTAATAACAAAAAATTCCTTTCCCAATTAAACCCAAAACTAACTGTAATTTTAATAACAAACATCTTTGCCCACTCAATAATGATTGTATCCATAAAGATGTTATATATTCTTGCACTATTACTGAGCTCCCACGCAATCCTCCCATAACAGACACTAATATTTCGTCTTCAAGTTATTCTTCTTCCCATCCTCCATCTGATATCGTTACTAATCCAATACACCACTCGAACAGCCCTTCCATCTACAATCATACAACTAGTAATAATGATGATAATAATAATAATAATATTAATGAGAATAATAATATTTCTCCTAACAGCCATCCTAACACTAACAACACTCATTATCCCCTCCAAAACAGTCGTTGTACTATTATTATCCCAAAATTTGCTGAACACTATGAACAAAATTCAAACTATTTAACGAATACAAATCAGCAAATTAATATTAATACCAGACCTCAAGCTTTTAATAAAGTACATACATATATCGGCGCTACTTCAACATTAATTAAGAAAAGAATATCAAACCACATTTCTTCTTTTAACAACCATAATTCTAATAATAACCAAGGAACTTCTCTAACCACTTTAATTGAAAAACTTAACTCTAACAATACTCCCTTCTCAATCAAATGTACTATTATAAAAAAAGTTAAGTCTTATACTCCAGGCTCTAAGTCATGTCGCCTCTGCACAACCGAAGCTATAACTATAATTACTTCCCCTCAAAGTAACAATATAATAAATTCTAAAAATGAACTGATCTCTTTGTAAACATAAGTCCAAATTTAATTATGGCAATTTTGAAATTACATAGTTATTACTTTTACCTTTTATATAGATATAAAATATTTTTTCTTTAACTTTATCGTTTTTCGACATACTTCTTAATATTTTATAATTTAATAATCCTTTATTTTAATTCTTTATCTCTTCTTTGCATGGCCGGTTTTTTCTGTTTTATTCTTTAAACTTTCCTATCTATCTAATATATCAATCTACCCACACTTTCATATCTTGTATGTATATTTACTTAAATTCTACTATATGAATTTAATTTTTTTTCTTTTTCCTGAAATTGGAGATACCGGCAATCTTCTCCTCTTAAATAAATTTTATTTTTTTATTTTTATTCTTATTTTATTTTATATTATATATTATATTTTTATTTATTTATTCTTTATTTTCTATTTATTTATTTATTTTTATTTTCCTTTTAGTGTCGTTTAACAACTCTTGCTGATATTTTTTTAAGTGATGACTTGTACATTTCAGTTGACCTATATTATATTGCCCTATATATATTTTTGCGCCTTTAACATTTCCTGTCTGGGTTATTTTTACTTTTGTTTCCCTTTATTTTATATTTTATATTTAACTTTATCATTTTTTTTTCTTTCCTTTCTCTTCCCAGATCTTTTTTATTTATAGTTATGTCTCGGAAGTAGAGTGAAAAGCACATCTTATTTTTCTTTTATTAATATTATTTTTTTCCTTGTACACATTTTTGTGAATTATTCCATGGATTTCTGCCTTTGGATTATTATGGACCATCTTCTTCCAATTACGAGATTTCCTTGTATTTTACTTGTACAAATGGAAATTCTTTTAACTTTCTTGAAGTTTTACATTTGGATTTTACCGTCATTGGATTTTTTATCTTCCACCAGACTATCCATTCATGTGTAATCATCTTTTTCTTTACCATATTCCCTCTGCTTAACTTATTTTGCTTTCAAGTAAGATCTTTGACTTACTTGTTGTTTCATCAAATACTTCTGCATGCAAAATCCGATCCCGCATTTTGCTAATTCCTACCCTCTGATGAGAAGGAGAGTATTTCTTTGAAACTCCGCGGATTAAGGACTATCCATTTATCTAGTGTTTCCTTTTCAGATTAAATATGTTTTTAACTCATTTCAAAGTGTTTTTTTAACATTTTATTAATTGTTTGCTCATATATATATATATATATATATATATATATGTATATATATATACTAGCCATAGGCAGGCTCAAACCCGTAATGCAAAGGCTGATAAGAAAGTGAAAGAAAATTTGGTGTCTTACCGCCAAATTTCTGGCTGAAAACGGATTACAAAGATTTTCCAAAATCTCACTACCATGTATATCAAATTTTGAGCCTGTAGACTTAAAACTGACAGAGTTATTGCGTAGGGAAATGTACACAACCAGACACACACACACTTTCACAGATATATAGATATATATATACTAGCAAACATGCTCGCGCTTCACGTGTGCACCATAGGTAGCTAGGGGAGTTTATGAAGAGCCACACCAAATATGACCATGAGCATAGAAAATGGTGTACACCATCCCCAGGTGGGGGACCATCATCATGCCAGGTTTGGTCATGATTGATCCAGTGGCATAGACTGTAGGAGAGTTGGACACACAGGAATGTTACTAGTAATGCGTGTGTGTATATATTATATATACTTACACACTCACACAGGGTGAGCCAAAAATAGGTGGACAGCATTTTTTGAATAGGTTTATGTATATATCCACAAAAATTCCAGTTCTCCAATTTCTGATTCTGAATGACGCTGCATTTTTTTTTACTGTCCACCTACTTTTGACTACGCGCATGCATATATGCATATATAAAATCCTCTTATATGCACTTAACTCTGAACAACTGCATTATTTTCATGAAAGCATTCCCAATGTTGCAATGGATGAAAAAAAAAAAGAAATTGACAAAAACAAATATCAAAAAATATTTAATCTCCTTTCTCTAATAAAATATATTTCTGAAAAAAATATTTATCCATTTTTTTTTTCCATATTACAAATCCAAAGCGATTTTGTTTATGGAATATGTTTTTTTTTAAATAGAAGAGTGGGCGTTTTGCATAGGAAACATTTTGTAGATGCATATGCATCTCTTGTGCATGTTGAATGCTCAAAATTATGAATTATTGTTTTAAAATAAAATAGACCATAACATGACATTGGTTTATAATTTCTCATAATTTTAATGATTAAAAATGGCCACATTTTTGTAAAACAAATATGCAAACAAGGTTAAAGAAATATCTTTCTCTATGTGTGTGTGTGTGTGTGTGTGTGTGTGTGTGTGTGTGTGTGTGTACATAAGTTAGGTATGTTTATATATTTGTATGGATAGAATTTACTCCTAAACGAATTGATGATTATGAATTTTTTAACATAGTTATCAGGCATAAAGGGTGATAATGTGGGCTATATTTAGTTTTATGCAAAGGAGACAAAGTGAGGTTGGTAGTCCTTTGTGAAAATTCAAGTATCTGATTTTTGTGAAACTTTAACAATAAGTATAATTCATGAATTCCCAAATTTCAGTTCTTTGGAGTATTTTATATATAACCAGCAAGACCCATGTTCTGGTATTGGCCAAGATTAGAGGAGAGACAATATAAAAAAAATTATTTAATTATTAAAAAAATATCTTTAAAAAAAAAAAAAAACTAAAAAAGGGGGAATTCCCCCCCACCTCCCACCCCCAAACGTTTAGCATTTTTAGCTTTTACAGTGGGAGATCACTGTAAGTCGAATGGGAGAGGTCATTTATTTATTTATTTCATTTATTTATTTTTTTTTTTTTTTTCGAGAAAACCAAATCAAGTTTGGGTTCATTTATACAACAGTGACATACGACTTGAAAAGCGGTGGCTCATCTTTGTCTTAAATAAATATTGGCTAAATTTGATTTCAGTCAAAATATGCAGAATAAAAATTTTCATTTAATGTCAAACAAAAAGAAATGAACATGAAACGCCAAATGAAAACATTTATGAGACCATTTTAGCATTTATTTGACAAATATCAAAGACAAGAAAAGAGGCAATGAAACTCAAAAACAAAAAACAAACGTAAATGCTAAAAGTAGTTCCTCAATTTCTGATTCAATCATTCTTTTATTTTTTAAATAAAACTGTTTATGATTTATTTATTTTATTTTCGACAGTTTACTTTTTTCAACGAGTGAACATGACAGATTTCATAAAATGTTTATGGAGAACTAGCTGGACCTGTGTCCCAGTATTCCCCAAAATTATGTAATCAAGAAATTCCGAGACCCAACGTTGAAGATGCTATAATTTATTAAAGGAAAGGAAAAATAAACACGAAAATTGATAATATGAAAAGTTAATAATTATGTATCAGGTTGGCAAGACAGTTCTTGCGGTTTTTAACTTTAAAATTCAGATCAACGTATCTCAGTTCAAACAAAACTTTATTGATCGAAATAAGCACCATCAGAATCAACACTTCTTTTGCCAAACCGACTGGCGAGCATATTAGCGTTCTCGGTTGCTAAGCAAACATGATTGTTGGTTCGTGGAGGAATTGTTGATTTCCCATTATTTACTACACTGTTGTAGATTTTCCAAAAATCACTGGATCCTAATTTTTGCGCATCTATGCATTTTTGGTTGTTTCAGTAAATTCTCTCTTAGTTGTCGCTATTTCTTTCTTACAATTACTTCTAGCTTCTATATACTTCTGCCTGTTTAAACTGGACTTATGTCGGTTAAATCTGCGGTACGCATGCTGCTTTTGCGCAATGGCAGTTGCACAAGTAGAAGTAAACCATTGGAGAGAGTGGGGCTTGCTATAAAATTTCCGCGTGGGAACATGTGCTTCAATTGCCATTTTGATCTCATTTGCACACTGTTCAGCAGGAAGAGAAAAGATATTTCCCCGTGGGGCATCTCTGATGAGATCCCTGATGGCTTCCCAGTCAGCCTTTTTATAGTATCTCGTTGTTTTGAGCAATGACTCTTCAGTTTTAGTTCTAGAGTTTAGACCATTATCACTGCATGATCAGCGTTCCCAAGTGGGCTGTGGGCATTCGTTATACAATCATCGGGAACTGTGGCCAAAAACAGATCTTGAAGTGATGCATGTTGATCTTATTGGTCTGGGAAACGTAACCATCTGTGATAGGGAGTGGCTGGAAATCATCATCATATACGTTATGTTTAATTCAGAAGCAAGTTCTCGAACAGTTGTGCGTGAATTGGTTTCAACTAAGGCTCTTAATTGATCGTTGTACACATTCGACGGCCGATCACTATGCTCATCATCTTCAAGACTACTGTCGCCGCCACAAAATTTCTTAAACCACCATTGTGCTGTGTGTTAAGTAGTAGTTCCTGGGCCAAACGCTTTTTTGATATCACAAGCTGTTTCATCAGCTTTTCGACCTAGCTTGAATTGAAATAAGAAAATTTTGCAAATTTGCTTTTTTCCATCTTGTATTCAGCATTTTGAAAAGACAATTATTTTAAAACGATTGTAATTTAAACAATTAGATAAAGCAAAAAAACGCTCTTTAAAATGATATATAAAGTAAAGGTATTTTGAAAAGTTATTTGAAAATACATCATTTGAAATCAAAATGAAAAATTCCACAAGAACTTTCTTCTCAACCTAATATTTTCATAAGTAATGTTAAGGAGGGATGCGGGCGAACTGTGTCCAGGCAAGCAGGAAGAACAATGGAAATTCCATGCAATCAAAAGAATAATGGGTCCATTCCAGGAAAGGTAACCTAGGCTGCATCCAGACAAGCAGGAAAGGAACAATGTGCCGGTCCCAGGAAAGGTGACCTAAGCTATATCCAGGCAAACGAAAATAAACAATGGAACTCCCTGGATTTGGAGCTACTTTTATCCATGATGTGAATCGGTCATGGGTCAGACCAAAAACCAGCAAAAGTGCAATAAACAAGCTGGCGAGAAAATAGGTTAACAGGTCGAAGTGATACCAATAAAAAGAGGAGAGTGGAACAAAGCAACAGTCAGTATCAAGAGGTCAAAGTTCAGCTATTTGACCTTTGAGAACTCTACCAAACTCTGCCAATTTTGGGTCTAAACACTTGAAATTATAGATATAGGTTTCTTGGACATGGATCTAACTTAATAACTTGATTTGAGCCCAAAATAATATATGTTATGGGGTCATAGTTAAAAAAAATTGACCGTTTTTTTTTGGGGGGGGGGTTGCTCAGCATACACCTCCAAACACCCGGACACCCATGCTAATATATATATATATATATATATATATATTCCCACAGCCAAGCAACGTCGCTGCTCACAAGAGCTATGACAGCCAACAAACCGGAAGTTTAAGACTCGAGTTATGCCCTCATTTCGGCTTATCAGTGAGACATATTCGGACCTGGGATTCAAAAACCTGAGCCTCTTGCCAACTGAGTCTTGGATTTCCGGTTTGTTGGTTGTCATAGCTCTTGTGAGCTGCGACGTTGTTTGGCTGTGGAAATAATTATATAATCTCACATTCTGAAAAATTATATATATATATATCAGACTACCCGTGACCCGCAGTGTCAGTATACGTCATAGCTATGGAATAGCGAGTATACAGAATGAATGCATAAATATGATACTCTTGATGGAAAGAAAATACTTTTAACAATTACGTAAATGGATCACAAATATATTTTTTTGTTACATACTTTTGTGCGAAAGTATATTAAAATGAAAAAATATATTGTGGCTGGCAGAACAGATTAGCATATGAAGGCTTTTCCTCTAAATACATAATGTGTTCAAAGATTCTTTACTCGATAAAACTTTGAATCTTCATTCTGTTTGAAGCCTTAAACGTCTTTATTTTGGCATCTTTTCTTGAAGAGAAGTCGTAGACAAACAGCAGAAAACAAAAGAAACTGATACGAGATTCTACACTGTTTTTGATGTTTGTGTTTTTTTGTTTATTTTTTTTTGTTTTTCGTGAAATAATTGTTGGATATTTTTTATGATGCAATTTACATTTAAATCACATTAAAGTTAACAATAAAATTTTGAAATAAAAACATTTAAAAAATAATTTGATTAAAATAAAAACACTGTATTCAACTTCCATGTATTGTCTTTAAAAATTTGCCATTTTTGGTGTTCAGAATTCTGCCAATGCTCAGAGGTTAATATGTCATAACATGGATCAAAGTTTAACCAGGAAACTTTCAGGGAAATACAATTTATTTAGGTAGCTGATGACCTAAACAAAATCCATAGAAAAAGATTAAATACTGAACTTTGGAGACTGTTTACACTACATTAATCAGAATCAGAAAAATCAGAACTTCTTCCTGTTATAGTCACAACGTTTCAGCCGTTTTGCTCTCCGGCCTTCCCCAGTTCGATATAAAACACCTGATGAAGGCCGGAGGGCAAAACGGCCGAAACATGACTATAACAACCAAGATGAGGAAGTCAGTCTGACAATCTCAATAAATGAAAACACCTCATCTCAAAAATACAGACAATTACTTTCTTGGGATATTTGTATATATTTTCCAATGCCAAAACGATTCTTTTAATTATCTTTTTTTTATTCTGTTTAAAAAAAGCCTTCCATTGACGGTAATAATAATAAAATAAATATTTATCGATTTTAAACTACCAATAACGCTAAAATCAATAGATCACATCACCCCCCCCCACACACACACAAGTGTATTTTTTATGTTTGAGAAAATATGTGCACATTTAACATGTTTTTACAGTAATCAAGGAAAAATAGCAACTTTATAGTTAAATACTTTGAGATTTATGAATATTCAAAATCAGTAATTGTATCGGTATTGTCCCATCATTAAGTTACACATAAAAGAGAATCAGTTTTTTTACCAAGAAAATCTGGTGACTTTTCCACAGATCTGATCAGATTATAAATCAACAATTTGATATTCCGCGATACATTATTGTAGCATCAAATTGACACTTTCAAGCATAAAAGTCTTCAAATAATCAAAACGAAAAGTTTTGCTTGAATGAAGCAATATTTATATAACAGATTACCCACTTAGGGTCTAGTAGTCAATTAAAACCAAAAGAATGGACTTACCCGTCTAAGCATGATGGAACATCCTGGCTTTCTTACAAACTAACTTTCTAAGCTTCTAGCTCAAGTTATTTACTCTGAGCTCAGCTAGTCCGACAGCTGAGCACTGATTACTAAATTCAATATAAATTTATTTTCTAATTATAATATAAATTTATCAATCAAGTCAGATCGAACTAATTTTCCTTCAAAGACCATGGACAATGGAGGAGGGGGCATAATGTGACGTAATCAACCTGAGGGAGCAATTTTCCCTCATTGGGGAGCTTTAGATCCCCCCAGGGGCCTGAGGAGAGCCAAATAACTATACTAAGACCGTTTTAATCGATCCCAGGTAGCGACAGATATCCCGAAGAACTAGAGAATATAAATATATATTTTATTTCATTGTCAAAATAGATATTGTTTGGAAATCAGAGAAATATATTTTGCAGTTAAAATTGATGACAGGAAACTTTGAGCATAATACTGTCTGGCCTTGGTGAACTCAAAGCCAGATGTCAGACTGACAGGGTGATGTTAGGGGTAATGGGATTTTAATATATCTGTAAATCTCAGATCACAAAATTGTTGGATTGTACACCCGCAAAATCTGGGGTTTCCCGATTCCGTGGCGTAATCTGATTGGCTAAGAAGACTTCCAACCCTGACCATACACCACTATTAATACAAGTGTCACGCGGAAATTAGCCAGTTTCGAAGCAGTTTCCGAAGGAGTTGTGCGCGAAACTCGAAGTAACCTGCCGTCCCCTGAAGATGTGACTCCTCCTCCTCTTCCTCTGCCCGTCTGACGCTGTCTTAAAGAGATTTGAGACTTTTAAAACTTACTAAGAACTGACGATAATTGTAAAAACATTGTAAGTTTGTGAAATAATTCTGTAGAGTAGAATTCATGTGCCTGTTTTTCTTTCTGCCTGCGGCTTCGATATTCGCTTTCAGCATACAGGATTCAATGTAACAACCCCAGAGAAGAACACGACGATCAGAGTCGAGTTTCCAGACAAAAAGGGGTCCTAGCCGAGCTTCATAAGTGTGAGCTCCAAATAGTTAAGAAAATTCTTGCTTGAATGATTAAATATTAATAGAATATTAGATTAGCTACTAGATAAGACGATTCTAATATTTTACCCAATTCTAATACAATTAGAAATTCCATACTAAATTTTCGATTCCAATACAATTCTTGATTCCGATTCTTCATAAATCTCTAAATATTTAACTATACAGTTGCTATTTTTTCTCGATTACTGGAAAAACATGTTGAAAATGCAGATATTTTCTCAAACGTAAAAATAAACTGGGAGGGGGGTGTGATCTAAAGATTTCAGTTTCACTGATATTTTCAAATCAATAAATATTTATTACTTTATCATTACTACCCACATTGAAAGATTTTGTTTTAAACAAAATCAAAAATGACAAAAGAATCATTTATAGCATTGGAAAATCTGCACAAATTTTTTCAGATTCAAATGCCCCCACAAGTTCTAATTTTTCTAATTCCCGGTTCTGATCAATCATCCAAATGCCACCCATGGACTAGCAACCAATCAGAATCCAGATAATGGAAGGTTTTAGTTTTTTTATAATTCCACTTTCTAGGTTTCTATTTCAAGTTATTTAGTTTTGAGGCACAACCAGACAGGTTGAGAACTCTCCTCCCCACCAACACCTGCTTTAATCATGTCTGATATGTTGTACATTATATTAAATAGTTTCAAAAAGATAATTATTCAATTAATTACAGAGCTTAAAACCATCTTTCGTAAATTAGATGCATTTCACAATTCACATGTTTCCCCGGGTGAAAACAGTTCTTGAAATTCTAAGAAATACAGAGAGGGGGGGGGGCGAAAGCAAACGATTGATTTAATTCTAATAAAAATGATTTTATCTCTTTTTCTTTTGTATATCGGTTATTATTTCCACTCAATGCAATTAATAAAATGTTTCAAACAGATGCTTAGCAGGCCACCCAGCATTGCCCGGTCGTAAATATGCTTAAATATGGTATTTTGATTAATGCAGATTTCATATTTATTATTATATTGGACTCAATATAATCCTAGCATTACAAGTTGATTTTTTCTTTTTAGATAATTGTTATTTTATCAACCTGTATGAAAAGAGCTATGTAAAAGATGCTTAAAACCGTTTGAATTATGCAAATACCATCATTAGTTCAAAAGTTATGACAATTTTAAGCGCCAAAATTTATGCTTTTCCGTGGACATTTTCTTTACGGACCTCAACATTTCAAGAAATTCAGTAATTCCGCCACCATTTATTTATTTTCCAAGCTATTCTCATGAAACTTGGCACTCTTATGTAAAATTGTGTGCTCTTTCTGATTATGCAGTCAAATCTTATGTATCTCTTTACCATAAGCCATGAATTATAAATTAAAATATACAAATTTCAATTTTTTTTAAACTGGCGCTGGTATCATACAGTGGGTGTCTATTCATGAACAAAACTAAGTATTATAGTAGTATTTAAATATAGCTTTATTGAGAATAGGCATTTTCCTGCCTCCTCACTAAAGAAGAGCTTAATCTGGGAGGAGCCATTGAATGCCTAAAGAGCATTCATGGCCGGTATTTACTACTCCCTTCAAAGAAAAAAAAATTGAGTAAATATGAATTAATCTCAGAAATAAATCAAAGAAAATTTTTCACATAGATTTTGGATTTCTGTAAAAGATGGAAATTCCCATAGTCGACCAGAACGTATGCATTTTGGGACCAGTCTAATTTTCAATTTCGTAAATCCTCTCTATCTGGCCTAAAATATACACCTATTTTCTGAGATGCAACCATAAATCGTACTCTACATGAATCCTTGATGTAACTTTCACAGTACCAGGATACCAGGAATCCTGATAAGCAACAAGTATATATTCACCAGTTGATAGTAATTTTTGTCATTTCTATTCTGTTGTTTTACTGAAAATTCAATTATGTAAACAAAGAAATAAAACTATTTTTTTACCTTGTTTCCACCTTAACATTTAAAATGATTACGTTTATAGGTTTTAGAGCATGCTGAAAACGAATATCGCATTTAAATTTTCTGCAAATAAGTATTTTTCCAAATATCAAGCAATGTCATTTTTTATGTTATCGCTGGTGGCCATCTTGGTACGCGCAAGCCGCAATCGTAACCCTGAGAAACTATGCGCAAATGCACATACCAAGATGGCCACCAGCAATAACATAAGAAATGACATTGCTCAATATCCGAAAAGCTACTTATTTATGGAAAATTTAAATGCAATATTCGTTTTCAGCATACCCGAAAACTTTAAAAGATAGTCATTTTAAAGAAAAATGTTAAGGTAAAAATTTACAAAATGCATCACAATGAAATTCTTTATCGAACCGCCTAATTATTATCATTATTATTATTATTATTTAGATATCCTCAGTTAAAAAAAATGGGTTTCTCTTACAGATTCAAAAAAATGGCCATGACAAGGAGTTAAAAATAAATTCAAGTTTCACAATATATTTTATTCAATTGTTAGGTGAAAGCACAGAATAGTTAACAAAACACCCTTCCTTCCCCATGTTAAGAATGGGTTTCTAAATATTATTTCAGCATGGTAGCATAAGTGCACAAGTACCTTTTTATATTTGTTATATATTCGTTTGTTTTTTTGTTTTTCTTGGGGGGGTTCTTTTTTACCACTAAAAAAACACAATTCTACCTTAAATACAAGAAGTTATAAGTACAACAATAATAGAAACACATGTACTTCGTACATTTTGTTGTTTTTTAACGCTTTTAGCACACGTGTACGAAAAGCGTTAAAAACAACAAAATAGTCTTGTTTGGAAATCAAATTCGAAAAACTTGAAAATAATTTTTTAAATTGAAAAACTCACAATAAAAAAATGAAACTGATTTTTCTACTTTCGTTTTGAAAACAGAAAAAACAGTTTTTTATTATTCTTTAGTCAGCTGAGCGCATACAAAGCCGTTTCTCTTCAAGCGGATTTGAATTTCTATAAAAGATAACATTTTAAAGAAATTTCTGCACAGTTAATAATTATCAAATATGTACATATTATACATGAAAATAATTCTGAAACTATTATCTATATGAAAATGGATAATATATACCAATTTATCTTATCAATTTTGAAATATTCTCTGTCAACTTTGCTTGGTCACAACTTTGCTTCCTGTGGCCGTAAAAATATAAATCAAAGTCCAGTAGAGATGGACTGCTATGCTTATATAGCCTGTAAAATTTCAGCCATATCCAATTAAATTTTAGCCTGTAAAATTTCAGCCATATCCAATTAAATTTTAGCCTGTAAAATTTCAGCCATATCCAATTAAATTTTAGCCTGTAAAATTTTAGCCTGTAAAATTTCAGCCATATCCAATTAAATTTTAGCCTGTAAAATTTCAGCCATATCCAATTAAATTTTAGCCTGTAAAATTTCAGCCATATCCAATTAAATTTAACCCCCCACGTTTTTTTATTTTTTTTTTTTTATTCAATTTTCACCCCAAACAAGGCACAGTGCGACTTTGAAGCAGGGGGCTACTATCAGGGACTTAATTAGCGGGGTCATTATGAAGGGAGATGAGTAGAAAGATGTTTGTTAACATTACACTTGAACTTCTGCATATCATTGCAGTTGGGAAAGCAGAATCCCGGAAGGGAGTTCCAAAGACTCGCAGTTCTGGGGAAGAAACTATTGGAGTAAAAGGCTTTCTTGCACCTAGGGATCTCTACTGTAAAGGGATGAGACTTAGTAGCTTGTCGGGTTTGTCGGGGGTAGTTACGTCGGGGAGGTACAAGTGTTTGCAGTTCGTCAGAGCATTCACCATTAAAGTATTTGTAGAACAGGCAGAGGGATGCAACATCTCGTCGATGGGACAGAGGCTGAAGCCTAGATGACAGTTCAGGACCTATCAGGTTGGCGACTCTCTTTTGAACCCTGTCCAGGAGCGAGAGACAAGCAGCAGATGCACCAGCCCAGATGTGACAACAGTACTCCATACATGGGCGAATGGTTGCCATAGAGGTATAGGATACTGTCAGGCGTAAGTAGTTTTCTAGCACAGTAGAGGGAGCCAACCTTCTTTGCAGCAGCCTTGGCAATGCTCTTAATGTATCTATTCCAGTTCATATTCCCTGTAAACGTTAGGCCGAGGAGTTTAAAAGGAGTACTTTCAGGCAATATGTTCTTGGCCATTGCTATTGGTGGCAGAGAAGGTTTCTTGTAGTTATTGAAGGAAACAAGCTTAGTCTTAGCAGCATTGAATGTGACCAACCATTTTTGTCCCCATTCCACTACGGATTGGAGGTCATCCTCTAGTGTTTCTGCCATTTCCTTGGATATGTGTTCATTTGTTTTCCCCTCATATCTGTTATAGAGAGTGGTGTCATCGGCAAATATACCCATCTCCGAAACAATTTTACCAGGGAGGTCATTTATGAATATCAGGAATAATAGAGGTCCAAGGATAGACCCCTGAGGTACTCCCGCATTTATGTCATATTGTTTGGATGTACGGCCGTCGAGGACAACTTTGATATGTATCCCAAACGTAACATATGAAAAGTAAACATTGAAAAAACAGTTTCCCTTTTTGTTGTCATTTTTTACTGTTTTTTTTTTTTTCATTTTTAACTAGGAGCATAAAAATATTGAACGCATAAAAGAAAAATAAATTAACATTGGAATGCTTATTTTATTTTCTTTCCATCAATATAATTCTTTTAAAAATTGACCAACAATAATAAAAAAGATATGACTTGTTGAAGCACATTAGATATGTAATATTGCCGATGTCCACGAAAATACAGCATACACTTGTTATGCCAATATATAGTAATGACTTAAAAAAAAAAAAAAAAAAAAAAAAAAAAAAAATGACTAGTGCACCACCACCGAGAATCGAAACCCAAACGTTTAGCTTATGATTTACTTTTTCCTTTGACGTTAATGCCCGAGCTATAAAGACATGTTTGCTGTAAGGCTAAAAAAATTAAAACATGAACAAATAGCTATTATGTTTCACATACATATTTGTAATGCCAGCGTTCAACCTTCACTGGCAAATCCCATTTTAATTTTCGCACTTTTGTACCGATTTTCCCCGGTTAAAACCCAAATATAAAGTTTCATGTCTGTAAACTAAAAACTGACAGAGGAGTTTCGTAGGCAAAAATGTTTTTAACAAATATCTATATGCATAAATAAATATGTATATAGAAAGGGGTTTGTGTTAATGTAAGGTTTTTAAGCAAATATTATGCAAGTATAAATCATGTAGAATATCTGCATGAATATAATTACACGTAATAATTAACTAAAGATGATCATCCTATAAGAAAACTGAAAAAACTAATAGGGAATTAATTAATTGATTGTTTAAAAGATTATGAAAATTAGCTAGAGTTTTTACAGATGAATGCAATTCTACAACCCATATATAACAAAATAGTATTTTCTTTTTTAATCAATAGAAAAAAGGGGTTTTAATATGAATATCAATACACAAATTTATAGGAGTATATATATATATATATATATCAATCATGATTCTTTGAGGGGGTACAAAATTTATATATCACAATCATGATAATTCATGATTAAAAACGTTTTAAAATAAAGTAGACTGGGTGAACAGGAGAAGGGGTTCTATTTTATTTTAAAACGTTTTTAATCATGAATTATAAAAGTCTTCCCTTCATGATTGAGATTATATATATATATATATATATATATATATATATATATATATATATATATATATACACACACACACACACACGTACACATACACGTTTTATAATTTTTTTTAATATATTTTTCTTCTTTTCATTACTAATATCCATATATAGAAAAGGCAAAAGTGGCACACACGTTTTTGTATGCCCAGCAAAGGCTTTTTTCATGGAGGTTCTCGGGGTGGGGGAGAGGTTACTATGTTTTAGAACTTTTTAAATACTCTCTAGATTATAATATCTACGATTTGCAAACAGGCGTCATCTCTATATTTATTTTGGTCGACTTTTATAAAATTCACACTATTCCATCCTCTAGCATATTTTTCATATAAAAGCGAAACTAATCGAAAGCAATGGCAACTTCTCGGCTTTTCTGCAGGGACATCTTGGAAGCAATTAGCTTTGATCAATGTGGGGGAAATCCCTCATATCAGACAATTGCTATTCATTTGGACACTCCCTTTTTGTGGAGAGCTCGTTTTCCCTAACATTGTGGGGAAACAAATAAATGAAATGGTGGAAAACTGAACTGGCCTTCAGCCAATGTTCATTTCTGCACCTAAACACATTCACTTAACAAGTCAACTTTTTGAATGACATCGCAACATTTGAACACTTTTCACTTCCTATGGCTTCGTAGCGCAGCGGTAAGAGCTCATGTTTTATTTCACATTCTTTTCTGCCTTCGGGTTCGTCATGGGTTCGAGCCTCCCTTCCTGCTAACACGTTTTTCTTTTACATCTCCAAACACCCGGGCAACGCCGGGTACCCCCACTAGTTATTTAATACATACTGAGTTATTTTAAATCTCTTTTATTCATTCTATATCCATAGTTTATGTTGCTGTACTTGACTTCAAATCGTGATCTTAATTGTTGCTGATGAAACAAATGTTTTAATAAATAAAAAATCCTTTCAGCTTAGAAACGATCGTATACCAAAAATATTGATGTTGAATTCCAGGAAATTATATGAATAATACATAATTTTGTTAATTTCGATTTACTAGATATATATGTACAGTAAGTAATAACGTATGAAACTATATAGCAATTCAGCTACACAGAATTTTTTGCATTTCATCACTTTAGGGAATCATTAGCTCTACTTTCTAAGTACTGCTGAAGTAAATACTGAAAATCGATACATAATATATATTTCATCACAGTATTTTATGTGGACATATGAAATAAATTTTATATATATATGTATATAAAATCCTTAATAATGGAATTTGAATCAGATAGAAGCAATCATACAACCTGGGTTGATCTTACTACAAAACTGAAGACAAGGAATTTGGTTTTATGTTTCTGAAGTTTTTTTATTATTCGGATGCCTGTTCTCATTATGAGTGTTATTTTCACAACATTTTGATCGATGTAACTTTCAACCTACTTCAGATGCATGTTGTCAAACTCTGGAATTTGAGAACCTGTGGCATAGTGGATAGAGTACTGGGTAAATTTAGTTGTGAAAGTTACCCTTCTGGTAGTTGAAGGTTCAATGCTAAGTGTGGATGACACTCAAGATACAATTGCGAATTATTTAGGACTTTTACCCAGTCATGGTTGACAGAATGAGAGCAAGTTACCACTGTGGATTAAATTTAGGGCTTTGTTCAAAATTCTGTGCAGATTCCTGGGAACTTCAACAGAATGATTCCAGAGTTCAACAAGATACACCTGAAGAAGGTAGGAGGTTACATCGATCGAAACATTGTACAAATAACACTCAAGATGAGAATAGTAGTCCAAAGAATCGAAGTAATATGAAAAGATTTGGTGGTAATGGTGATGATTTGTTGATTCAAAATTATCTTGTGATGTCCATCTACGACTGAATAGTAGATTTAAAATGATTTAATGACAGACAGGTAACCATTTTGCATAACTTCCACACATATATCTCAATAGTGACTCAAACGGTGGAGCTATTCAGCTATTCTGGGAAGGAACAATCATCACATCATTTTCTGCCACAAAATGGTCTTCATACAGATCTTCTCACCATAGTGCAGTTGCAATAAACTCAACCCAAAATACGTTGTTTTTTGTTTTTTTTAACTATTTATTATTTTTTTTTATATTTTTTATTTACTATTTATTTATTTTTTTTATTTACTATTTATTTTTTTTATATTTTTTATTTACTATTTATTTTTTTTATTTTTTATTTACTATTTATTTTTTTATATTTTTTATTTAATATTTATTTTTTTTATTTACTATTTATTTTTTTTATTTTTTTATTTACTATTTATTTTTTTATTTTTTTATTTAATATTTATTTTTTAATTTTTTTATTTACTATTTATTTTTTAATTTTTTTATTTACTATTTATTTTTTTATATTTTTTATTTACTATTTATTTTTTTATATTTTTTATTTACTATTTATTTTTTTATATTTTTTATTTACTATTTATTTTTATATTTTTATTTACTATTTATTTTTATATTTTTATTTACTATTTATTTTTTATATTTTTTTTTACTATTTATTTTTTATATTTTTTTATTTACTATTTATTTTTTATATTTTTTTATTTACTATTTATTTTTTATATTTTTTTATTTACTATTTATTTTTTATATTTTTTTATTTACTATTTATTTTTTATATTTTTTATTTACTATTTATTTTTTATATTTTTTTATTTACTATTTATTTTTTATATTTTTTTATTTACTATTTATTTTTTATATTTTTTTATTTACTATTTATTTTTTATATTTTTTTATTTACTATTTATTTTTATATTTTTTTTTACTATTTATTTTTTATATTTTTTCATTTACTATTTATTTTTTATATTTTTTTATTTACTATTTATTTTTTTATATTTTTTTATTTACTATTTATTTTTTTATATTTTTTTATTTACTATTTATTTTTTTATATTTTTATTTACTATTTATTTTTTATATTTTTTTATTTACTATTTATTTTTTATATTTTTTTATTTACTATTTATTTTAATATTTTTTTTTACTATTTATTTTTTATATTTTTTTATTTACTATTTATTTTTTATATTTTTTTATTTACTATTTATTTTTTATATTTTTTTATTTACTATTTATTTTTTATATTTTTTTATTTACTATTTATTTTTATATTTTTTTTTACTATTTATTTTTTATATTTTTTTTTACTATTTATTTTTTATATTTTTTTATTTACTATTTATTTTTTATATTTTTTTATTTACTATTTATTTTTTATATTTTTTTATTTACTATTTATTTTTTATATTTTTTTTTTACTATTTATTTTTTATATTTTTTTTTTACTATTTATTTTTATATTTTTTATTTACTATTTATTTTTTATATTTTTTTATTTACTATTTATTTTTTATATTTTTTTATTTACTATTTATTTTTATATTTTTATTTTTACTATTTATTTTTTATATTTTTTTATTTACTATTTATTTTTTATATTTTTTTATTTACTATTTATTTTTTATATTTTTTTATTTACTATTTATTTTTATATTTTTTTTTACTATTTATTTTTTATATTTTTTTATTTACTATTTATTTTTTATATTTTTTTATTTACTATTTATTTTTTATATTTTTTTATTTACTATTTATTTTTTATATTTTTTTATTTACTATTTATTTTTTATATTTTTTTTTTACTATTTATTTTTTATATTTTTTTATTTACTATTTATTTTTTATATTTTTTTTTACTATTTATTTTTTATATTTTTTCATTTACTATTTATTTTTTATATTTTTTTATTTACTATTTATTTTTTTATATTTTTTTATTTACTATTTATTTTTTTATATTTTTTTATTTACTATTTATTTTTTTATATTTTTATTTACTATTTATTTTTTATATTTTTTTATTTACTATTTATTTTTTATATTTTTTTATTTACTATTTATTTTTTATATTTTTTTATTTACTATTTATTTTAATATTTTTTATTTACTATTTATTTTTATATTTTTATTTACTATTTATTTTTATATTTTTTATTTACTATTTATTTTTTATATTTTTTATTTACTATTTATTTTTATATTTTTTATTTACTACTTATTTTTTATATTTTTTATTTACGATTTATTTTTTTATTTAGTATTTATTTTTTTAATATTTTTTATTTACTATTTATTTTTATATTTTTTATTTACTATTTATTTTTATATTTTTTATTTACTATTTATTTTTATATTTTTTTATTTACTATTTATTTTTATATTTTTTTTATTTACTATTTATTTTTATATTTTTTTATTTACTATTTATTTTTATATTTTTTTATTTACTATTTATTTTTATATTTTTATTTACTATTTATTTTTATATTTTTTTATTTACTATTTATTTTTATATTTTTTTATTTACTATTTATTTTTATATTTTTTTATTTACTATTTATTTTTATATTTTTATTTACTATTTATTTTTTATATTTTTTTTTACTATTTATTTTTTATATATTTTTTATTTACTATTTATTTTTATATTTTTATTTACTATTTATTTTTATATTTTTTTATTTACTATTTATTTTTATATTTTTTTATTTACTATTTATTTTTATATTTTTATTTACTATTTATTTTTTATATTTTTTTTTACTATTTATTTTTTATATATTTTTTATTTACTATTTATTTTTTATATATTTTTTATTTACTATTTATTTTTTATATATTTTTTATTTACTATCACTGTTCCTATTTTGGTCTGTTTCTTTTTTATCTTCTATTATGTAAAGGAAAGTGTGTGTTTGTATATCTACTAAAAACTTTCGTCAGCAACATTTGAACCAGGTTAAAACTGATACCATGTGAAAGACTAACCCCTCAGATACATATGTGAAAATTAGAAGAAAAAAAAAAGATTTTGTGGTGGTTAACTAGATCACTTTTTGGAAGGGGGGGATGTTTTCATGTCGCGTTTTTTGCAAGTGACGCACGCGTAATCCACTAGAACTGTTTAAAAACATTATTTTTAACATCATGACGTCATAAGCAATCATGATCCTGTGGGTAAAAGCATTTGCCAGTAACTTTTTCCCTTCTTTCCGTTTCAGGTTCAAACCTGACTACCACGGCTAATTATTTTTTTTTTTTTTGCGACCGCATGCACACTCGCTGCAATTTTGATTAAAAGAAAACTTGTTTTGATTCATTTATTTTTTTCCAGCACACAAGCAACAAAAACACTTCTCTTTGTATCCCTTAAGTTATCCTGTACTTCTTTTTTGGGGAGGGGGGGGTCCATTCTTTAATTTTTGAAATTGTTGTGGGGGTATTGATTAAAGTACTCAATATCCTTAGTATAGCAGCTGTGCATATCCAAACTTCAAGCCCACCCAGGCAACGCTGGGTATCCATGCTAGTCAATATATATAAAAGGCAAAAGTGATGCATGCGTTTTTGTATGTCTAAGAAAGGCTTTTTTCAGGAGGGGGGGGTACTATTTTTTAGAACTTTTTATATACTCCCTAGATCATAATATTTTTTTTATATACTCCCTAGATCATAATATCTACGATTTGCGAACGGACGTCGTCTCTACATTTATTTTGGTCGACTTTTACAAAATTCATGCTATCCCACCCTCTTGCATGTTTGTGTTTTTCATATAAAAGTGAAACTAATCGAAAGCGAAGGCAGCTTCCTGGCTTTTCTGCAGAGATGTCCAGAAACCCCTCATATCAGACAATTGCTATTCATTTGGACACTCCCTTTTTGTGGGAGCTGGTTTTCCCCAACATTGTGGGGAAACAAATAAATGAAACGGTAGAAAGCTGAACGGGCCTTCAGCCAACATTTATCTTTGCACCTGTGTTAACTCATTCACTTATCAAGTCAACTTTTTGATTGACATCGCTAAATTTGAACGTTTTTCACTTCCTATGGCTTTGTAGCATAGCGGTAAGACGTCACGTTTTCTTTCACTTTCTTTTCCGCCTTCGCATCACAGGTTCGAGTCTGCCTGACTACTAACACTTTTTTTCCCCCCTTTTACACCTCTAAACACCCAGGCAATGCTGGGTACCGCCACTAGTCTATTATATAAAAGAAAATATGTGTGTTTGTATGTCTGCTAAAAACTTTAGTGAGCTGCATTCGGTACTATCTAAAAAAGCAATGCCTCGGATGCATAATATGTCAAAAAGATTAATTCTGTGGTGATTAATGAGACCACTATTTTTTGGAAGGGGAGGGGTTTTTTGCATCGCATTTTTTGCAAGTTACGCATGCATATCAAACTAAAACTGTTTACAATGCTTATTTTTCAACCTCATGAATACAACAAGTTTGCCGGAAACTTTTTGCCGTCTTCCTCTTTTTCGAGTTATGTTTGAGCCTGTTTATTTTTTGTTTTTTTTCTTTTTCAGTCGCGCCGGTACTCTCTGGTATTTTGATTGAAAGAAAAGTTGCTTTGGTTCATTTAACTGTTCTTGAGGAGAAGGGAGTTTTTTTATCCAGTCCATGATCCGGAGAATAGCTTCCTCGCTACATAACCCTTCTGCCGAAATATTTAGTGGGAAGGTGATTATGTATTTCTTTATTTTTGGGGGGGGGTGATTACATTTTCATAATTTTCTCCGTTCTTTTATTTTTTAAATTGTTGTGGGGGTATCTATGAAAGTGCTCAACATCCTTAGTAAAGCAGGTGTGTCCAAACCGAACTTCATATTGATTTAGGCAACACCGGGTATTCATGCTAGTCTAGTATCAACCGTCTGTGTGTTGTTATGTCCACTAAGACATTTTGTCATCCGCATCAAATTGACACAAACCTGGTATCGTTAGAAAGAGCGATTTCTCGGACACATAATATGAAAAAATTAGAAAAACTCGTCAATTATTTCATGTAGAAATGTAGTTTTGTTTGAAAGGGAATTAGGTAAAAATCTTGGTTTCGATGTCATGTGTTAACCGTGCATTCGCAAACAAAATTTGCAACATGATATCAGTGATGTCCAATCGAGAGCTGTTCACTTACAAACTTAACTTTTGCAAGTTCACAACCAGCATGCAGCATTTTTTTTTCTTTTAACTTTCATATTTTTTTAAATTCTCAACTTTCTTATGCTCACTCACCATGTTTTTTTTTCTTTTCTTTTAATAACACAAGATGGCACCCAAGTTTGTTTTTTTTATTGACGATTAAATTATAATATTTAACTGTATTTTATAACTGGGCAAACCCGGGTGCCGCTGCATCCACTAGTATTATTTATAAATTGAACAAAATGAATTCAAAACAGGTGCCTTGTATTGCTGTATCACTTATTCTTCTATGATTCTTGCTTTTTGTTTTTTTTTGTTTTTGTTTTGTTAAGGGTTCACAAGACTTTTAGACTACCCTAAACATATATGAATTAGCGAAAAAAAAAAGGGGGGGGAGGTTATTTTTACTATTGTAATTTTAATGTAACTTCAATCACTTAGAAACACAGAGGAGGCAAGAAAAGGAAAAAAAAAAAGAAATATTATCAAATAAAATTCTCAGAAATAGAAAAAAAAATAGGAAACTTCATAGGATTCGTCAAAAATCATCATACGATATATCAGTTAGTTTTTAGGCATAGCTAAATCCTACCATATCAATTAGCGTATTAATTTTATATATACTAGCAGGCTGCCCGGAGAATCTACTTTCATTTTTGCGCCCCCCCCCCCCCGATAGAATTTATTGGAGGCAGCAGGAAACACTTATTATATACCATATCGAAATTCCATGTTTCATTACTTGACTGTTCAACAGGTCTTACTTGTTTGGACTTCAAGCGTGACATCATTTTTCAGTGGATAGGCCTGCTGCTATTTTTAATATGACAGCCACAACAGAGGCCAACTAGGGTCAGCCATCAGGCCTTGATAAGAAAGACCTGAATATGCAACAACTAAAAAAAAAAAAAAAAAAAAACTAAAAGGATTAAAAGGGTTTGTGGCAGAAGAGAAGGTGTTGCTATTTTGCTAGCATTGCTGAAAGGTTGAAAAGTGAAGCAACACAATAAACGAAATCCTGACTGATAAGATCAAAGAATCTGACTTCATTGAAGAAGAAAAAAAAAATGCACTGGTTGCCCACCTACAATGGGCATATATATAAAATATATTAAATGAAAGATGAGGAATAAAAGTTATATATAACTTTATCATATAATCAGGACAATAAGAAAAGGTAAAGGGGAAAATCAAGAAAAAAAAACTCTTTAGGTTATGGCATTTTCTAAGTTAAAAAAAGAGAAGAGCGAAAATTATACAACATGCAAATACAGAAAAACTGGCTTAATAACATTTAGAGATGAAATGATTGGTTGGTTGTTTTTGTTTTACGGCATATCAACCCTTTTCAGGTTATTTAATGCCGAATCCAGTGATTTTGAAGAAAATTTTTTTCATAGAATATATTTGCTTTTTTTTTTTCAAGTCGGTTTCTATTTTTTTTTTTTTTTTACACAGTGATCACCACTTATCAAGGCCCGGAAGCCACTCAGGGATAAGGGTTATTGCAAGTACATTACCTTAGTGTGGAGATTTTATGAAGTGTTTAATTAGGGGGGCGGTTCATTAGGAATTTGTTAACATTGGACTTGAAGATATCCAAGTTGTAGTCCGGAGGGAAGCAGGCAGACGGAACAGAGTTCCACAGGCGTGCAGTTCTAAGAAAGAAGCTTTGTTCATGGAATCCGCGTTTTGATTTAGGAACAGATATAGAGTGGGAGAAATTTTTCACAGTGGATTCAGCTAGACGGGTGTTTTTCGTGAAAGATTGGCGAGGGGGGACCAGGGATTGGAGTTCAGACGAGCACCTGCCATGAAAATAACGATAAAACAAGGATAGGCTCGCAACGTCTCTTCTGTGGGAGAGAGATTGCAGGGTAGAGAAAAGGGCATCCCCCACTAAACCACGAAGTCTATTTTGTACTCTGTCAAGGCATGATAGGCTGTTTTTGGCAGCTCCTGCCCAGATATTTAACCCATAGTTAGGATTCTAACAGGTACTACAATTCCAGGGCAGAGTGGGCCTGGGAGCAATGGCAATTAAGGGGTGGCTCCACACTCCCCAAAGCCCGCAAGCTGGGGCCTCACTATCGGATATAGTTTAAGGTCATATCCAGGACAGATATGAAATGAGAATGAAGGGATAGGATGATATGGTAAAAAAAATAATTAAAAGTACGTACAAGGATAACTCGGAAGGGTAGTACCTATATATTTTTTTGCTCTTTTTAATATTGATAAGCTTTGCTTTGTTAAAGATTTTCTCTAATAATATTGTTCGTCTATATAACCGAAAATGAGACCACTGAAAAAGGGAGGCAGAAAAAAACCTACGTTCTATCAAGGAAAAAGAGACAGAGACAAGAGTCTAGATAGGAGAGGGAAGAAAAGTGGACATTGTGATAGGTTAAGGAATATGCTCAATCGAAACATGCCAGACAAAACCTGAAGACAGAGACTTGGAGGGAAATAATGCCTCGCTTCTGTCCAGGCAAGAGAAATGTTCAGCACTGAATCCTTTCATTTTTACACTGTTCATTTTTCAATCTGCAATCACCACAACACTAGATTTACTCCCTGGACTACCTATGGTTAGAAATACTCCTCACAGTTGAGATAATTTGGGATTGGAAACAGTTTTTAATATTTTGTTGACCAGATTCCAGGCATTCACTCATGCTGTAAATACAACCGGCTTTTCAACAATTAATGCATCATTTTGGTGAATTCCTATTGAAGTCACACAAATTATTTAGTGAAATGGGTTTCAACATTAATACCAATTAACTTATATATTTTTTTAAAAACCATGTTTTAGTTAAAAAAAAAAAAAAAAAAAAAAAAAAAATGGGTACTTCTGCATTTAATCAACCCACGATGTCCACAAAGTTACTCGGGTGTGCCCAACAGATGATGGGAAGAACCGGAAATGACCAACAAGCCTTATTACAAAAAAAAAAAAAAATTGTTACCCCCCTCCATGTTAAGAATTGCGACAACCACTGAAATTCATAAATACATTGGAAAAATAATATCCTAACATCCAGAAAACTACTTATTGACTGTTTCTGGTTATTCCTGTCATCTGCCGGGCACACCCGAGTAACTTTGTGAAAATCGTGGGTTCATAAACGGAGAAGTGCCAAAAAAATGAAAGAACATTAAAAACAGTTTGAAACGACGAAACAAAAACTTGCTCGTTCATACATCAGCATATGGCATATTCTTTTCTATTATTGTATCACTTATTTCTTTCCTTTTTTTGTTTTTTTTTTTTCTACTTGGGAGTCACCACTTAAGGCCTGAAAGCCACTCGAGGATAAGGGTTAATGAATATAAGGTGGTAGTGTAGTAACCGTTAAAGATGTAAATTGGGTAGAATTTGATTATTTATGGGAATGGCTCAACAAGAACTTGTTTACATTAGATTTGAAGGCTACAATGTTGTATTCATCCGGGAAGCAGGCCAGCAAAACAATGTTCTACAGACGAGTAGTTTTGAAGAAGAAGCTTTGTTTATGGAATCTGTGTTTAGATATACATAGTAGTTGCAGCTAGTCGAGTGTTTTTTTGTGAAAGTTTGGAAGGGGGATCATAGATTGGAGCTCAACGAGCATTTTCCATGAAAATAACAATAGAGCAGAGACAGGCTTGCAACATCTATTATGTGCAGAAGAGAAAAGGGCTCCACCTACTAGGTTTCGAAGCCGGTTTTGAACTTTATCAAAGCGGGATAGGGCAAGCTGAACAGCTCCTTCCCAGATCCCCGAGTGGCTTCCGGGCCTTCATAAGTGGTGACTACCTTATAAAAAAAAAAAAAAAAAAAAGATGTGGCAACAGTAATCCATTTTTAGGGTATACTTGGCTCTTATACAGATAGAGGATCGCATTAACAGTGTGATATCTACTGGAGCATTAGAGTGATCCGACCATTTTTCCAGCAATCTTGACAACAGTTCCATTTCAGATCAAGACTAAAGGTCAGTCCAAGAAGCTTGTCAAGACATGGAGCTTCCCCAAGACGAGTGGCATTCATTTCAATTGGAACGTGATGGAGGTCAGAGCGATTATGATGAAAGGAGAGAAGCTTGATTTTCGATGCATTAAAAATTCCCTTTAACAATTATCACAAACGTTTTCAACTACCGATTGCTATGGCTTATAGCAGCGTACCTAAGAGTCCAACATTCAAACTCCTCGACCTAACATTCACACCTAACATGAATTGAAATAAATACATAGAAGATGCTGTTAAGGTTGATGCAAGGAAGATGGGCTCCCTCTACCTTGCTAGAAAACTTCTCACAACTTTCAGTATCTTATATCTCTACAAAGTCACCATTTGCCCTCGGATGGAGTATTGTTACCACATCTGAACTAGTTGGTCCTGGATATGGCCTTAAACTATATCCAGTGATGAGGCCTCAGTTTGTGGGCTTTGGGGAGTGTGGAGCCACCCTTTAATTGCCATTGCTCCCAGGTCCACTCTGACCCAGAGTCGTAGTACCTGTTAGGGTCCCAACTATGGGTTAAATAGAAACCGACTTGAAAACAACAAATATATTCTATGAAAAATTTTTTCTTCAAAATCTTTGGATTCGGCATTAAATAAACCAAAAAGGGTTGATATGCCGTAAAACAAAAACAACCAACCAACTGAACTAGAGCAGCAACTGATAGTCTCCCTCTTACACAAGGTCCCAAAAAGGGCGTTCGATCTAATAGTTTTTATTCTTGAAGTTCTTTATATCGTCAAATATTTATTCATGGAATTTGGTTTGATTGTTTTGTAGAAAAAAAAAATTGTTTTTGTTTTTGATTTTACAGAACAGGAACGTAGTTTTGTGAAAAGAAAAAAAAAAATCCAAAAGACAATAACATTAACGTTTGGTGCATTTTTGTTCAGGAATCCAGTCTCTTCAGAAAGCCTGATCTAACAGCACTAAATGCCTTAACAGGCAACATATTCCACACAACCTTCAAATAGGGCATCACAACTGGATGTCTTTTACGGTCATACCCAGGACCTATGAAAGTTAAAAAAAAAATTTTTATTATTAGAACTTATAAATATTATTGTGGATTAAATTATCTCCATCCGTCAACTAAAAAAAAAAAAAAAAAAAAAAAAAAAAGAGATTCTACTTTTTAAAGCGATTGTATATGAACACCCTGAAAAACTTGATGGGAAAATAAATAAATAAATATTTTAGAATCTAGAATGGGGAATCAGTTTAACATGTAAATTAACTGCAGAAATTGACCAGTTTCATTTGGATAAAAAGAGTTTTCAGAAAAAGGTGAAGATTTGAAATTTATTGAAAAATGGCAAAACAAGAACAAAGATATGAAACAGGATGTCTTTAGTACTTACGTAACTATTTGTGTAAAAAAAAAAAAAAAAATGTGGTGCAAATGAAAGATTTTTTTTTTGTTTATTATTTTATGGCATATCAACCCTTTTTTTTGATTATTTTATGTCAAATTGAGTAATTTTGGAAATGTTTCAAGTTGTTTATATCTTCAAATATTTATTGGTGATGTTTGGTTTGGTTGTTTTGTAAAAAAAAACTTTTTGTTTGTTGACTTTACAGAAATATGATCAAGTTTTGCAAAAGGAAAGGGCAAAAAAAACAAAAAACAAAAACAATAACATCAATGTTTGATTGATTTTATGTCAAGAAGTCAATATCTTCCGACTGCCTAATCTGATAGAACCAAGGACACATCTATAAGATTAAATGTACTTCATGTCTGATATTTTAGATCAGCGAGACGAACAGAAATATCAATCTGTACTTACAAACATAAACATAATTCTGAGGAAAAGTTTTACCCACAATTTGGACATTTCAACCTACACTATCCACAACACTGAATTCTCTCTCTCATGCCACAAGTGCATCGAAAGTGCTTTAATACTTCATTCATAACCACTTAATATAAACCTTAGGTTTGACTGATTCCTTAACCAAACACCTGGAAAAAAAAAAAAATCGCTTTCAAACATTGCAATATACCATGTCAGTCCATAAACTCCCATCTCAGATAAGCACAACTTATTTCTACTGCATTTCATTCAGGTTTCTATATTTTCTTTTCCAGCTTTCCCTTTTGAATTGACGTCACTTATTCGTATGCGCGACATATTTTTTCATTGTCATACTTCCTTTTCTTTTTTTGTTAATTTCAACTATTTACTTTTTCTGACAAAATGTGTTGATCTGAACGAAACCAGTCAATCTTTTGTAGGACTTTCTTCCTGTGTTTAATTGTTTTTCCTTTCAGTCTTTCACACACGCAAATTTAAATTTGGATCAAATAAAATCCCTAAGTTAATCTCAAAGATTACAAAATTCTGTTCGGATGGATGGAAAAAAAAAAAAAAAAAAAAAATGATCGCATTACAAGACTCATAACAAACATTGCTTTGGACCATGATTTGAAAATTATTTCAATCATCAAAAATCCATACAAATAAATCTATAAATAACTATATTGTGAATAATTAATATACAGTTTAATGGACCTATACATATTTATGATTATCCATCAGTACCTTTGGTTTCACACAAACAGCAGTTACTACAACGCACTTCCATAAAAATAATTGAATATTTTCAATGTGTATATTAAATAAATAATAAATATACAGAAGATATAAAAGGATCAAAAAAAAAAAAAAAAGTAGCGATTTAGTAGTAGAAACAGAAAGCGGGTGAATGCAATGGCTATTCAATTTAAAAAAAAAAATCACGAATGTGCAATTTTCTACCTGTATTTTATTTAATTTTCGATTTTTGAGCGATTATTGAGGGTCCAAATGACTAACGAAATCGCTACTTTTTTTCATTCTAACTCAGACACTACTTTTGTTTCAAACTAAAACGCTTTAAAATAAGTTAAAACACAAAAAAATCTAGGTAGGTAGAAGAGTAACTTATCTCATCTCTGGTAATGTTTGTTGCATATTTGTTTTTATCCTGTTCATTCCTGGTTGTTTGATATGGTAGTGGCGCAGTCTCAAATGACATTTTTCTTTTATTATTTTTAAGCACACAAATGGGGGCTAGTGTACCAAAGAGGCCCCAAATTTCTGGCCTTGGAAATTTTTTTGGAAAATTGGGATATATTAGATGACCGGTGTGATATAAAATTATGTTTCTTTTAAAGATCACTAATGTAAACAAATACTAAATAAATAAAACACTAATGTGGTTTAAATGTGCTTTAAAGGTCCTGGCAATGCTTTTAATATAATTGTTTCAACTCATGTTTCCTGTAAACGTTAGGCCAAGGAGTTTAAAAGATGTACTTTCAGATAAAGAGTCATTGGCCATTGCTATTGGTGGTAGAGAAGGTTTCTTGTAATTATTGAAGGAAACAAGTTTAGTCTTGGCAGTATTGAATGTGACCATCCATTTTTGTCCCCATTCCACTAAAGATTGGAGGTCATCCTCTAGTGTTTCTGCCATTTCTTTACATATGTGTTCATTTGTTTTCCTGTCATGCCTGTTATAGAGTGTGGTGTCATCAGCACTTTGATCAAATTACATGATTTTTAGAATATCTCATCTTCGTTCCGTAACTGGTACGGACATCATACAGACTTTTCTGTGTTTTCTTAAATTTTAAATGCTGCCATAAGTGCTAATCTGAATAAGCAATGAATACAGTGGTCCACACACACACACACACACTATTTTTAAGCAAGTGACCATCCTAACATTTTTATTTCAAAAATTGCATACACACGGTCATTGCATATACAGGGTGGACATTGGATAACTGCAATCTCCTAACGTTTCAGGCCTACAAAATTTGGCCTGAAGCCTAATTTTGTTAATATTTATTTTTAGGTAATAAATATTTCAAAGTGTAGTATCTGTTGTGCCTCAAATGGTTATTCTCCCAGGCATTAACTTCTTTCTAAAACTGTGAAGACGTTTATCGCTTGAGATTTCCCGCTCATCCACAAGAGAATGCCAGCTGACCTGGCCTAAGATCAAAATGTAATATCTGTGCTTGAACGAATGAGTTAATTTAAGAATAGGATAGACATATGATGACCAATTTTGATTGCCTTGTGTCTGACTTGCCTTTAAAATGTATCACTATTCTTTCAGACGATTTTCAAGTGTACTCAGAGGTCTTCCTTCCCGTTTGAGGCGATTTTTATTTTTGTCTTAATCCAGTGAGCCGGTTTTTTTTTTTTTTTTTTTTTTTTTTTTTTTTTAGGCGGGGTGGGTATTTTCTCTCCCACATTAAAAACCAATCCAGTGTCTAATTTTGCCTCGCGAGGATGAGAGTAAATAAGGATTAAAATAATGGTGGAGTCTATTCTGTCACTCTTAGAAAAAAAAAAAAATTAAAATCTAAATACGTCCCACACTATCAACCAATCTCCAACCTCTGTCCCATCGCCGCAATGTCGCATCCCTGTGCCTGTTTTACAAGTATTTTGGAACGTGTTCTGATGAACTCATAGCATTTGTACCACCTCGGCGTACACATTCCCGACTAATCCGACAAGCAGCAAAATTACACCCCTTCACTGTAAAGGTCCCTAGATACTGGAAATCCTATTCTAATAATTTCTTCCCTCAAACTGCTAAACTTTGGAATTCTATCCCTGTTTCCCGCTTTCCTGACTGTACCAACTTACAGAAGTACATCTTACAACAATCCTTGTTAAATACGCTCCTAAATAGTAGCCCTTTCTTACGCTCTAATTGGCAATATAATTTGTTGGTACTCTTGCATAATTTGACCCAAATTCTCGTGAATTCCCGTCAAGCATGGATCGAGACCGGCAATTATCGGTGTCAGCCGAGCGTCATAACAGACGCAGACTAATGGAAGAAAAAAAAAAAAAAAAAAAAAAAAAAAAAACGAAAAAATACAAACGAATACAAATAATCAAAAATAACCAAAAAAAAAAAAAAAAAACTACTTTGAAAAATGAAAATGTTTTTCATTTCAGTATTTAATTTTTTTTTTTTGCAAAATATTTATCAACAGAAAGTTTGTTTTTTTTCTCCAAGAAAAGATTTTTAAACCGTATAATTGTTATGTGTAAGTAGTACACTAGCACACAAGCTTTTTTTGTTTGTTTTTTTTTGTTTTTGTTTTTTTTTTTTTGTAACCATATTTTTTTTCTTGTTTTCTTTATTTTCAAGACTTGTTCCGTCAAGTTCTTTAGGTGGTACTCATTAATCCGTGCTGAAATTTTTCTGTTTGGCGAGTTTGAAAATATATTTGTCAGCTTTTTTTTCTTTTTTTTTTTTTGGTTTAGTCGCTTTCTTCCAATTCGAATATCGTCTGCTTCCATTTAGATAGCGCTTTTTCTTTGGCTAATCAAACTTCCAAAAATTCAATTAAAAAATAATAATAAATAAATAATAATCAGAAAATAAAAAGTCGCCCCCTCCCTCTTAATATCACCTTAAAAATTACTAAAAAACATAACAGAAAACAAAATTAAATAAAATAAAAAGTCGAGTTAGCGTTTCAACATTTGAACAACGCTCGCGGCTGACTACGATGATTGGCGATCTCGTCCGATCCATGTTTGATGGGAATTCACGAGAATTCGGGTCAAATTATGCAAGAGTACCAATTTGTTTGAGGATAACGAAAAAAATGTCAGTGTTCGGTAATGGGTCGAAAGGTTGGGGTCGATACGTCATACCAAAGACTAAAAACTTAAAAAAAAACTGATACTTAATGTTTCCTTAAAGTATGGATCAAGGGTAAGTGGAGTACTCCTGAGAAAGGAGTGGTGGTACCCCCCCTACACCTCAGTGTAAAGCTAATGAAAAGGACGTCTTCGGGTCACCCTCGACTATGGCCGGACACCTTTTTTTTTTTTTAAACTGATCTGTCCTCAGGAGAAATTCTAGTTTCTTTAAAAAAAAAAAAAAAAGTTCTTCGTGAAACTCAATTCTCCTCACAATAAAAGAAAAACG
The DNA here is from genome assembly GCF_053919585.1 of Euprymna scolopes. Classification (NCBI taxonomy): domain Eukaryota; kingdom Metazoa; phylum Mollusca; class Cephalopoda; order Sepiida; family Sepiolidae; genus Euprymna; species Euprymna scolopes. Next base: position 3,367,742 of record NC_136503.1, on the reverse strand, counting down.
TACGTGTGCCAAACTTCGCACATGCAAATAGACTTAGTTGTTTCGTCGGATAAAACGAAATAAAAATTGGAACGTTTTATTTAGTCGACATACCATACAGAAATTGTTAAAATATATATTTTTTAAATAAAATTATGAAAAAAAAAACCCACTTCAAAAATGTCAAAAAGAAAAAAGTGTTTAACATATTAATAAAAGGGGAGGATCTACTTTCGGAAGTCTTGAAAAAAAGTAGGTGGGAAACTAACAACGACCACTAAAAGTTATATATATATATATATATATATATATATATATATATATATATATATATATATATTATAGATTTCATTATGAAATATAGATTTAAAGAAAACTTGGTTTTCGGAATCAGCAAATCAGCAAACAATTAATCTGACATCTAAGGAAATAAATAAACAAACTAAACTTTAAAAAAAAAAAAGGAAGAGATTTGATTATCTCGAACTTTTCAGTTTAAGAAAAAGACTTCCACTAAAACAAAATTATGTTAGCCAAATTAGTTCATATAGTTTCATAACAATGTCATTTTAATTAGTTATTAACCAAAATAAAATTAAATAATATAACCTGATTATTATGGTATAGTTTTATTATTAGATTATTAATCGAACCAAATTGTTAAAATAATAAAAATAATAAAATAACTAGAACTAATTTGGTTAAGATAATGTTGTTTTAATAGTAGTCATCTTAAAGCTGAAAAGTTCAAGATAAACAAAGATAAACACTGTCCCACGTAATTGTTTTTTTTTTATAAAAGACAGGTGAAATTAATTAGCGTTATTCGTATCTTTTTAGAAATAATATCAAATTTTAATTTTTTCAAGAAAGAGTCGACGAAAAAAGTATTCATATTTGTTTTTAAAATATGTCGCAAATAATATATATATATATATATATATATATATACACACACACACACACACACACACACACACACATACTTACTGTATAAGACGATCCATTTTCATCCTGAAAATCTCGTGTGTCTGGAATAGAAAGATGCATCGCGATTTTTTTTTTTTTTTTCAGTAAAAAAATGTCTCAACGAAATCCGCCAAAAAAGTATGTTGTAAATATCCCAGTGTCGTGCTACAGGCAGATTCTATCTGTGAGTGATTATGCGGGGATCTACTTTATCTACAATTTGTTGTTTTGAAAAAGGCAAGAATGTGCAACTTGAGTTAGCGAAGAGTTAACTTGGCATCCGGAAAGTGCCGTTTAAACGGTTGACTCCCACTTTTTCTGTCAGTCGAGATCGATAAACTAGAGTTATCTGTCCTTTATTAAATATTCGCGTCGCCAGGTGGCGCATGAAACGTTTCCTTGGTGTTGCTCCTATTTATTTGCCTCCCCACGAGAGCAAAATTAGACACAAGGTCGATTTTTAATGTGGGGAAAATCCAGCTCCTCAAAAAGGGGCACACGGGATAGGAGCAAAAAATAAAACTGTCTCAGTCATGGAGGATTTCTCCTCCATTGACCGAGAACAGAAAAGGTGAAGTGGTGTAGCAAAGTAGCATCATCAGAACAGATACTACATTGTAATCTTGTTTACTTGCCTCCCCACGAGGGCAGAGTTAAACACAAGGTCGGTTTTTAATGTGGAGAAAATCCAGCTCCCCAAAAAGAGGCACTCTGGATAGGAACAAAAATAAAAATTATCTCAGTCATGAAGGATTTCTCTTCTACTGATCGAGGACAGAAAAGGTAAAGTGTAGCATCAGAACAGATACTACACTTTGTTCCAAGCCAAAAAGGTTTCGTTTGTTTGTTTATTTTTGCCTACTTCCAGAGTGCCCCTCTTTGGGGAATATCCACACACACACACACACACACACACACACACACACACACGTACATTAAAAACGACCTTGTGTCACATTTTGCTTTCGTGAGAAATCAAATAAATCCAAAAAGTAATGTATGTTGGTGTTGTACTCCTAACATACCCCAACTCCACGTATGGAATGAATTGAAAACTTTCAGGTTTGTTTTACCACGGAGACATGAAAAAAAGTTGTCAAAAACAAATAAATGTTACCAAAGGCAAGAGAGGTTACTTTTCTACCCAGCGTGATAAGTTTTTAGTGTTTTTACTTATTTTGAAATGCTTATTCGGTTCAAAAAACAAGTAATGGCGAGCGTCGCATGAGAACAAGAAAAAAATGGCCGTGAAGTATCTTACATCTTTGAAGTCTCGACAATGACTTACAAATAATAAAAAATTGTTTTGAATGGTAGTAGACACCCACCCAATAGATGTCACGGTAGCATTTATTTGTTTGTTGACCACATTTTTGGGCTCCCTTGCAGTTTAGATCAACCGAAATATGATGAAATATATGGGGGACACGCCGGACACCGCCTGTATGAATGTCATTTGATTGGCTATTGATAATGACGTAAATTTAAAAAAAATTAAATTATTGTTAAAGAATTCTGCGGACCTGTACGAGAGTGCTCCCTAAAAATGCGTGTTTTTTACCATTTTTTTTTATGATTATCATAGATTACAGAAAAAAATTAATAACTTTTAAGAAGGGGTTCACTTTCTCGTTATAACGTTCTACTCACGTGGCATGTCGAAAAAGAAATGGAAAGTAAGTCAGTTAGCAATGAAGTAGAACGTTATAACGAGAAAGTGACCCCCCCCTTAAAAGTCATTAATTTTTTTTTTTTCTGCTGATATGATACTGAAGTCTAATTTATGATAATCGTCGGAAAAATAAACTTTAACAAAAAAGGTGTAAAACAAAAACATGTATGTTTAGGGGGTGGGTGCATTCTCGTACAGGTCCGCCCCGCCACTAATCTGATTATTGTTTAATTATTAATTACTTAATAATTATTATCATAAAAAATATAATTATTGTAAAAGTGCTGCTTCTCGGGCAAAGACTTACGCAGACTTTTCATTCACAATTTTACTTCAATTCAAAAAAAGTTTCGGGGAAAAAATGTAATGCTCAGAAAAATATTTCATTGAAATTATTAATTAATTATTAATAGTTGCTTCACTTAAAAAAAAATGTGGTACTAGTGCACTTATTAATCCGTGCTGAAATAATAACGTTATTTAGAAACCCATTCTTAACATGGGGAGGGGAGGGTTTTTGTATCTATTCTGTACTTTAACCTTACAATTTTATAAAACAGATATCATAACATTTTAATTGAACTTGAAAATACGATTTAAAAAATAGCGCGGATTAATAAGTGCATTAAATATGTTCCATTTAAATTATTTATTTTTTGAAAAAAAAAAAAGAGAAAAGAAATTATTTTACTTTATAAAAATCCAATGTTGCTTTACTTACAAAATTGTTTGATTAAAATTATATTTTCTCATGCAGACTTTCAAATAAATGTTTTTACAATTATATGTTGATAAATGTTTTTATAAGAAATGTTTTGGTTTTCAAATATTTTTCCGTTCAGAAAAAAAATCAACTCAGGTATTTCCTCGTATATTAATATGTATCCGAGAACAATATAACTTCTATTCTCCGACACCAAAGATAGTGGATAGATTAGAGTTGAGTCTGGTATAACGGTTGCGAAATTTTCCAAGATCACGACCCCCCAGCTCTGTTAGGAGTCAAGAAACACAAGATTATAAAACAAAACTCGTGTGTTTGAACTCGAGTGTTGGGAACAAAATATTGTTTGCTCAAAGTATCTATCATCAGAACTTCTGCCTGCTCCAATGGGCGCAATCCCTTAAATAACCAGTAACTGTCACACATATGCAATCACTTCCAGCAGCAGCAGATATCAGTTTGAATCAAAACATCACTAGGTTTGCGCAGTCCAAAACGAATCCGACCCTCCTCCGATCTCCAACCTCCTCAAGTCAAGTAAGCTGTTTAACTTATTTTTCTCATACTCTGCCAAGAAATTAAAACAAAAAAAGCACAAATCTCAGAGAAAAATAAAGGAAACTGCTGATTAAGAGTTCACCGTAACCTTGGCAGGAGACGAATAGGTGTTAAGCCTTTGTCAAAAGCCACCTGGAGGCAACAGTGGTTCGGGGTATCCTCATTCTGTCCCCTAGGTAAACTTCACTGTCAGATGTAGTTTAAAGTCTTACCCAGAACCAACAAATTTATGCGGGAAGTAAGCTGGGCCTTCTTCGACGTCTTCTCCGAGGTGCACATTCGGGAAAGTACCACTTCTGCCTCTCAGGTAGAGACACCACCATTCTAACACAATTAAAGTGATACCACTTATCGCAGAGGTTGCAGGCAATCATATTTTGATCTCCTTGGAGCGAGTTGCATGCTGGACAGAGCCAAACTTCATTCTCATCTTCAGAGGGTAAAGGCTGAGTGGTGTTGTCAATATGACTCTCAGGTGCAACAGGAGTAATCATTTCAGTCTCTCGAGGTGAGATGGACAATTCCAATGGCTAAAGATGTTTAAAAAAATCCACTTGTATAGGGCCATCACGCTGTTTGATGCATGCAGATTTGATGACACCATCATCTCCCTTAAACAACTCCACCACGGTTCCCAGTATCCAAAAGGGTTTAGGTTTGAGAGGGCTTTTTACTATAACCACATCATCAATCTTAACCTTACAATTTTTAAATGACACTCGGGAGCATCCACAAGACATTTCTCGGAGGCTGAGGAGATATTCCTGGTACCAAATATGCTGGAACTCTTCTTTTTTTAATTACATTTTCACCCCAAACAAGGCACATTGCCACTTTGATGTAGGGAGCTACTATTAGGGACACAGGCTACAGGGGTACTAGGTGGGGAGTTGGGCAGCAAGATGTCGGTTCACGTTGCAACCAAATATTTCTCTGCTCCATGGTTTCCATCAACTTTTTCTAGCTCAGAAGAACAGAAGACAAAGTATCACCTTCTTCTAATTGCAATAGTAATCCGGGGTTCTTATTGGGCCTCAAAAACATATTGGGAGTAATGGCCTCCAATTCTCTGTCCGCTGCCTCGCAGTAAGTCAAGGGACAATTGTTTACCGCCCTTTCAATATCAGAAATGATCGTCAGGAGAGAAAAGTTTTTCACACTACCTCTGCCAATAATTTTGTAGAAGCAAATCTTTATCATCTGGATGCATTTCTCCCGAAACCGTGGAGAAAAGAGTTTGAGATGGCAAGAGCCAAATTTTTCTAGATACTCATCGTACACAGATGACTGAACAACTTGCGCCCAGAAATGTTTTGGTATTATCACAATACAAGGTAGAATGAACCCCAAACAGGTTTGTAAAGCGAATCAATGTCTGAAAGAAGGACACAATGCTCATATCAGGCACTACCTCCATGTGCACAGGTCGTAAACTTAGGCAGGTGAAGAGGACTAAATACATCTTTTTTGTGAATTTCTTTCTTTAATCCAAAAGTGTTCAGTGAAGTCCATCTCCGTGTTCTTAAAGGGAACCTCAAATTCCCCACATGAAGGAGGGAGACTGGAAACATTGGGATGTAGATCTGGCATTTAATCTCCTGCATAAGGTGCAGGATGCCAGAGCCTTCCTGATGGCCTGTCTTTCTTGGGGAATCTAATATCTGCTATCCCTCAATTCATTCAGAGCAGATCCAGTTCCCAAATTCTGAGTCAGTCAAGGTTCAACCACACCATGCAGCCTTGAAATGTAATGGTGTGGTGTTTGCCAAGCAAAATTGCATTTTCAACCCCCATACTCCAGACAGGGGGACCTATTAATTTAGCCATAGAACCGTATCAACCCATCTGGATCAAGGAACAGGTCAAGATCCCGGACCAAACGAGGTAAAGATTTTCCAAAGGGATCCTGTAGAAACTGAAGCTCTGCCGCAAATGTCCGGCTCTGTATAACCTTCATTGAATAGAGGCCTTCCTTGCACCATTCTCATCAAGTCCCCGCAGCCTATCAACAAATTTAACTACCAGCGTTGAAACCCTCAACAGACTCATAAAATCGTTCTAAAGCGATGATAGAGGAATAGTCCTCCTCTAAAACCATGGATACATTCACTCATGTACAATTTGTTGATTGTGACTGCTGAGACTGTAACGTGCATCCAGGAGATAAGCGCCCGCGTGTTTGCGTGTTGTGTGGGTACGTGGGAGAGACGGATGAGGGGAAAAAGACTTACCTCGAGACCAGCTCAGCGTTACCGACCAAAAATAGAAAAGAAAGACCAAGATGGCGGCCGCCGTCTTTTGTAAAGTATGATGTCTCGCAAAGTCACACGAATTCTCGGAATATGCAAATTTAGCCGGCCTAGAACGACGATAAAAGCAGGTGAGGGGAAAGACGGGGGCGAGTGACGATTGAGTTGGCTAGGGAATCGTGTGGCTGTTGCTTCTTGTGCCGTGTTGAGGATATCTTACCGTGTTAAAGAGAGAGTCGGGCGCCATCTTGAATTTTTCCTTACACTTTTTCGTTACAAGCTATTCCGGCCATTTGGCCTCTAGGACTATGAACGAGTCGAAATTTGACTTAAAGCTCATACCCGAGTTTGACGGGTCCACATCCATCGTCGACTGGGTTGAAAGGGTCGAGCTGACGTGCGACCTTTGTGAGGTGAAAAGGGTACACACTGTGATTCCCCTGAGATTGGCTGGGGGTGCCTTGAGTGTATATCAGCAACTCAGTGCTGCCGAAAAGGGAGATGTCACCACAATTAAAGCTGCGCTGTACAAGGCATTTGCCATGGATCCTTGTACAGCCTATGAAAAATTTGCTTCCAGAAAACTTCTACCGGAGGAAAGCGTGGACGTTTTCTTCACTGAGTTAAAGAAACTCGCAGTTCTGTTCGGTGGAGGGGTGTCGGAGCGGACGCTCGCGTACGCATTTGTGGCGGGCCTTCCCACTCGGGTGAAGCAGCTACTGAGAGCCTCAACCAGCGTTTCAACAACGACCATGGAACACTTGATGGAACGTGCTCGAGCCATCATCAAAGATGAGGAGGACCTGGGGGAACCAGTTGTGATGGCAACACAGACAGGCCAGATTGGCGCTCAGGAGATTCCGAATCAGAACCCTGCAAGCAATTGGAAATGTTTTCGCTGCGGCCGACGCGGACATTTTGCAAGGAATTGCACCAACAGGGGGCGTGTACGCTGTTTTAAGTGTGGCGGTTTGGGGCATCTAGCCCAAAACTGTGCGGGAAACGTATCAGGGGAGAGGACATCAGCGCCGCCCTGCTCCCCGAGCAAAATTTGAACAAGGCACAACCAGTAATGACCGTCTACGTAAACAGGATACCCTGCTCAGCACTTCTCGACTCAGGCTGTTCGCATACTATAGTGAGCACCAGGCTGTGTCCAAGTTGGACTAAGAGGAAGATCAAAGTCACGACGATAGGAGGCGAGACCCAGACATGCTGTGGAGCTGGAACTGTCAAGATCTACACGAACACCGGTGCAGCCACTAAGATCAATGTGCTCGTGACCCAAGGAAATCTCCTGGGGTTTGACCTGTTGCTTGGATACGATGCCATCGGGATGGAAAGGTGCGATTCTTAGAGGCCCCAGTGTGTGCAGCGCTCCATATCGATCGGCCGGATTTTACAGTGGACTACGACTCGCGCAAGAGGGCCTGGATTGCATCTTGGAAGTGGACCGAGGGAATGGCACCGACTAAACTCAAGAATGGGGTTGCAGAGTACCCTATACCCAGTGAGGCCCGAGCAGAATACGAAAGGGAACTAAAGGCGTGGATCCAAGATGGCTGGTTAATCCCCTACCCTGAGGACAAGCTTGGGCCTCCCAAGGGTCTAATACCCTTGATGGCAGTAGTCCAGCATAACAAGTCGAAAGTACGGCCCGTGCTGGACTATAGGGAGCTTAACAAGCATATTGAAGCCTACACTGCCGATGCTGACGTATGCGCCAGTAAGTTGAGGGAATGGCGTCAGAAAGGCACTAATGTCTCGATATTGGATTTGCGAAAAGCCTATTTACAGGTGCGAGTTGATGAGATGTTGTGGCCGTTCCAGACAGTTTGGTTCCAGGGGCAGAGGTACTGCCTTACACGCCTTGGCTTTGGCCTAAATGTGGCACCACAGATCATGAAGACTATTGTTAACACAGTATTGTCCCAAGAAAAGCCCATGAGGGACTCAACGTCAGCTTACATTGATGACGTATACGTCAATGAAGATGTACAGTCTGCGTCGTGTGTCAAAGAAAAGTTGGCTCAGTTTGTTCTGGAATGCAAGAATCCCGAACGTTTAAGGGAAGGAGCACGTGTATTGGGATTGGATGTTTATGAAGAAGATGGCACCCTACAATGGAGGCATGGCAGTGAAATTCCAAGCATCCCCAACCTCGTTACAAGGCGGACCGTTTTTTCTTGGTGTGGAAAACTTGTTGGTCACTTACCGATCTGTGGCTGGCTCCGCGCAGCTGTTGGTGTGATTAAACGCAGAGCAAATTTAACAACCACGGGTTGGGATGACATATCCGATGATGTCCTACTAACTCTGATGATTAAAGAGACACTGGAGAGAGTGAACAAGAAGGACCCTGCCTGTGGGCGGTGGTGTGTTAACGGAGACAACGTAGGTGTGTGGGTTGATGCCAGTTCTTTGGCGTTGGGAGTATCGTTGGAGCAAGGAGGAAACGTGTTCGAGGATGCGTGTTGGCTGCGGCCCGTAACAGATTCTCAGCATATCAACCTGGCAGAGCTGGACGCTGTTGTAAAGGGGGTAAATCTGGCCCTGCAGTGGCAGTCTAAGAAGTTGACCTTGTACACAGATTCTCTCTGTGTCTACCACTGGGTGTCTGACACACTTTCAGGACGGACACGAATCCGTACCAAGGCAGCAAGCGAAATGTTAATACGGAGAAGGCTAGACACGCTAAAAAACCTGGTATCTGAGTATGGGCTATCACTGAGCGTCACTCTGGTGCCATCACATTGTAATCGTGCTGACCAACTGACCCGTGTACCTCACAAATGGTATGAAGCCGCGAAGATGGGAATGGAGATTACTGCTCGATCTTGTGCAGTTGCAATCGACCCATGTCAAATACAAAAAATTCATGCACAAAGCAGACATCCGGGTATCAAGAGGACCCTTTATTTTGTGAGGCGCGCATACCCAGCAGTGACCAAGATGGATGTCAGACAGATCGTCAGAAATTGTAAGGCTTGCCAGTCTATTGATCCTGCACCAGAGCGATGGCAGAAGGGTCGCTTGGAAGTTGAGAGTGTGTGGCAGCGGCTGGCCATGGATATTACCCATTACAGTGGCAAGCCCTTTCTAACTCTCATTGATTGCGGGCCTACGAGATTTGCGGTGTGGCGGCAGATGACCAGACAGGATTCAGCAAATGTTGTTCGTCACCTATCATCCATTTTTTTTTAGCAAGGTGCGCCGGAAGAGCTCCTGACTGACAATGATGCAGCGTTTTGTAGCCAGCAAGTTTGGCAGTTGTTAGATGAGTGGGGCGTCCGACTACGGTTGCGATGTGCGCATGTGCCATCAGGAAATGGCATTGCTGAAAGAAGCCATCGCAGCATCAAGAGAATTGCTGCCAGGAAGCGATGTACTATTGCGGAAGCAACATATTGGTACAACATTACGCCAAAGGACGGGACGTTCCCTTCAACCGCACCTGCGAATGCTATTTACACGTACCGAGTCGGAGTGAAGGGAATCAACACTACGCAGCCAACCGACAAGGGAACATATAACAGATATGAAGTGGATCCAGTGTGGGTGCGGCCTCCAGGAAATCGGTGCACCGACAAGTTTAAGCGAGGAAAAATATCTGGAGTGATTAGCCAACAGTCTGTTTTGGTCGATGGAACCCCACGAGATGTGCGAGATCTTCGCCCAGCTACCGAGGTGCGTCACACAACTACAGAAGAAAGCAGTGAAGCGTCTAGCGATGAGCTGCCGATGCAAAGGTAAATTCTGAGTTAGCCAAGGTTCTCCCATGCCATGCAACCAGGCAGGTCATGACACCAAAACTCAAAATTCGATTTGAACTTCCTTAATGATAATCCTATGGTGATTAGGCTTGCAGGTGTAAGGCCAAACTTGCTCTCCAAATCTTCACTCAGTTGAAGTACATCTTGCAGTCTGTTCCTTGCAAAAATTTTCTTGTTTGTCATAGAATGGGAATGGATCAAAGTTAACTTCAGCATCGCTAGCCACATATAATTTAGAAGGGAGAAACCCCTTGCAGCTGTTCAAGATAGCAGGGTAAGATACACTTTCAGAGTAAGATACACTGCCATCAGTTCTAGGGTCGGAAGGCTTTTACTCTTCTTGGGCGCAACCTTAGCCTTAGTAAAGACCAATTCTGACTGATGATTCTGCACAACATAGCAACAAACCTATAAGCTTCTGCTGAGGCATCACAAAACATAAACAAATCTCCAACCCTGTTCTGTCCAAACGCATATCGATTGAAGTGAATATGACTCAAGCCCGAGAGATCCTGCACAAAAACTTTCCATCATGACAGGAACTCTTCCGGGACTCATTCATCCCATCCTATCCCTTGCTTCCATAATTCACCAAAAAGAACTTGACTCCGCAATGTCACTGGAAGACTGAGGGACAGGGCATCAAACACTTTAGCGGCTTCAGACAGGATCTATCTCTTAGTTGAGGCATTGGCACTTGGTGCAACTGAGGGAATAGATTTTTTTTTCCAAAAGGGGATTGTACTGATAGCCCAAAACCTTCTCCCATTTACTGCCATGGCTACTTAAGGTACCGTCGTGATCCACCTGGTCTCTAAGGGAAAGACAATTAGAGCTACATGATTGCAGTTCAAATCCTTCAACAGTCGCTCTCTGGTCTGAGTATATAAATCTGCCAAACTTCTGGGATTTGACTCGGTTGTTACCAAATTGTCGACATAGAAACAATTTTCCATCATCGTTCTACATGGATCAGCAGGAAACTGGGCCACATGGAATTTTAGTATACTGCCCAAGATAAAAGGGCTAGAAACGAATCCAAAAATAATTGTAGTGTAGCGGAAACAACGCAACCAGTCCCGGTTGTTTAGAAAGAAGCACAATAATGCCTTCTCTACCCTCCTCCAATCTTCAACCTCCTCAATATAAGTGAGCTGTTTAATTCATTTTTCACACAGTTGTTTGTTTCTGTATTTAATAAAATTCATGTAATAAAAAATTCTATATTCAAGAAAAATCATTTAATGAAAAATATTGTTTTCTAATATTGTTTCAATTTAATTTTATTACGTCAATTTCAATATTGTTTCATTTTAATTTTGAAATTCTTTTACAATAATTGTCTTTTTCAATAGCCAATCAAATGTCATTCTTACGGGTGGTGTATCATCAACTATGCCCCCTGTATATTCCTTAAAATTTGGTTTATCTAAACTGCAAGAGGGCCCTTTTTCATACCGCTGTGGATTGTAAAACAAACCCAAACTTTCTTTCTTTTCACGGTAGGGTCACCACTTATCAAGGCCAAGCATTAATGAGATGTAAATATTGTTAGCCGAAAGAGGAGAAACTCAGCAAAAACTTATACATGAAATGGCAGAGTTTTGAAATATAAGCCATATCGATTTTCTTTTCTCTTTTTTTAATCATAGTGAAGTATCTGTTTTGTCCTCAGTAGTGGATGAGAAATTCTTCTTGTTTGGGGCATTTTTTTTTAATTAAAAATAAGCTTTTAAAACCATGCCATAAATGTACCCCCCCCCCATATGTAACATGACATAACTGTAATCTAATTGAATATTATCACCACAACTTTTATACTATTTAAAAGAAGTGTAAGATATTTTATCTTACCTGTTTTGTACTCCAAGACATTGGCAAAAAAATTAACAAAACAATTACAACAAAGCATACATCTAAAATTCGATACAAATTTTATTCGTTTTTTGTTGCAAAAAGGAAATGCCCAATTTGCCTTGAATAGAGCTGTTAACAAACTCGAAAGGTAATGGTTCTTTTATCTTCATCAGGAACTGGTATTCAGGTACAGCACTGTTCGCAGATTGGATTAATTGCAACCATTTGAAGGAGGTTGGTATGATGCCTTCTGATGAAAGGATTCAATTCTTGACTTGAGTTGATATTACAGAAGTTCATAATTAATGTTCAGTTGAAAGAAAAGTCATTAAAATCAGATAATTCTGACCTTAAAAGTCTCGAGGAGACATATATAATAAGTTAGCCTAATCATTTCGGATTTAAAATAAAATCTTAAGGAGACGAAGGTTAGAGGCGCCCAAAATTCCTCATATCCATAGAGATTTGAATCCCATCCTTCTTTCTTGCTTAGTTGCTTGTCAGGAACTGAAAGGCAATCAAAAAGGCCCACCAAGCACATCGCTGGTTGTTAAAAGCGTTGACCAATTTGATTGGTCTAAAAAAAAGAAAGTGGGTGGTCAAATCATCCAATGCAGGGCTTGCTTATAATTGTACAATTTCTCACAGAAGCTTCAAATAAACTAGTAATATTAAAAAAAAAAAAATTTTTCAGCATAATTTCTGTGCAATGATTATTTTGCAAACATAAAAACACGTTTAAAAAAATCTGGCAAACATCAGCTAGTGGTCAAATTTTCATTAAATTTTTGATACTTAATTTTTTTTTAATTAATTTATATTTTTTAAGGTTTTGTTAAATATATGAGGGGAATTTTTTTTTGTAAATGTCGCCCCGTCCATATTTCATGGTGCAAAAACTAAACAAAATATATTTACATTGAGCAAAATTCAGATATTTTATAAAGCTGAAGAAGTTAAACAATTGAAAAATATTTACTTTTTATAAACTACAATTTCTTATTTTACTTACCTTGAAGCTGTAAATAAAAAAATGGGCATAAAATCAATATTATGTTTAAAAAAAAAACGTTTTTATCATCTAATAAAAGCGAAAATGTGTGTGTGTGCATTTTTTCTGTATGTTCGCCAAAGGCTTTTTTCCCCCGGTGCTTTTCGGTTTACTCCCTCATTCTTATAACTTTTTATATGCTACCAAGATGATAATATCTAAGATTTAAGAAACGACTCGGCGTGTATCTTTAATTTGGGCACGATTTTCGCCATATTTATTGACCCACACGTGTGTCATTGGCTTTCAGTATAAAAAAGTGAAACTGAAAAAAAAAAACTTTGCTGGCATTCGTGCTTTGCTTTGATCAATGTCGGTGAAAACCTTTATATCAGAAATTTGCTATTTTGGGCTTCCTCCAACAAGTTGGGGAAAGAAAAAATAAAATCAAAAGAAAAACTGTCTTGCAAAAATAGTTAACTGCAGAATAGCGTGATGTTTGACCTCAATTTGAACTCATTCACCTTTTAATCACTAAATTTAATGTCTTACATTGCTTCTGTTGCCATAGCGCAGATGCATGTCGTCAGCCTATTGGCCTCAAGGCTCCAGGTTCGAGCCTACCTGCCACTCCCCTTTTTTCTTTTACACCTACAAAAGACATTTTTTTTTAATTTTTAAAATCGCTGTTTTTTTGTTTTATTTTTTTAGGAAGTTTAACATCATCTTTTTTATATTTGAACGGGGTTAAGTTATGTTCCTATAAAATTTTAAAGGTGTTCTATTCTGAAAGAAGTTTTTTAAAAAAATATACATTTTGTTGCAATTTAAAAACATTATCTTTTATTTTATTTATTTTTTTTTTTACAAGCTGGTCACCACTTATCAAGGCCCTGAAGCCACTCAGGGATAAGGGTTATTGTAAGTACAGTACATTAGTGTGGATATTTTAGACTGTCTACTTAAGGGGGCGGTTCATCAGGAATTTGTTTACGTTAGACTTGAAGACATCCAAGTTGTAGTCAGGAGGGAAGCAGGCAGACGGAACAGAGTTCCACAGGCGTGCAGTTCTAAGAAAAAAGCTTTGTTCATGGAATCTACGTTTTGATTTAGACATAGATAAAGAGTGGGGGAAATTTTTGACAGTGGATTCAGCTAGACGGGTGTTTTTTGTAAAAGATTGGCGAGGGGGGACCAGAGATTGGAGTTCAGACGAGCACCTGCCATGGAAGTAATGATAAAACAAGGATAGGCTTGCAACGTTTCTTTTGTGGGAGAGAGGTTGCAGGGAAGAAAAAAGGGCATCCCCCACTAAACCACAAAGTCTATTTTGTACTCTGTCAAGGCAGGATAAGCTGTTTTTAGCAGCTCCTACCCAGATATGGCAGCAGTATTCCATCCTTGGACGTACTTGACTTTTATATAGATAGAGAATTGCATCAGTAGTGAGATATCTTCTGGAGCGGTAGAAGGCTCCCACCATCTTTCCAGCGACCTTGGCAACAGACTTGATGTACGTGTTCCATTTCAGATCAGGAGTAAAGGTCAAATCCAGAAGCTTGTCAAAACACGGGGCTTCTCCTAGACAAGAGCCATCCATTTCAATTGATGCCAGATGGGGATCAGAGCGTTGATGATGTAAGGATAGGAGTTTGGTTTTAGATGCATTAAAGGTAACTAGCCACATCTTCCCCCACTGAATCACTCGTTCGAGATCAGAGGAGAGAGAATCAGAGAGAACTTTGTAATTTACAGCCTTTGATGTGTTGCTGTAGATGGTCGTGTCATCAGCATAGATGTCAACAAATGATTTAAGTATGTGTTTAGGGAGATCATTGATGTAGATCAGGAAGAGAGTTGGGCCAAGGATGGACCCTTGAGGGACTCCAGCATTAATACTGCAGGCCTCTGATTTTTGTCCATCAACCACTACTCTTATGAGCCTATCAGAGAGAAATGATTTAATGATAGAGAGAATATTTCCAGTTATACTATAGCTGGAGATCTTGTGAAGTAGGCCTTTATGCCATACCTTGTCAAAGGCCTTTGATATGTCAAGAGCAATTGCCCTGGAAAGGAAGCCTTTGTCAAGAGATTCACTAATCCTATGAGATATAACCGTTAGCACATCTGCGGTAGATCTTGCAGAACAGAAACCATATTGTGTGTCACTAAGAAGGTTATTTCTGCTGAGGTGTTTTTTCTTTTACAAGGTGGTCACCACTTATCAAGGCCTGGAAGCCACTCAACGATAAGGGTTATTGTAAGTACAGTATGTTAGTGTGGATATTTAAAGTGTCTACTTAAGGGGGCGGTTCATCAGGAATTTGTTTACGTTGGACTTGAAGACATCCAAGTTGTAGTCAGGAGGGAAGCAGGCAGACGGAACAGAGTCCCGCAGGCGTGCAGTTCTAAGAAAGAAGCTTTGTTCATGGAATACTATTTCTCTATTTAATATAGATTCCAGCAACTTACTCATGACACACAGGAGACTTATTGGTCTGTACTGAGAGGGAGATGACTTATCACCTGAGTTCTTTGATGAGGTTTTCCAGGATGTTGGAAAGCACTTCTCCTTAAGGCAACGTTTAAACAGTTTCATAAGTATGGGAGCAAGTTCTGGTTGAAGCTTTCTAACACTATAATTGGGATGCCGTCAGGGCCAGTAGCTTTACTGGAATCAAGGTTCTTTATTAGCTTGGCGACATCATGCACAGATATTTGTATATTACTTAGCATGTTCTGTGTTATAGGAGGAAATATGGGCAGTTGATGGCCTTCGTCGCATAGGGTAGAATTAGCTGCAAAGTTCTTGGCAAATAGTTTGGCCTTGTCTGAAGCTGAGGAGATGACCTCTGGTCCGTTGATAATGGTTGGGATAGAATGCACACTTCTGTTCAGGATCCTATTTGTTATTTGCCAAAACTGGTGGGAACCAAGCCGCTGATCAGCTACTTTGGATTTAACAGACTGGGCATATAGCTCTCTTGCATTTTTTATTACTCTTTTACAGTGGTTGCTGGCGTTCCTGAAAGCAGCTTTAGTCTCAGTGCATTTATTACGTTGGTAGCTATGGAAAAAGTGATTTCTGTGTGCGATGGCAGCAGCACATTCTGGGGAGAACCATGGCTGGCTGTTAGGTTTTTGGTGGAATTTTTTAGATGGTATGAATCAGTTTATGCCTATCTTTTATCTAGCAATTAATGATAAAGATATAAAATTTTAAACGATTTTTTTTTTTTTAAGTGCAACAAAATGTACATTACATAAAATAAATCCAAGGTAATTTTTTGATTCCATTTAAATTAAATTTTTATACCTTACTTTGTAAAATTTATAAAAGTGCACTTTGAAGATAAATAAATTTCAAATTGAATCTTGTACCTTTATTTTTAAAGCCTATAGTAAAAACATTTTGTTTAACAATTTTCATGCCTTGGATGAAATGCTTTTCTAACTTGTCTATATATATATTTAAACACTGATTTCTCCCTTGCATTTAAACGGCAGGTGCGTGAAATAAAATGGCGTCTCCTAAACATTTTGACTCCTCCCTTTACTTAAAAATTCACCAAAAATCAGGAAATTAACCAATTTTAATGAAATTTACAGTATTTATCAAATAATGATCGCGGAATATAATGAACTAATTATTTTTATTTAAATCTTAGTGGAAGTGTATTATTTTGTTTAAACAAAAAATACCTTTACTAAAGTTAGTTTTCAGTAGTCAATAAAAAATGCGAGAATTTATTTTCGCTTTTTTCATATAAATAAAGCATCATAATTTTGAACAATAAAACAAAAAATAATTTTTACAGGAACATTACGAAAAAAAGCCCCTAAAGTCCGTATTAATGAATTCGATATAACTCGAAGAAAAATGAATTTCCCGAACTACCAATATTACCATTGAATTAAGCATTGTTTATTTAATATTTTCACACACAAAAAAATATAATTGCAAAAAATATTTCTACTTTATTTTTTTAAATTACAGATTTCGCATAATTTTTATAAGCAAGATTTTAATAATTTCCTTGCTCGCAAGAATGCGAAACTTTCAACGTAACATATTCTTTATATAATATTGAACAATAATTTTTAAAAAATTAATTTAAAAAGGAACATAGAAAAATAATTAAATTTAAAAATGGAAAAACTTAAACAAACGTTCAGAATAGGAATGTACGGATGCATGTCTGGGGGGGGGGACTATCACACCCCTTCCTCCCCTTTAATTATATGACGTCATTTTCCCAGTCGGTTTTGGACTAATTAATTTGTTTTGTACAAACAAGGTGGTTTTTTTTTGTTATTTTTTTTTAAATTTAATTTAATATCCTAGGGCCTTGCTTTACTAATTATCTTTGAAATCCAGAAAACTAATATTTATCTTTTTAAAGGATTTTTACAATGAATTTATTTAACTTTAAAATTTAGCTAAACTGGTTAGCTCGCTGTGAAAACTTTTTTTTTTTTTTCACGTATATAAATATTTTTTACCTTTTGGAAATTAAGTTTAGTCCTTAATTCAAATACAATCGAAAAGTAGTC
This sequence comes from Euprymna scolopes, assembly GCF_053919585.1. Taxonomy (NCBI): domain Eukaryota; kingdom Metazoa; phylum Mollusca; class Cephalopoda; order Sepiida; family Sepiolidae; genus Euprymna; species Euprymna scolopes. The sequence goes on along the minus strand of NC_136503.1, from coordinate 3,350,413 downwards.
AGAAACATACAAAAAATTATAAATCGGCTTTCAAAACTAGGTTCCCCTATTTTTGTCCGTACCTTCTCGAGTTTCGCCGCTAAAGTGTAGAAGTACCATATATTTAAACACAGTAAATATCAGCAATACAGCACATCATCTCGCCAAATTTATTAGCCCCGATCCTTTCGCGCCACATATTTTCGGCTTCTTTTAGCCACTGTCCACGATGGTATTTGCGATGAGTAGGTTTATCTTCATCAATCTCAACTTTTATCGAATCTTCATCCTCCGAGATACTTTCCAATTTTATCGGGTTTCTTTCTATAATTTGGACACATATACTCTTTAGAAGAGTACACCAGTCTACGATGCGTTCTTGGCTCACGCCCGTCTCTGTTGAAATTACACACTGCGGAGTTTTGTTACTCCACATATAAATTAATATTAAAATTTTTTGTAAAGAAAGATTGCTTTTCGCAAAGAAAGAGTTTTTTCGCACTGAACGATGGAATGCGTTTTTCTTACAGGACCATCTCCATCCATCACTGGACTGTGAATTACGTTGCAATAAGCATGGTAAATTACAGCTTTCACACGTCATAGAATTAGCTATTAACCGATGCTTGGCAAGCCATTGAAGCAGGTCAAAATTATTAACCAATTTTATAAGTTGAGACAACGTTATTTCTTCATTCCGCATGAATTCATTGTCGTAAACATCATCTACAAAACTTGTTCGACGTATTGTTAGAGCCATTAGGGTTAGTGTTATGGTTCAAGGTACAAGTGAATATGATTCAGAATTGAAGTTTTTCTGTAGAATATTTTACAGTACAAATAGTTAGGGTTGATGCATGTCTTTACTTGTGTATGCGAAAAGAAATAGTTCGTTTGAAGAAGAGAAAATTGATCTAAGAAACGAAAACACGGAATCAGAAGTGAAAAATGAAGCAAAACAAATAAAATAGGAACTTGAAAAAAAATTTAAATTGTACCCATGTTTCGTGCTATTTTTAAATAGTATTTTCAAGTGAAATTCAAATTTTTTTGGTAATCTTGACCGAATTTTTACCCGCCTCGTTCACTAAAACCAGTTCGTCTCAAAGCTGTGTTAGGAAGCGGGAATTGATTTAAAAACAAAAACATGAAATTCTGGCTATCGAAACTTCGGCCGCTTTTTTGTTTGTGTTTTTAAATCACGACAATAATTAGTTTTAATCATTTTATTCTGGCGTAAAGGAACAAGAACCATCCCGGTGCAAGTAACAAACGGTGTAAGGTGAAAATCTCATATCGGCCTAAAAATGTTCCGCCATTAGACTACGACGAAACAGGGTTGCATGTTTTAATTAAAAAAAAAAATGGTACTTGTACTGTTTAATCAAGACATTAAAAAAAATGAAACTATCAACAAAAAAAAGTTTAAATTGTACGTATTTGTTATGGAAGGAAGTTCTCCGAAAAAAAATTCACTTAATTTCAGCAAGTAGTTTTTATTTTTCAGCGAAAAATCAATTTGTTATGATACCGAGCAAAAGGTTCGATTTTTATGAAGAAAAGCTAGTATTTAAGATGGGGAGCGAGTGTCGGCGCTTTAACTGGAGTTATCTCCCCGTGGCGTGTTAATGGCTGACTTCAACGCACTCTCATAAAAATGTGTTTTTCCGCTGTAAAAAAAAAAAAAACTAATGTCTTGATTAAACTGTACAAGTGCCAAAAAAAAAAAAATAATAATAACGGAAAGGTTTTGATCAAATTTTCATTTAGAAAAAATATTGCTTACAAACATAATACAAATCTGGTCGAAGGCTTGTGGAGCAATTTCAAAAATAAATGTTGATCGATGCGAAGAACTAGTGCCTAAAACTTCAGCAGTTACCTGCAGAAATTCTAAGCTTCTGATTGACCAACAATATGGATTTAGACAAGTCCGTTCCACAGCAGACATCCTAACTGTAATCTCTGAACGTATATACCATTCACTGGACAAAGCGGGGGAGGGCAGAGCGGTAGCTCTAGATATATCTAAGGCTTTTGACAGGGTATGGTATAATTAAATCCTTCTATCTATATAAAAGCCAAGTACGTCCAAGGATGGAATACTGTTGCCATATCTGGGCAGGAGCTGCTAAAAACAGCCTATCCTGCCTTGACAGAGTACAAAATAGACTTTGTGGCTTAGTGGGGGATGCCCTTTTCTCTACCCTGCAACCTCTCTTCCACAGAAGAGATGTTGCGAGCCTATCCTTGTTTTATCGTTATTTCCATGGCAGGTGCTCGTCTGAACTCCAATCTCTGGTCCCCCCTCGCCAATCTTTCACGAAAAACACCCGTCTAGCTGAATACACTGTCAAAAATTTCCCCCACTCTATATCTGTGCCTAAATCAAAATGTGGATTCCATGAACAAAGCTCCTTTCTTAGAACTGCACGCCTGTGTAATTCTGCCTGCTTCCCACCGGACTACAACTTGGATGTCTTCAAGTCCAACGTTAACAAATTCCTAATGAACCGCCCCCTTAAGTAAACACTTCATCAAATCTCCACACTAACGTAATGTACTTGCAATAACCCTTATCTCTGAGTGGCTTCCGGGCCTTGATAAGTGGTGATCATTGTGTAAAAAAAAAAAAGATAAGAGAAAAATCCAGGTTGTCCTCAACGGTCGTGCATCTAAACAATATGATATAAATGCGGGAGTACTATCCTTGGACCTCTACTGTTCCTGATATTCATAAATGACCTCCCCGACAAAATTTCCTCTGAGATGGGTATATATGCTGATGACAGCACACTCTATAACAGGCACAGCAAATGAACACATATCTAAAAAAATGGCAGAAACACTAGAGGATGACCTCCAATCTGTAGTGGAATAGGGACAAAAATGGATGGTCACGTTCAATGCCGCCAAGACTAAACTAGTTTCATTCAATAATTACAAGAAACCTTCTCTACCACCTATAGCAATGACCAACGACTCTTTATCTGAGAGTACGTCTTTCAAGCTCCTTGGCCTAACGTTCACAGGAAACATGAGTTGGGACAATTACATCGAGGGCATTGCCAGGGCTGCTGCAAGGAAGGTGGGCTCTCTTTACCGTGCTAGAAAACTACTAACACCCGAAAGTATCCTGTACCTCTATAAGGCAACCATTCGCCCATGTAGTATTGCTGTCATATTTGGGCTGGTGCATCGGCTACTAGTCTCTCACTCCTTGACAAGGTTCAAAAGAGAGTCGCCAATCTGATAGGCTCTAAACTGGCATCTAAGCTTCAACCTCTGTCCCATCGACGAAACATTGCATCTCTCTGCCTGTTCTACAAGTATTTTAATGGTGGATGGTCTGATGAACTGCAAGCACTTGTGCCCCCACGACGTGAACACCCTCGACAGATCCGACAGGCTGCAAAATCCCACCCCCACACTGTAGAGATCCCTAGATGTAAAAGATCTTTCTACTCCAGTAGTTTCTTCCCCAGAACCGCTAGACTTTGGAATTTCATTCCAGGTCCCTGCTTCCCCAACTGTACTGACGTGCAGAAGTTCAAGTGCAGCGTGAACCAACATCTTGCTGCCCAAATCCCTACATAGTACCCCAGTAGTTGTTGCCCCTGATAGTAGCCCCCTACACCAAAGTGGCAATGTGCCTTGTTTGAGGTGAAAATGTAATTAAAAAAAAAAAAAAATTCCCCTGGCGTCTAGAGTTTTAAAAAAATTACTTTGGTAACATTTTATATGAAATTCGCATGTTATTTTTTTTAGTTTTCAAAAATATATATTAAGAATAAAAAAACACGTTATTCTAAAATCAAATTCAAAACTAAAAAAATTAAGTTTCCACAAGCGGTTTAAAAAAACATATTTTTATGTTTTTTGTTCGTTTTTATATGGGGGGGGGGTTATTCTATTATTTAACTTAAGCTGTCACAACATCCCTCTCCGCACCTCAACCTCTCCACCACTCTCAAACGGTTAATTTAACTGCATAAGCACTGGTTAAGTGTTATAATTGAATACCTCACCCCAATAAAGACGAACAAAAAACATAAAAATATGTTTTTGTGAACCATTCGTGAAAATCTAATTTTGTAGATCAATTATAAAACTACGTAAAACTTTCTTGTTATTTCAAATGTCTGCTAAAGATTCCTCCGTGATGTGACAAGTCATTTTACTATCCGCGCGAATGCGTTATGTAAGAAAACACTAGTGTGTGCGTAGTGTTAATTCATCTGGGGAATCCTCCACGATGTGATATATCGCTTTGTTCCACATGTGTGCACACAAACACATCATGTAAGAAAACACTAACGGTAGCGAAGGCAGTGAAATGGCGCAAAATACTCACAAGGTTCACGGGTTCATACCATGCAAACAGTAAATTTGTGACGGGTTGGATTATCAGATTCGTTGTTAGTGACCTTAAATGCCTCTAAAAAAAACAAATTAGAGTGATCGGTGGTCTGTTGTAGCGTAATATTGTGAGAAATTCTAGAATTATAAGCAAGCACTTCATTGGCTAATTTTTGCCACCTACTGTTTTTGTTTAGACCAATCAAATTGGTTGATGTTTTTAACCGCCAGTAATGAGCTTGGTGGGCTTTTTTGATTACCTTTTCCTTTTCAGGCAGTTCCAGACATGCAGTTGATGAAGAAGGAACACAGAACTCAACTCTTTGTGCGCCTCTACCCTTCATCTCCTTAAGACTTTATTTTGAAGCCTAAATGATTAGGCTAAGTTATCTATAATATAAAGCTGAACGTCTGTGTGTGTGTCTGGTCACGAATAGGTTCCTATATGGTTGACTATTATAGAAAACTGATCACATATAATGATAGATGTATCGAGACACAGGAATGGGTATGTTTAATCTGGCATAATGATGATTCATTAAAATTGTGGGGTCTGCGTATGCGCCTGGTCCACAAAGTATGGAAATAAAAAAATTAAAAATGAAAAAAAAACGTTTACAAGTGTCTTTGATATAGATATACATAATAATACTTTGATAAGTATGTTTTAACTTAAATAGAGATGGTATAATAAAATTGTGGGGTCTGCGTTTGCGCCTGACCTCCATAGAATGGAAATAGGCACAAACTTTAATAAAGACTTTTCATATCTATCTGCGTAAGTATACTTTGATAATTATGTTTCAGTTTGAAGAAATATGGTATAATAAAAGTATGGGGTGTTCGTTCGCACCTGACCTCCAGAGAATGGAAATATGTCACAAAGTTTAACAAAGTTTTTTAATATAGATCCACAGAATATTGTGATAAGTGTTTCAGTGTGAACAGGTATGGTATAATAAATTATGGGTTTTATCTATTTTATTTTTACTTTCATCATATTTTGCTTTGGTTTTGATACCCACAAATTCGAAGCTATCTCTTTACAACCCTTCCTTTTCATAACCTATCATACTTTCATAAACCAGAGTCCATTTTCTGTAGGCTGTTTTTGAACCCAGTCAACGACGGGTACTTTTGCTAGTTATTATATATGTCTCCCAGAAATTTTTTTTAATGTCAGAATTATCGACCTGTCTTTAATGACTTTTACTTCAACTGAACATTAATTATGTACTTCTGTAATGTCGACTCAAGTCAAGAATTGAATCTTTCATCAGAAGGCATCATACCAACCTCCTTCAAATGGTTGTAATTAATCTGATCTTCGAACAGTGCTGTACCCAGATACCAGTTCCTGATGAAGATAAAAGAACTATTACCTTTCGAGAGCAAATCGAGCATTTCCTTTTTACAACAAAGAATGAATAAAATTTGCATCAAATTTTAGAGAAATTGATGGTTATATATATCTGCCCCCTAAAGTCATTCCTATCAATATCTATGCCCTTTTCCTTGTGTCAGATGCACAAGTAGCTTTGTCAATGGGAAGGGTTCTAAAAAAATACTTTTGTGGAAAATCGTATCTCGGATGTAAATAAATCTATGGAGGAGATTAATCTCAAATTTGGGGTACTCCCTAAACTCAAGTATGTGCCCTTGCTGGATAATCCAGCGAATCTATTGACTAGAGGCATTACTACCCCTAAGTTTGCACAAGTCTTCGATTTCTGGGCATATGGACCAGATTGGCTAAACCAAGATAGCATCAGCTGGCCCATCTCTTCTTTATCCTGTCTTAACGACAACAACAAGAAAATCGTTTCCTGTATGTTCTTAGATGACGCCGGCTTGGATAAGAACTTTACTTTTAAAAGTATCTGATTTTACATTATACATTTTCTAATTATGTCTTGGAAAAAGTTTTAAGATTCGATAAGTTACGACACTGAAACACTGGCATAAGCGTTGCTCTTTTCTTGCATGCAAAACGAAGTTTTCCCCTTTGAATTGGATTATTTAAAACAAACTTCAAATTAGGTTGCACCTCCAAGGGTAGCAGCCCTTGGTTTATTCCTAGATAAGGATGATATGATGCTGACCAGAGGATTCATAACGCCAAAATTCTTCACTTCAAAGTAAAATTCCTTATTCTGTTAGGAAATATCATCACCTGACCAAACTGGTCATTAATGAGGCACACTTAATTTGTTGCCATATGGGAACAAATTCAACCGTTAGCAAGTTAAGGTCATCCAGATTTTGGATCCCCCAGAGGAGACAAGTAATGAAGACATTCATTTCTCCACAGTTGCATTACATGTCAGTGGATCAATTTGCTTCCCTGCAAGACCCTCTCCAGGTCTCAGCTGCCCTCTCATAGGGTAAATTTTGTCCATCCCTTCAAATAGTTAGGTGTAGATTTTACAGGGCATTTTTTTGTTAAATGCAATGAACAAGACGTAAAAATGTACGTCCTGTTTTTACTTGTATGAGTTTGCGTGCTATCCATCTGGAACTGCTACCAGACATAACCACACGTTCATTTCTGTTAGTCTTTACCAATTTATTGGGTGTACCTTCTCATGTATTCCAATAATGCCAAGTCATTTTTAGCATCGGGAATTATATTATCACAACTTTAAGGAACATTTTAAGTCTACTTCTATTAATCACCTTTCCATTTCCCTTTATTCTGCTTGGCAAGGTAGGGTGGGGGTGGGAAAGGCTGATTGTTTGATAAAATTAATGGGCAGTAGGAAGGTCGGTTATTTTGAATTCCTAACCGCCCTCTCAGACGTGCAAAAGTCTGTAAATGATAGGCCGTTCATGTTTACATCAGCATTGGATAGAGGTTTTGATATTCTGACCCCTAACCACTTTCTGCAAACGGGCTATCACCTCTGCTTGCTTATCAATAATTATGGTTCTTAGGAGCTGTGTCCAGATCCTCCTAATAATTGAACTACACTTGAACTAAGGGACAAATTTATTAACAAATTTAAACATATTTGGCATAACGACTACTTGTTGTTACTTATGCCAACATAAGAGATGACTGGCCTCCCGAAGGTGTTTGTAGGTGAGATTGTATCCATTAAATCTCCGAATAAGTCTTGACACTTCTGGAGTCTAGGCAAAATACTTAGACTAATTGGCGGTAATAATGATAAAGTTTGGTTGGCCTGGGTATTGAGGGACGGGTGTAAGCAAGTCCATTCGCTAAAGCATCTTTTTCCCTTGGAAGTGAAGAGTGATTCTGAGTCTGCCTCAGCAGAATTTATGGAAGAAGAGCTCCTTCTGCTCTGCTTGTTCAGTCGCTAATGATGGATCAGCCCCCATGGTGTGTTATGATTCGTGATAATTGGTCTCATTTCAGTTGCATCGGGGTTAATCAGTAGGACACCATGGGGGAGTTTGTGTGTTCAAATTGTGCAGATAAAATGTCACAATAAATTCAAATTTCATGCTGTTTTAATTCTAATTTTCTGAGCTGCTGATGTTGTGGGGTACATGATGGGAACCAGACATATAACAGAAGGATGAAACATTTATATAACAGTGTACACGGTGACTACGGTGATGGCAATTTTGCGGGACTTCATTTTTACATTGATATGAATGTAAAGAGATGTGAAATGGGGAGATTCATTATTGATGAGGGGGATACCATTAACACCTTGGAAGGGTTTTTCATACAAAGTTCCTTTACAAGACGGATCACAAAAACACATTACCTTTCGGTTGAAATGAGGACAAAGACAAGGCTTACAAATTACATGATGACATTTATTCCAGCTGGATAAGATGATGATCAGATATTCGCTGTCTCCCTTTCTGGTTTGCTTCTGAAAAAGGCTTCGACTAATTCACTCAATCGACTCGGAAATCCGAGTGAATCAGTATGATAAATGGTATCTTGCATAATTAGAAGCCAACCATTAAAAAATTTAAGCAAATGAGCTTTGCTGTATGCCCCAAAATAAGTAAAATAGGTAGAAAATGAGACAAAGCTCTAATTAGTAGAACAACCACAGGAAAAAAGGGTCCATCGGACGAAGAGTTATCAAGTTCGTTAAGAGGTAAAAGGGGACCTCTGTTGTTACGGCATAAGGGTGGCTGGATTAAACAGCTGATATTGATCATAAGAGGTTGTACCCTACATCCAAAAAGAAATATGCCAGGAAGATCGCATGAAGATTCTGGTCCAAAAATAATTAGGGAGTCAGTTGGAAAAAGAGCGAACCAAAAAGTTTTTTTATGATAGTGTCTGATCTTTCTTAGCCAAATGGGTTGTAAGGAGTTAAGGAGTTATTCAAGTATAGATGAAGAATAAAAAAATGTACTTGCATTTGAAAATGCGTACATTTTTTTGGAAAAATGAGAAGGAAAGGAGTGTTGTATATGACAGGGGACAGATCCCAATAATTATAGAAAAAAGTAAATAAGATAGAAAATAATATTTCGTAAAGGAAAAGGCTAGAATCGAACCCAGTACTCAAGAGTTGAAAAGAAAACATATTGCAATTTAGATGATAGGAATATGGACCATTGTCCATTTTATTAGAAATAACTGTACAACTAGTTACCAAACACTAGTTGCCAAAAACGTGTTGGAGACATATGTGTATGTAACTCCATGTGAGAAACATTCACGTGTTTGAGCATGATTCTGACGTCACAAAGAACGATAGATACAATATATTCAGTTAAGTTAGAGTCAGGCAGGCAGGCAGGAAAGAAATCAGAGGGTTCGGAGTTGACAGTATGGACAAAAAAATTATTATCTTTGGCTTATCACTTCCTGAAAACCTCACCTAAATACCCGTTTACGTCAATTTTACTCTTGTTCCCTCTTTAAAATTCTAAATTATTTCTAAGCCAACCATTTATCTAAATTCTCGTTTTTAAATTATTTTTTTTATAACCTGATTTTTTTTTGTTTTAATTTCTATCTACTTAATTATTGGCATAGAATTCTTGAGAACAAAATACATAATGTAATTAAATCCTTCTTAAGTAATAGAAAAATCAAAGTTGTCCTCGACGGACATACATCCAAACAATATGACATAAATGCGGGAGTACCTCAGGGGTCTATCATTGGACCTCTATTATTCCTGATATTCATAAACGACCTCCCTGAGTATATTGTTTTGGAGATGGGTATATTTGCCGCTGACACCACTCTCTATAACAGATATGAGGGGAAAACAAATGAACACATATCCAAGGAAATGGCAGAAACACTAGAGGACGACCTCCAATCCGTAGTGGAATGGGGACAAAAATGGTTGGTCACATTCAATGCTGCTAAGACTAAGCTTGTTTCCTTCAATAACTACAAGAAACCTTCTCTACCACCAATAGCAATGGCCAAGAACACATTGCCTGAAAGTACTTCTTTTAAACTCCTCGGCCTAACGTTTATATATATATATTGGCAATTTTAGAAGTCTGAAATCTCAGTGACTATTGATCAGAATTTTACAAATGAAGGTTCGTTGGAAAGCTAATGATCTTAATTTTTAGTGGTTTGTGTGACATTTGCCATTAAAGTGGCACATTAAACGAATCATCCATCCTCTAGAGCTTAGTTTTTGGCACTTTTTACAGCCATAGAATGTTTCAAGCACAGTCATTTTTTTCCTAATTTTGTATATGAGTTACAAAAAATCTTATATTTCCCCCAAACCTCTGGTCTTGATGGAGGGAAAGTAAAACTTGCTGCTATGAAATATAACTCTCTGGAACCCAATTTCTAGGAGGAGATCATGCTCTACTGCAGCATTTGACAGTACATGTTAGAATTCATGTTTCCCTCATTGATGTTTTTAGAGTTTTTGTACTCCTCAGCTGGTCGCCGCCACACATGCTTAAGGTCATCAGAACCAAATAAATTAAATTTCGTCTCATCAGACCATAGGACATGGTTCCGGTAATCTATGGGCTTTGTTGACATGTCTTCAGAAAACTGTCTGCGGGTTTTCTTGTGTATTGCCTTCAGAAGAGGCTTCCTCCTGGGATGACAGCCATGCACACCAATTTGAGGAGTACAAAGATAAGTGTATCATGCCTACAGTCAAACATGGTGGTGGGAATGTCATGGTTTGGGGCTGCATGAGTGCTACAGGTATTGGAGAGTTACATTTCAATGAGAAAAACATCAACTCCAACATGTAGTCAAATACTACAGCAGAGCATAATCCCCTCCCTCCAGAAACTGGGTTGCAGGGCAGTGTTCCAGCATGACAATGACGCCAAACACACATCCAAGACAACCACTGCTTTACTGAAGAGGCTGAGGGTAAAGGTGATAGTCTGGCCAAGCATGTCTCCAGACTTGAACTTAATAGAACAAGCATGTCAAACAAGCGGCCCGCAAGAAGCAGAATTGCGGCCCCACAGACAATTTTAAGCAACTACTGAGCCCACATATCAAGAGCTCACAACATCACAAACACAACTGTCATGACTTCTCATTACTTTGCTTGGTTTCCCTTTCTTACACAGGGTACCTTTCTTAGCTCTACACTGACTTCCGGCAGTGTCATTCACTTCCTTTTCTCCTGCACGCAAACATGCTGTCCCAGCGGTAGCTTTTTTTTTTCACTCCCACCTCGACGTTCTGCACCAACGTCCTTCTTTTCTTTCTTTTTTTGGTATTTGTTTTTCTGAGGGCTCACTAAAGCTAAATTACCGGTGATAAAACCAAAACTTGTCCCTTTGAAAAATGTAATCTTCTGCTAGTTGTGGGTTTTGTAAAATTAAGTTTTATTGCATTTAAAATTATAAATGGTTTCTGCTCACAAAGTTGAATTTATTTTATTTTTCATTAATAAATATTTTAGGCATTAATCAGAGAAATAAAAGCAACAACGACAGTAAAGAAAGCAATTCTATTCACAAAATTATTTTTCTTTTAAAATTAAAAATTCTAATTGTTTTTATATTTTTAATTTGTTACATTTGTTTTAGTTTTAATTGTTTCATTCTGTTTTTAAATTTTAAATGCTTTCTTTTTTTATTTAAAGTTAATAAAAAGTTATTTCATTACATTGGTTTTGTTAGATTTGTTTTATCTTTTTTGACTTGCACCCGTGAAAATTGACAAAACGTAATTTTACAAAACCCACAACCAGCAGAAAACTCAATTTTTCTAAGGGACAAGCTTTATCACCGGTAAATTAGCCTCAGTGGATCCTCAAAGAAACAAATACCTTTTTTTTTTTACAGAATTTATTGACTTTCAATTTCTTCACATCGTTATTTGGACTCACATTTTCATTGTCTTGGACTTTTAAGCATTTCCCGCTTCTCTCTCTTACCCACTTGTCACACTATAATTGTATTTCTCTTTTTCTTTCCTTTTCAGTTTTTGCCTTCTTTTATTTTCAATAAACCTGTCGATAAGCAAATTGTCTTCATAAAGTGATAAATCAAAAAAATGTTGTGTCCGTGACGTTCTAAGCCTTTGATTGATGGTTTCAATGCAAAGAATAACTTTCCCAAAGCAAGGATAGATAAGAAATTTTAACTAATCTTTGAACACACCTCTTATTCTGTATTTATTTTATCTACTTTTACGTTTCCTGCCGTGTAGACCCTATATCTATATTGCTTTTTACTATTGTGCACTTTTTATTAAAATTGACTTTTATAACTAAAAATATGAATCGGGTAATACTGTGCAGGGGTCAGGTTCCTTTGTGATAACTGCTTTTATTGATATTTTATAAATATTTTTCGTTGTGTTTGATTTTATTTGGACTTTTAAATTTTTCAGATTGCACATCGTTTTTAAAATGGCTAGTGCTTCTACGACTAAGAAAAAAAGAAATGTAAATGAAGAAGCGTGACTGTTTCAAGAAAAATGGAACTACAGTATTTTTGCACAGAAGTGAATGGAAATATATATTGTTTAATTTGCACTAACCATATTTCTATGCCAAAGGCATTATGAAACGAATCATCTGTCTTATAATAAATATGTAGGCCCCATGCGTGTTTCAATGCTCAAAGAATTGATGGTTAACTTGACATAGCAACAGGCCTTTTTTACAAAAAGTCAGAAAGTAAATGTCGCTTCTGTTACTGCCAGCTATGAACTCAGTCGATTGATAGTGATGCATGGGAAATCCTACACTGAAGAAGATTTTGTGAAACAATGCCTTATAAAAACGGCCGAAGTTGTGTGTTCGGAAAAAGCACACTTTTCTTTTTTTTTTTTACATAGGCATCACTACTTATCAAGGCCAGGACGCCACTCGAGGATAAGGGTTAAAGAGTGTACAGTAGAAATTGGACAATATAGTAACCGCTAGTAATGGAGATTTGGTAAATTTGTTAACATATGGAACTGCTCATCAAAAACTTGTTTACGTTAGACTTGAACACAACCATATTGTAGTCAGCCGGAAAGCAGGAAAACGGAAGATAGTTCCACAGGCATATAGTTCTAAGAAAGAAGCTTTGCTCATGGAATCTACGTTTAGATTTAGGCACAGATAAAGAGTGGAGGAAATTAGTGATAGTGTTTTCTGTTAGACGGGTGTTTCTTGTGAAAGTTTGGTGAGGGGGGATCATAGAATGGAGCACATCTGAGCACTTGCCATGAAAATAACAATAAAGCAGAGACAAACTCGCAACATCTCTTCTGTGAGAAAGAAGTTGCAGGCAAGACAAAAGGACATCCCCTACAAGGCTACGAAGTCTATTTTGAACTCTATCAAGGCAGGATAAGTCCTTTCTAGCAGCTCCTGCCCAGATGTGACAACAGTACTCCATCCTTGGACGTACCTGCTCAAAAATATTTTCCTCACCAGTAATACTGTTGCTGAACAAATTGATGAAATATCAAGTGATTTGAAGCAACAGTTGAAAGCTGAATCATTAAGATTTGAACAATTTTCAATTCCAATTGATGAGACTGTCAATATCACTGGGATAGCACAGCTTGCGGTCTTCATCAGGACCTGTGACAATAAATTCAACATTTATGAAGAACTGATTGAATTAGTTCCTATGCATGACACCAACAAGCCAGGATATCTTTGAGAACATTGAATGGGTTCTGCATGAATATGATTTAGATTTGAGCAAGCTTGTATGCTTGTCTACAGACGGTGCAGTGAATATGGTTGGCAGACATAATCATGTTGCTGTCAAGTAAAGAATTTACATCCAGATTTTTCATTTCCACATTTCCACATTCATCAACAGAATTTGTGTTCAAAGATTTTAAAATTGGATCATGTGCTTAGTTTAGTCATAAAGACAGTGAAGTATATCAGAGGTCGTTCTCTCAACCACCATCAATTCAACCTGTTGTTAGAAGATATGGATAATCAGTTCACCAATGTTCCATTCTACACAGATGTACGCTGCTTGTCATGTCACAAAGTGTTGAAAAGATTTTATTTGTTAAGACAAGAAATAATCACTTTTTTTGGGGGGGGGGAGATGAAAGGTGGAAACACTGATGAAATGAAAGATGAAAGTTGGCTTTAGGATCTGGCTATTGCCGTGGACATTACAGCACAATTAAACAATCTCAATTTGAAATCACAAGGTAAAAACGAGCTCATCACTCAGTTGTATGATGACGTCAAATGCTTCATTACAAAGTTGAGATTATGGAAGTTATAAGTCTCAAATGAAAATTTAATTTTTTTAATATTCCCTGTGCTTATTTTAAAATGGAATGTGCTCCAATGCACAAACATTCCACCTTCTCACTGTTGAGATCCCCAGATGCCGGAAAGTCTTCAACTTTAATATTTTCTTCCTTCAAACTGCTAGACTTTGGAATCCCTTCCTATATATTGCTGCCCTAGCTGTACAAACTTGCAGAAACTTAAATGTAATGTGAACAGGCATCTTGCTTTTCAACTACCCACTTGTTGTGCCCCTGTAGGCAATGGTCATAATTCACTGTAGCTTCTTACGTTTCAGTGGCAATGTGCCTTATTGGGGATAAATGTAAGTAAAAAAGAAAAATTCATAAAAATAAAAATAAATTTCTTTTTTCTTATGAATGAAAAAATTCAAAGGGGAGTAACTCTTCAGAATTATCTCCCTTGTATCTTAAAGTCGACAAGCTAAAAGTAACGACAAAGGCAAAGAATCGAAGACAAACGCAGATGAATTGTGAATGGTGTAGGGAGGGGTTCAGAAGTTTAAGAAAAATTAAATTTCCTCGCCCCAAAAAAGATAATAAAAAAAAAGAATGAAACGAAACGACATCTCCTTCTGATTTAAATGCACCGCATTTATTTTTTTAACAAAAAAAAATAATAATAATAATAATAATAATAATAATGTGAATAAACAAAAGTCCCCTTGGTGAGAGTTCTTTCGAAGTCATTATGATTAAAATGTTAGGTGAAAGTCCTTCATGGAATTAATGAGTTTTGAAGGTTAAAGTCCTGTGTGAAAATAATAAGATTAATTTAAAGTTTGTGTTTATCTGGCGAAGTTCGCCTTACTTAAAAAGTCCCTCGAGGAAAGTAATTTGAGAAGAGAGATATTTGTTGTTATCAATTTAGAAGATGTGCAGAATAAATGCGTGTGTGCGTACGTGATTTTTTAGTGTCCGCGTGGCGTGAGTATGGCGGTGTTGGCAACGATAATGTTATGAACACGAGAGGCATGTTCTCGTTGTGTCGTCGACGCGAGCTGAGAAGGAAAAAGCTGAAATCTCTCAGTAAACGACTGTTTTATACATTTTGGCCGGCTCCAGAACACGATTGCTACTGCTGATATTTTTTTTTTTTTTTTTTTGGAAAAGCGTTAAAAAGACAATCTTCTTTATTTTCTCATTGGTTTACGTGTGTCACGTGATGGTGCTTTCAACTACGTACGCCAAAAATATGTTCATTTTACTTTTGTTGCTTGAGAAAAGTGTGTGGGCGTATTTGAAATTGTGTCGTTGCTGACCTTATATGACCTTATTATAAACATATTTTTTTGCAAAATGCGCGGGAAAATTGAAATAAATAAAGGTTCGTTTATTTGCGCGCGAGTGTGTGTGTGTGTGTGTGTGTGTGTGTGTGTGTGTGTGTGTGTGTGTGTGTGTGTGTGTGTGTGTGTGTGTGTGTGTGTGAATGACATTACAACGGTAGATCGTATTTAGATTTAATTTAAGGTACAAGAGTATTAATGGAGAAAAATAAAAAACAGGGAATTGGTAATGCTGGATGACGTCACTGGAACTGGCATGGCAGGGGAAAAATAACACAGAGGGTTCTTTGTTATTGTAGCGAAATTCGAAAAATGAAATATTGAATTTGAAGTGAAACCTATGGTATCTAATGAAATTTTGTGTCGCAATAATGATTATTCATATTATTAGAAATCTTTGGACAACTATTCTTATCTTGAGTGTCATTTTGACAATGTTTTGGTCGATGTAACCTCGGGCCTTCAGGTGTATCTTGTTGGATTCATGAATTTGGATGGAAATTGGAACGGAACCCTTTATTTACTTCATGAGAGTAGCATGTTCTCTTTCTGTCAGCCATGACTGAATAAAGGTCCCAAGTAATTCACAATTGAAAAAGAAATTGTAAAAGTGATATTCTCCTGAAGATTGAAGGTTCAATCCTTAGTGTGGGCGACCAAAAAATACAATTGCAAATTATGTAGGACACATATCCAGTCATGGCTGATGGAACAAGTTAAGTAATTCTGTCCAAATTCCCAACTTCGACAGAAACATTCCAGAGTTCGACAAGATACGCATGAAGGCGGTTGGAGGTTACATCGACCAGAATGTTGTGAAAATGACAATTAAGATGAGAACAATAGTCTGAAGAATCCAAATAATACGAAAAACAAAAAAAAAATTCAGAAACGTAGAATTAATAATTGTCCGTTTGGAAATGAATATAACATTCAGAAATGACCGCAAATGATTTTATCTTGTTGACATTGCATTTGAAGACGACCACGTTGTAATCTGTAAGGTAGTAGTCCCACGGTAGTGTGTCTCACAGTCAGGAAACTTACAAAGAAACTCTGTTCATGAAAATTCCATCTGATGCTAGAATGATGGAAGAAGAAAGGAAAGTAAAATCATTTTTGAAATAGAAAAATGTAGGTCATGCGAGGGGCGTGCAATAAGTAACGTCCCTGACCCACTTCCAGTTAGCTGATCTAGCTGAAATTTTGCGTGTGCAATGATTTATATCTCTACGGGTTATGTGGCTAATTACAGCTCTGAAATAATTGTGGTTTCTGTTTTATAGGTGTTTGAACTGAGTCAGGTGTGAAATGGAGCCTGTTGAATGTCGAGCAGTGATCCAGTTTTTGTAATTGAAAGGATGCACACCACAGGAGACTTGATGAAATGAAAGAAACTTTTGATGATAATGCCCCATCATATTACCTTGTAAAATGCTGGCATCGTGAATTCAAACATGGCCGGAAGTCTGTGGAAACAGCTCCCAGAATAAATATTTTTTTACATAAATTTAGGAGTGTTAACGTAAAAATGTTATAATTGAATTTAATTGACAACTTAGAAATAATGACATGTAAAAACATCAGGTGATTATCTTATTAACGTATGCTGATGACGTCATTTAGTGAGGGAGATGTCAAAGGGCACAAAGGGCCCAGTTCATCAGAACACATTCCAATAAAATACATGTAAAACAGGTACAGAGACCCTTTTTTGGACTCTATCGAAGAGGGAGAGACTAATGGGAGATGCAATAGCCCAGATGTGGGAACAATACTCCATGCATAGGTGAATGATGGCCTTATAAAGGTACAGGATGCTCTCCGGCGTGAGTAGTCTTTTTACAGCAGCCGTCACAATGTCCTCAATGCATTGTTCCAAATATTAGTGAAGGTTAAGTCGAGGAGTTTGAAGGAAGAATTTTCAGGTCGGGAGTTATTTATTTATTTCGCTGATTGGAGAGGCGGCACCAAATGGAAGATCATACATGAAGATTAGGAAGTGGGTTTGGCTGAGGATCCGTGAGGTCTGCTGGCATTGGGCTGAGGAGTGCTTCAAACTTCTATATAGTAGTAAGAAAAAAATAAGTAAAAAATTAAATAAATGAATATATGTATATATGATGATAATAATAATAGTCTCTACTTATATTTAAAAGGCATTGTGTGTGTGTGTGTGGTGTGTGTGTGTGTGTGTGTGGTGTGTGTGTGTGTGTGTGTGTGTGTGTGTGTGTGTGTGTGTGTGTGAAATTTCACGCAAATGCACTTTATATGTCTGGGAATGTTCTTTGATAAGCTTTGTAGTAGAATACCTCCAATAAGTATCTAAAATCGATAATTGAAAAAAATCCTATTAAAGAAAAAACAGTCCAATTTTGACCAAAGTTAACACAACATTGCAAGTGCATTTGAGAAGTTTTATTATGGCACAAGCAGAAAGGCCCTGCATATAGAATCGATAGTAGGTTCTTTGACATGACAGGGGCACAATTGAACCATGATAATTTACTTTTGCATATTTGACTTTGATTCAAGCCATTATCACTGCACAAGCAGAAGAGCCTCGCATATAAAATAAACTGTAGGTTCTTTTGTATGACAGGAGTGCATTCAAAATGAATATTTCTGTTTAGAGTACACCTGAACCATAATAATTGACTTTTGCATTTTAAACTTTAATTCAAGCCATTATATGAAATAATTTTATAAAATTAACAGTAGGTTTTCTACAGTGCAATGTAGACTATAATGAAATGTGGACTGCCACTGCAGGGACACATGTGAAGCTTTCTCCTAGTGCACTGAACAAGTAATCAATCGAGGCGATTGAAAAATGGGTGATTTAATTGATTTCAATGATAATAAAAATATAGGAAGGTGGAGCATTTGTTGATTCTTATTCAATCCCGGGTAATGTCGGGTTTCCCTGCTTGTTAATAAATAAATAAATAAACTAGTATAAATAAAATATAAGCAGACATATTTAAGCACACTCACGTTAAAAATGGTCACTTTTTAATACACAAAGAAAGATGGTCCATTCCCTCCAAAAATAAACAAAGCATGAGGTGAATTACAAATCAAGTGAAACTTTAGTTGATAAACGCATGGCCCTTGGTTGCTGAAAATAGGAAGGGAAATAACAACAAATCTTATTGGTTAACTAACGAGTTTAACACCACGTGTAGGAAATACACGCGGTAACATTAATTCCATGCTGTAGACTGATTAATTCTAACAAGGATGAAATTCAGAATATTATGTGTAGCTTAATTGCCATAAATATATTTTGAAAACTTACTGCCTATATCTACTCATGTATTGAGCACTGTTGAAGTAAATATTGAAAATCGATACGTTAAATTTTATGTAGATATATAGAATAATAATATTACTAAGACTGTTATCGTTTGTTTATCCCCGCACACCCATTTGATGACGTCATCACTAAAGGATGATGTTATCCATTAAAACAGAGATGAACACAAAATAACGATGTCCGCCATCAAATAAGACATGGCGGGGGGGGGGGGGGAGATCCTTTATCTGGAGGCCTTCTACTGGATGAATGTCTTTGTTTGTTTGTTGCTGTGCACAGTTCATCTGTGCATGAATGCTTTAGATTAGGGATCTCTAAAGCGTTCAAAAAGGAGGGGGGGGTCATATTGCTGACTTTTTAGGGCTACTTGGGCCAAAATAAAAAGATAAATTAAAGAAAACAAAAGAAACAGAGGATGAATAACTATAAAACAGGGTTAACTGATCCTTTATTTCCAAAGTTTGAATCAGTGCAAAATTTTCTGTTAAAAAAATTAACATTCGAAATCTTTTCAACTCTTATTATTCGTTAGTATAAAATTTAGAAGTATGAAATTGGTTCATTTCTGACATGATCGTATGGGGAGGGGGAGATCTGTAACAAACGTACTATTACAGTGGTATATCAACTTGATTAAGTAAATTGCAATGTTGTTTTTTCAAGAGATGCAATGAGCAGGTGCAGAACACAAGTGAAAATGATGGCCGACAGCAGAGAATCAAGATGAAGAAGAAGACGCCATGCACGAGGACATGTTTAATACTGTTTTGAGAGGTGACTTGTTTGCAGTAGACAGTTCCACAGAGCAAAATATTCTTACCGTGTCGAGACGGGAGAAAAAAAAACATGTGAAATTGCTCAAGAAAAGGTTTAATATTTATGAAGCAATTCTGGTTTCTGATTGGTTGGTAGCAGAACGTGAATTAATTCGATTCGTCAGTTCCTAGCAGTATCGTTTATAAATAGAATCATCCGACTGTGTGGGATCACACCCCATTACAAGTCCAAAATATTACAACAGATGTCATCCACTATGCCATCTGTTTTAGTGGACACCATCATCCTTTAGTGATGACATCATCAAGTGTGTTCAGGGGAAAAAACAAAGAAAATTAAAACCGCAATCTTAATAATTTTAATGCATCGAAAACCAAGCTTCTCTCCTTTCATCGTAAACACTCAGACCCACATCACGCCCCAATTGAAATGAATTTCTCTCGTATTAGAAAAGCTCCATGTCTTAATAAGCTTCTGGGACTGATCTTCACTCCTGATCTGAAATGGAACACATACATCAAATCTGTTGCCAAGATCACTGGAAAAATAGTTGGATCACTCTATCGCTCCAGTAAGTATCTCATCCTCTATCTGTATAAGAGCCAGGTTCACCCTAAAATGGAGTATTGTTGCCACATCTGGATAAGAGCTGCTCGGCATGCCCTATCCTGCCTTGATAGAGTTCAAAACCAACTTTGAAACCTAGCAGGTGATGCCCTTTTCTCTTCTCTGCAACCTCTTTCCCACAGTAACATTACGAGTCTATCTCTGCTCTATCGTTATTTTCATGGCAAGTGCTCGACTGAACTCCAATCTATGGTCCCCACTTGCCAAACTTAAAAAAAAAACCCTTGACTAGCTACAACCATTAGATACGATCCCCCCCTCTCTACACCATTAACAGTTACTACGCTTACACCTTACATTTATAAACTCTTATCCTCGAGTGGTCTTCGGGCCTTGATAAGTGGTGACTGCCAAGTAAAAAAAAGAAATAATATATAGAAATCTGAAGCACTTTGCATTAATAAACAAATTTTAAAAAACAATATTTCGGTCGATGTAACCTCCAACCTTTTTCAGGTGTAAAAGTTGCCAAGTTTGGTAAAAAAAAAAGAAAAGGGGTTTAGCTATTCACTCCATAGTTTCATAGTTTTAGATCTAGTTGAAAGTAAATTTACAAAATAAAAGGTTGGAGGTTACATCAGCTGAAATGTTGTGCAAATAACACTAAAGATGAGAACATTAGTCCGATTAATCCAAATGATACAATTATACCTCATCTCAAGAATTCAGAACTGTAAAATTTAAAACGACGACGACATATTTAAAAATATATGTAAAAAAAATTTTTTTTTTAATATATGTCAAAAAACACTAACTCATAAATGGTCCAGTTTTAACATAAAATTCCTGTGAAAGATTTATCCGCAGCCCATTTATTTCACTACACAGTGTTTTAAAAAAATATTCTGGCAACTTCATATTGCAGATGTTATTGATTTTTAGATAATATCAATCGACCTTTGATAATGCTGGCCTTAATGATATGATTTTGGGGTCGTTATCAAGAAACAGAAAGATTATGAAGAAGTAATAAAGATATAAAAATAATGAAATAGACTCAGGAATCTATAGCAGTCACAAATAAAGATTTATTTTCCCTAGCGAATCAATGGCTAGGTGATTTGGCCACCTATTGACCAATCAGCTTGCAGGACATATCAATTCCATTTGCCCCTAAGGAATTTTTTAACTCCATGGGGAATCACAGTCGGTCAGCAGAGAGAACCAGGCAAACATCAAAGAAAGACCTCTCTCCCATCTTCTCTCTCCTGTCCCTGTCCACTGGACACTCCAGCATAGACAAAGTTTGCAGAAGATCACTGCTGGCCGACATGTGACACCCAAAGAACCTTTAACTCTTCCATTTTTTTACTGTCCTACTTTTTGCCGCCGAAAGAAATCTTTTGTTGTTTTTTTTAATTTCCACGACTGATTAATTTATAGGGGTGAAATCTTGCCTCTCTAATGTAACGTGCATCCAGGAGATATCGCCCGCGTGTTTGCATGTTGTGTGGGTACGTGGGAGAGACGGATGAGGGGAAAAAGACTTACCTCGAGACCAGCTCAGCGTTACCGACCAAAAATAGAAAAGAAAGACCAAGATGGCAGCCGCCGTCTTTTGTAAATTATGATGTCTCGCAAAGTCACACGAATTCTCGGAATATGCAAATTTAGCCGGCCTAGAACGACGATAAAAGCGGGTGAGGGGAAAGACGTCGGCGAGGGACGATTGAGTTGGCTGGAGAATCGTGTGGCTGTTGCTTCTTGTGCCGTGTGAGGATATTTTACCGTTGTTGGAATCCGTGCAGAACCGGTGTAAAAAGATTATTGAATTGTTGCAACATTTATAACATCTTTTCCTGAACTTACCGTGTTAAAGAGAGAGTCGGGCGCCATCTTGAATTTTTCCTTACACATTTCTGTTACAAGCTATTTCGGCGCACCTCGCTCAAAAAAAATGGATGATAGGTGGCTAACAACATTTGCTGAATCCTGTCTGGTCATCTGCTGCCACACCGCAAATCTTGTAGGCCCGCAATCAATGAGAGTTAGAAAGGGCTTGCCACTGTAATGGGTAATATCCATGGCCAGCCGCTGCCACACACTCTCAACTTCCAAGCGACCCTTCTGCCATCGCTCTGGTGCAGGATCAATAGACTGGCAAGCCTCACAATTTCTGATGATCTGTCTGACATCCATCTTGGTCACTGCTGGGTATGCGCGCCTCACAAAATAAAGGGTCCTCTTGATACCCGGATGTCTGCTTTGTGCATGAATTTTTTGTATTTGACATGGGTCGATTGCAACTGCACAAGATCGAGCAGTAATCTCCATTCCCATCTTCGTGGCTTCATACCATTTGTGAGGTACACGGGTCAGTTGGTCAGCACGATTACAATGTGATGGCACCAGAGTGACGCTCAGTGATAGCCCATACTCAGATACCAGGTTTTTTAGCGTGTCTAGCCTTCTCCGTATTAACATTTCGCTTGCTGCCTTGGTACGGATTCGTGTCCGTCCTGAAAGTGTGTCAGACACCCAGTGGCAGACACAGAGAGAATCTGTGTACAAGGTCAACTTCTTAGACTGCCACTGCAGGGCCAGATTTACCCCCTTTACAACAGCGTCCAGCTCTGCCAGGTTGATATGCTGAGAATCTGTTACGGGCCGCAGCCAACACGCATCCTCGAACACGTTTCCTCCTTGCTCCAATGATACTCCCAACGCCAAAGAACTGGCATCAACCCACACACCTACGTTGTCTCCGTTAACACACCACCGCCCACAGGCAGGGTCCTTCTTGTTCACTCTCTCCAGAGTCTCTTTAATCATCAGAGTTAGTAGGACATCATCGGATATGTCATCCCAACCCATGGTTGTTAAATTTGCTCTGCGTTTAATCACACCAACAGCTGTGCGGAGCCAGCCACAGACCGGTAAGTGACCAACAAGTTTTCCACACCAAGAAAAAACGGTCCGCCTTGTAACGAGGTTGGGGAAGCTTGGAATTTCACTGCCACGCCTCCATTTTAGGGTGCCATCTTCTTCATAAACATCCAATCCCAATACACATGCTCCTTCCCTTAAACGTTCGGGATTCTTGCATTCCAGAACAAACTGAGCCAACTTTTCTTTGACACACGACGCAGACTGTACATCTTCATTGACGTATACGTCATCAATGTAAGCTGACGTTGAGTCCCTCATGGGCTTTTCTTGGGACAATACTGTGTTGACAATAGTCTTCATGATCTGTGGTGCCACATTTAGGCCAAAGCCAAGGCGTGTAAGGCAGTACCTCTGCCCCTGGAACCAAACTGTCTGGAACGGCCACAACGTCTCATCAACTCGCACCTGTAAATAGGCTTTTCGCAAATCCAATATCGAGACATTAGTGCCTTTCTGACGCCATTCCCTCAACTTACTGGCGCATACGTCAGCATCGGCAGTGTAGGCTTCAATATGCTTGTTAAGCTCCCTATAGTCCAGCACGGGCCGTACTTTCGACTTGTTATGCTGGACTACTGCCATCAAGCGTATTAGACACTTGGGAGGCCCAAGCTTGTCCTCAGGGTAGGGGATTAACCAGCCATCTTGGATCCACGCCTTTAGTTCCCTTTCATATTCTGTTCGGGCCTCACTGGGTATAGGGTACTCTGCAACCCCATTCTTGAGTTTAGTCGGTGCCATTCCCTCGGTCCACTTCCAAGATGCAATCCAGGCCCTCTTGCGCGAGTCGTAGTCCACTGTAAAATCCGGCCGATCGATATGGAGCGCTGCACACACTGGGGCCTCCAAGAATCGCACCTTTCCATCCCGATGAATTGCGACTCTCCCCAGCGCCTTGATGGCATCGTATCCGAGCAACAGGTCAAACCCCAGGAGATTTCCTTGGGTCACGAGCACATTGATCTTAGTGGCTGCACCGGTGTCCGTGTAGATCTTGACAGTTCCAGCTCCACAGCATGTCTGGGTCTCGCCTCCTATCGTCGTGACTTTGATCTTCCTCTTAGTCCAACTTGGACACAGCCTGGCGCTCACTATAGTATGCGAACAGCCTGAGTCGAGAAGTGCTGAGCAGGGTATCCTGTTTACGTAGACGGTCATCACTGGTTGCGCCTTGTTCAAATTTTGCTCGGGGAGCAGGGCGGCGCTGACGTCCTCTCCCCTGATACGTTTCCCACACAGTTTTGGGCTAGATGCCCCAAACCGCCACACTTAAAACAGCGCACACGCCCCCTGTTGGTGCAATTCCTTGCAAAATGTCCGCGTCGGCCGCAGCGAAAACATTTCCCATTGCTTGCAGGGTTCTGATTCGGAATCTCCCGAGCGCCAATCTGGCCTGTCTGTGTCGCCATCACAACTGGTTCCCCCAGGTCCTCCTCATCTTTGATGATGGCTCGAGCACGTTCCATCAAGTGTTCCATGGTCGTTGTTGAAACGCTGGTTGAGGCTCTCAGTAGCTGCTTCACCCGAGTGGGAAGGCCCGCCACAAACGCATACGCGAGCATCCGCTCCGACACCTCTCCACCGAACAGAACTGCGAGTTTCTTTAACTCAGCGAAGAAAACGTCCACGCTTTCCTCCGGTAGAAGTTTTCGGGAAGCAAATTTTTCATAGGCCGTACAAGGATCCATGGCAAATGCCTTGTACAGTGCAGCTTTAATTGCGGTGACATCTCCCTTTTCGGCAGCATTGAGTTGCTGATATACACTCAAGGCACCCCCAGCCAATCTCAGGGGAATCACAGTGTGTACCCTTTTCACCTCACAAAGGTCGCACGTCAGCTCGACCCTTTCAACAAATATCTGGAGTGATTAGCCAGCAGTCTGTTTTGGTCGATGGAACCCCACGACATGTGCGAGATCTTCGCCCAGCTACCGAGGTGCGTCACACAACTACAGAAGAAAGCAGTGAAGCGTCTAGCGATGAGCTGCCGATGCACGGATTCAGTGAGCCCCCTCCAGAGACTGATAGCGATACTTCATCTGATGAGGCGGAACCAGATCCAGAGCCCGAATCTGAAACAGTGAATGTACCTCTTCGCAGAAGCACACGCACTAAAAGGCCACCCCCCCAGTGCTCTCTATGTGATCATCAGATCAGGGGGGAGTGTAACGTGCATCCAGGAGATAAGCGCCTGCGTGTTTGCATGTTGTGTGGGTACGTGGGAGAGACGGATGAGGGGAAAAAGACTTACCTTGAGACCAGCTCAGCGTTACCGACCAAAAATAGAAAAGAAAGACCAAGATGGCGGCCGCCGTCTTTTGTAAATTATGATGTCTCGCAAAGTCACACGAATTCTCGGAATATGCAAATTTAGCCGGCCTAGAACGACGATAAAAGCGGGTGAGGGGAAAGACGTCGGCGAGGGACGATTGAGTTGGCTGGGGAATCGTGTGGCTGTTGCTTCTTGTGCCGTGTGAGGATATTTTACCGTTGTTGGAATCCGTGCAGAACCGGTGTAAAAAGATTATTGAATTGCTGCAACATTTATAACATCTTTTCCTGAACTTACCGTGTTAAAGAGAGAGTCGGGCGCCATCTTGAATTTTTCCTTACACATTTCTGTTACATCTAAAAATGTAATTCAGTACAGTTTTTTTTTTTTTTTAATGAAAAGGTACTAACGCTTAAAAACGATAAACAAAAATTGATTGGAAGACTGGGACCAAAAGAGAAAGAAAACAGTTTTACTTAAAAAGGGAAGGTGTTGGGGGGTTGACAAAAGGAGACACACATGAACAATATCATAAAAATTGTATTTCTTAAGACTGATTCTTCAAATGTCTTGCTTTTTGAGAGGCTGGCTCCTCTTTTTTTTTTGGGGGGGGGGCGGAGAGGTCACTACTTATCAAGGTCCAAAGACCACTCGAGGATAATGGTTAATGAATGTAAGGTGATAGTGCAATAATCAGTAATGGTGTAAATTGAATATAATTTGATTATTTATGGGGATGACTCAACATGAACTTGTTTACATTGGATTTGAAGGCAGTTTTGAGAAAGAAGTTTTGTTCATGGAATGTGCGTTTAGATGTACGCACGGTTAGAGAGTGGAAGAAATCATATGCAGTGGTTGTAACTAGTCAAGTGTTTTTTGTGAAAGTTTGGCAAGGGGGGACCATAGATTGGAGGTCAGTCGAGCACTAGCCATGAAAATAATGATAGTGCAGAGACAGGCTCGCAACGTCTCTTATGTGAGAAAGAGGTTGCAGGGAAGAGAAAAGGGCATCACCTACTAGGTTTCAAAGTTGGTTTTGAACTCTTTTCTTTTTTTAGCCAAACCTCCAGAAGGTAAAAGCTCTTGGGTTTTTCTGTGGTCTTTTATATATCCATTTTTTTTTTGTTTGTTTTTTTGTTTTTTTTCTAAAAAGAAATTCTTTACTAAATGGGTCTCTCTCTGACAAATTTTTTCTTTGACTTCTTAAATCTTAGGAAGTAGATTATATTTTGTTTAATATATTTGTTGTCAGATAGATTAAGAGTGGTATTGGTATGTAATAGGTTTGGTTGTATTTTATTGGTAGATCGGTTAATGGGGGTGTTGTTATTGAATAACTGTGTGGAAGAGTTAGATTGTGAAAAGGGATTG
Source organism: Euprymna scolopes (assembly GCF_053919585.1). Lineage (NCBI taxonomy): Eukaryota > Metazoa > Mollusca > Cephalopoda > Sepiida > Sepiolidae > Euprymna > Euprymna scolopes. The sequence goes on along the minus strand of NC_136503.1, from coordinate 3,323,855 downwards.
TATGGCTGCTATTAACATAATTTGTATTTTGGGTTTATGACACTGTGCAGCTATAAATCACATTTTTTTATCTTGCAGGTATCCTGTAGAGGATATTTATTTTTTCTTCTACAGTTACAGCCTGGTATAGTTTCTATATTTGCATTTTATATCTTATTATTCTTTTGTTAGAACTAATTATTTTTTGATGAAGGTTTGGCATAGTTGAGTAAGACACTTTGATTGTGTTCTTATTAAAGATTTTATTGTATCTATGAGGGGCCTTAAAGTTTTTACCTAATATTTTAAAGAATTCCCTAGCTATGTTTGTCTCAAGATTTTAATATTTTTTTTACTCTTTAATTGGATATTGTTGCCACATCTAATGGATTCACCACTAGTCTCTCATTCTTAGACAAAGTTCCTAGCAGGTCCTACTGTTACATGAAAAATGCTTGTCCCTTTTTTCATGTAAGTAAAAATAGAGAATTAGTTTTAATGAAAATAAAATTAGAGAAAACTGGAATCGAATCCTGTGTCCAGTAAATTGTTAATTCTGATAAAATAAATAATAAATATAATTTTGGCTGGAATCTATTCATTGTAGAAAGAATGTTGGATAATAAAAAATGGGTTAAATGAGTTAGATATGTAGGTTGAATTCCTTTGTGAGAACAACAAAGGAAAATGGGAAATCAGAATGTTCGGAAACGTGCAGGTCACGCGTGTTGATGGCACGTGAGTTGTGGTCACGTTGGCCGGACATGCATGGATTTCTCAATATAGGAAGTGAGAGTTAGTGAGTTGAAAAGAAGTCAGAAGAAGGGAGGCAGAGAGTCAGAGTCAGACGAGAGTCTGACCAGGGAAGAGAAGGTTCAGTTCGAACCTTGGACTCTGGAAGCGAGAGGGTTTTAAACAGAAAAAGATGTAAAGAAAGAAACTTTGAATTCCTGAATGCAAAGCCATTGATGGGTCAATTGGAAGGAATAAATGATCATCATGTTTTTTATAACTGCCGTCTCCTGTGTCCATCATTACAACGAGAAGAGGTATTGTCAATTTATATATAAGAACCATTTGAAAATTATCATCTAAAAAAATATATGTTTAGAAAGTATATGTCATACTATTTATGTTATATAAACACTCCCGTTCATACAGAACTGTCAAAGCATAAATGTCAACCTCTCAGTCTATCTATCTAGATAGCAAACAACCTCTCAAAGCGTATTTATATGTACACACTCTCTCTCTCTTTATATACACCTGCCTGTTAATGTCTCCATATCTCACAACATGATGATACACATGAACCGCAAAGATCTCTTACTTAAGACTCTTATCCTTCTTAACATGAATACAAAAGAACTTACATGCATCATTGTAATAATACGTAACACTACACTGTCAGCCAAGCTCCAACTTCAGTCCCATCATCACAATGTTGCATACCTGTACTTGTTCTACAAGTACTTTAATGGAATATAAATAGAAAAGTTTCGAGTATTTATAGGAGGGATCAGTTGAAGGTTGCCAACATTCTAAATGAAAGCAGTTTTTGTGGAACAAACTGGATTAAAATGTGGAATACCTAAATCGTCACTTGACAACTGTCACCTTCCAAGTACTAAAATGGAATGTGCTCTGACGAATTTGTAATGCTGGTACCCTCGTGATATAAATACCCTGGACTAATCTGATCAGCAGCAAAGTTCCACCCCTTCAGTGTAGAGGTTCCTAGATGCCGGAAAATCTTTTATGCTAATAGTTCCTTCCTTTAAACTACTAGTCTTTGAATTCCCTTCCTGTTTCTTGCTTCCCTGACTGAACTAAAATGCAAAAGTTTAAATGTAATGTGAACAAACATCTCGCTGCTATACACCCTACTTAGAGTGTCTCTTTAAACATGGTTCTTAATTCACAGTAGCTCTTTTATTTATTTGCAGATTTCTTAACCACCTGAAGAAGGCCAGAGGATTAGTTGGCCAAAACGTGATGAAAGAACAACTATGAAGATGAGGATAACAGATTGAAAATTAAATAAATGTACAAAATTATTCATCTCAAAGGATTGCAATAAAAGAATATTGTTGATGTCATGAGCTGTTTCAGCAGCTTTTTGACCTTGAATTAAGAAAATTGGACAATACCCCATAATTTTATTATACCATATTTCTTCAAATTGAAACATAATTATCAAAGTATACTTATGCAGATAGATATGAAAAGTCTTTATTAAAGTTTGTGCCTATTTCCATTCTATGGAGGCCAGGTGCAAACGCAGACCCCACAATTTTATTATGCCATCCCTATTTAAGTTAAAACATACTTATCAAAGTATTATTATGTACATCTATATCAAAAACACTTGTAAACGTTTTTTTTTTTAATTTAAAATTTTTTATTTCCATACTTTGTGGATCAGGCGCGTACGCAGACCCCACAATTTTAATGAATCATCATTATGCCAGATCAAACATACCCATTCCTGTGTCTCAATACATTTTCTATCATTATATGTGATCAGTTTTCTATAATAGTCAACCATATAGGAACCTATTCGTGACCAGACACACACAGACGTTCAGCTTTATATTATAGATATATATATTGGGTGGAACGATAAAATTGTCGCCCTAGAAAAGACGACATGATTCTATTTCCATTTGATGAAAACTGTTTTTCTTTTTTTGTTGTTGCAGATCATCTACTAGTTGACCATTTGTGCGCAAATCTCAACAGCGAAGAGCCTTCTACCATGTCTGAAAGTGACACAATGTTTAATGAGTGAGATCTAAGATGCACCACTGTACAAATCATGCTCCAAGTTATGACATCAGGACCATTGCCAGGACCCTTAAAATGCAAATCCAGACGGTTCAACGCTTGAGAGCACAGCTTAAAGCAGTTTCCTACCATGGTTATGGTCTTTGGTGTGGTTTCAAGTGAGAGTCACATCATACCACCTCATATCTTTGAAGCCGGCTTGAAAGTCAACACCAAAGTGTACCTGGATGTGCTGAAGAGTGTGGTCATCCCCTGGTGTAATTAGGTGGCCGCTAGCAAATTGTGGCTTTGCAGAGATATAGGATGCTGATGTGTGTGAGTAGATTTCTGGCATGGTAGAGGGAGCCCACTTTCTTTGCAGTAGCTTTGGCAATGTTCTCAATGCACGTGTTCCAATTTGTGTTGCCTGTGAATAGATCTCATTCACTACTTGTTGCTGTACGTATATTAGTTTATCAAAAGCTTTAAAGGGGTCCAAAGTTAATGGCTTAGTTAAGTCTCAACCCCCTTGCGTATTCTTACAGAGCCCACCCCTGCTATAACACTTTATATGTGATATAGATTTGATCAGTTTTTTCTTGTTGGTCCTTTTAATCCACTTATTATGCAAGAAAATGTGTCAAAGGTCATTGTTATCTAGAATAGATAAACTTTTATCACTCGCCAAAGAAAACAGTGTAGAAGTAAAATCGATGGTGTAATAATCACCAACTCTAAAAACTTTAATTGCATTCAATGCGGAGACTTAGTTAAACGTGGATTTAAAAATCAAAAGAAAAAGGTATTTATGTTTCCATTACGTTGTAAAAAATCCTTAGCAAAACGTTTGAAAACATTTCTTAACAGATTTTTATTTCATGTTATATGCAGATTTAATGATAATTATTAGTCCATATCCAAGTACATCCTAGAATGGAGTACTGTTGCCACATCTGGGCAGGAGCTGCTAAAAGCACCTTATCCTGCTTTGAGTTAAAAATAAACTTCATAGTAGGAGATGCCCTTTTTTTTTTCTTTTCCTTTCTCACAGAAGAGATATTGTGAGCCTGTTTCTGCTCTCATTATTTTCATGGCAAGTGCTCGTCTGAGCTCCAATCTATGGTTCCCCCTTGCCAAACTTTTGCAAAAAATACTTGTCTTTCTGAAACCACTATCAATAATTTCCCTCACTCCTTATCTGTGCCTAAACCTAAATGCAGATTCCATGAACAAAGTTTCTTAAAACTGCCCACCCATGGAACTCTCTTCCATTTGCCTGCTTTCCTGTTGACTATAATACAGTCGTCTTCAAGTCCAATGTAAACAAGTTCTTGATGAGCCATCCACTTAATTAATCCAATTTATCAATTTTAAACTACTCTGATTACTATGATATTTTCCCATTGACTACTCTACATTCATTAACCCTTATCCTTGAGTTGCCTCTGAGCTTTGATAAGTGGTGACTCCTTTCTAAAAAAAAAATGATATCATTATAATGTTTAAGTGAAAAACAATTTGGGGGAGGGGGGAGTGATGCTTTTATTTAAGATTTTCAAATCTATTTAATTTTCAAATTTCTTTTAACATTCAGAGTTAAGATCCAACAAAATTATAACATTTGTTAGCGATGAGACATGACGGTGGTTCAGTGGATAACGGCATGAACTGACAACTTGAGCGTTCCAAGTTTGAATCCAGTTCGTTTCACAAAATTACATTCACTTATGATGTTGGCAACCTTCACGTGGTCCCCTCCTGTAAGTACTCAATGTCTTTCAAGAAAGAATTCTGACTAGAAAAATATTGGGAAAGTCAATGTCAATAATAGAATCTTTGGAATCATACGATATGATGATGATGATGATGATGATGATTTCTTTATCACCATCACCATCATTATCATCATCAGTTTCACGTCTGCTTTACATGTGTTGAACAGCTTTTAGAAATTGACTTCCGAATTAACTGATCTCGGGCCAGGTGTTTATTTATCCTTCTTTCTCTCAAATCCTTCCTTATTTCTACCTCCCATTTTTTCCTTGGAGCTCCCCTATCATCTGGGGGGGGCATAATCTAAAGAATTTCTTTTGTTGGTCAGGTATGCCAGGTAGAATTCTAAGCTCATGGCTGATGAAACAAGAACATGCTATCCATAAAGAGTTCTGTTCAAAATTCTGTGCAGATTCCCAAGTTTGACAAAAACAATTCCTGAGTTTGACAAGATACCTGAAGAAGACTGTAGATTATATCGACCGAAACATTTAAAAAATCATACTCAATATGAGAGTAGTAGTCAGGATAATCCAATTTGCCCATGCATAGATTATTGTTGTCATATCTGGGATGGTGCATCACTAGTCTCTCCCTCTTAGACACGATTCAAAGAAAGATCTCTAATCGAACAAATCCCACACTGTGAACTAAGCTCCAACCCCTGTCCCATCGCCACAATGTGTGCATCTCTGTGCCTGTGTTACAAGTATTTTAATGGAGTGTACCCTCATGAACTCATTACATTTGTTCACTTTCAAATTCAGCAAAATCCCACCCCTTCACTGTAGAGATCCCTGAATGTCGGAAAGCCTTCTCCTCTAATTGTTTCTTTCCTATGACTGCTAAACTTTGGAATTCCCTCCCTGTTACCTGCTTCCCTGACTGTACTTACATGAAAAAGGTGAAATGTAAATCGATATCGCACACATCTCCCCTAAACATGGTCCGAAGCCCTTTTCATCCAACTGGCAAGAATGTCTGAGGCAAAAATGAGTAAAAATAGAAATGCAAATTATTAATCCTTTTTTAGGAATAAATTTTTTCATTGATTTTATTCTTTGTGTAGATGACACAATCGCGTTGATACACCGGTTCTTGCCAGATCACTGAAGTTAAGCAATGATGAACCTGGCCAGTATCAGATGGACGACCATTTGGGAAGGCTAGATGCTGTGCGTACCACACCGAGTCGTAGAAATTCCCAGGTTGGTATCTGGGGGTGCGTTTAACTCACGGTGGTAGATCCACCCCCGAATCAAGATGGAAAGCAACGGGAAACTTCCGTCTTTACTTGTCTTTCTGAGATTAACAGGTCTTTGGAAAACATGGCCGCCGACGCTGCATTCTTTGTGTATTCGTTAGTTGTTCATTTTGAATCTTCATCGTTTTTCACATTTCTTTCTCTACTTCTTTCTTTTTCTTTTTTCTTCTTTTTCTTTTTCCTTTTTTTTCTACTTTTTCTTTTTCTTCTTTTTTGTTTCCTTTTTTATTCTTTCTCATTTTCTTTCTTTTTTTCTTCTTTCCTTCTTTTTCTATTTCCTTATTCTTTCTTTGTAACGAAAAAGTGTAAGGAAAAATTCAAGATGGCGCCCGACTCTCTCTTTAACACGGTAAGATATCCTCAACACGGCACAAGAAGCAACAGCCACACGATTCCCCAGTCAACTCAATCGTCACCCCCCCACGTCTTTCCCCTCACCCGCTTTTATCGTCGTTCTAGGCCGGCTAAATTTGCATATTCCGAGAATTCGTGTGACTTTGCGAGACATCATACTTTACAAAAGACGGCGGCCGCCATCTTGGTCTTTCTTTTCTATTTTTGGTCGGTAACGCTGAGCTGGTCTCGAGGTAAGTCTTTTTCCCCTCATCCGTCTCTCCCACGTACCCACACAACACGCAAACACGCGGGCGCTTATCTCCTGGATGCACGTTACATTCTTTCCTTCGTTTTTGTTTTCTTTTTCATTTAAATCAAAAGTTGACATGGCAGCACAAATTCAAATTCTACTAAATTCATCTTCGTATCAACGTGCCATTTCTTGAGTTTATCTTTAGCCGATTTGTTCCAAGTGTACGGCACAATCATGTTGACACACCGGGGATCGCCAGATCACCGAAGTTAAGCAACATTAAGCCTGACCAGTACCAGATGGGTGACCATTTGGGAAGGCTAGGCACTGTATGTACCTTCTGGAAAGGTTGGGCGTGGGGCCAGCACCCTCATCCTGAAAAAAGAACTCCTCACTACAAAACCATCTACAAAAGTTGTAGATGGTCTATGCCCCCCCAGGGGCTCAAGGGCTATGGATGGAGTCGTCCCAAGTCTTCTTTGGCATTAAAGTTAAAATTGAATAAATGTTAAAAACGTAATTGGTGTTTAATTAAAATTGAAATAAAAGTATATCGTTAAGGTAGAAGAAACTTCCCCAGTCATGGCGAACCCCTAACAACCTCCCAGGAAGAGACAGGACTACATCTCATTAGAAAACTTTGTTGCTGAGTAGTTAAATATACTGATTGGTCTTAGAACAGACTAATCAGTGTGGCTGAGTAAGTTATTTGAGTTTGTAAAAAAATAAAGAAATCATCAATCACCTCAGCAATCTACTTAACGACAAACATTATGGATTTTATCCTGCAAGATCAACTGCTTATGTGCTGATTGTAATATTGTACCATACATAGTACACTTTATTTTAATAATTTATAAAATAAAACAGGAAAGAAATAAACAAAAATCTGTCGACAATTTAAAAATTTTTTTAACAAACGTTTTTTATTAACGATAGAATTGTTTCGACACCACTTCAAAGTTTCTCGCCATTGTCCATCTCACCCGATGTACATTTTTCTTCTCTGACCTCACGCCGGCCACAGCCAGCCATGTCCCACCTTTGTTTTACACGTCCATTTTCCCTGACATCGCACTTTTCTTGTCGTAACTAGATAATGTATTTTTTCTCCTTTTTTTCCTTTTTCTTCTCACGCACACTTCCTAATTTGCATATGTGCTTTTTTCAGCTACTGCTACTAATCTCTCTGCAAGCCAGCTATCCTTTGCTGCTGCTGATATTTTCCCACGCGCTCACATGCACTATAGTGCAAACGCATTGCCTAGGATCAGTCAAACTATTGATAGCAGTTTTGTTTCTTGCGTAAAATTATTTAATGCATTAAAGGCTTTTGATATTGTCCACCACAACGGCTCACTACACAAACATGCTATGAAATATCTGGCACTATCTTCTTAACTATTAATTCTTTTCTCTCTAATAAAAGTAGTTATTGATCGGAAGAGGTATGAAACGCATAAGTAGCAATACTTGCATGCCTCAAGGGTCTATTCTGGGTCCAACCCGATCTTCATTAATGATCTTCCAAATCAGATTCTTAGATCATTTGTTGACATCTATGCAGATGATACACTTGTTTATGGCAGCACTTTGAAGATCATCGGTGATCAAAATCTGGTTCTGTTTTTTCTGTACGTGGTGAAAAAAAAGTGGCTTTTTGATTTAACACCTCCAAAACTAAACCTTTCAATGTCAATATTTAAACCCTTATTTTATCCCAGTTGAAATGACTACTACTACTACTACTACTACCTACTTGATGCCAAGTGTATACACACAATGGTCCATTTAACTGAGTCTAGGCGTGACGATCGTCGTAGATGGCCTATCAGCTGAAAAATGACGTCATCGCCATAGATCCTAGCAAGCAAGATAAGTGGAACACAGACTGCGATAATGAGCAGACATTTTTTTACAGAAAGCATTAGGAAACTTCAAAATTAGATTAAAAAAGATAAACATGATACTTTGTACTGAAACTCATCCAATATTAATAATAAGAATATCATTAATAAAAATATTAATAATAAAAAACGAATTGAAAGGGAGAAAAGTTCTTAAAATGTTTAAAAAGGAAAGGAATACAATTTGATTTGTATGAAACTGGAGTTTATTCAATAGAAATAAATAAAAATGAACAATAAATATTTTTTAAATCAAAAAAACAATATTTTAAAAATCAAAACTGAAAAACAAATGATAAATTAGTTTAACTGAAAAACAAACATTAAATTGGTTTAACTGAAAAATGAACAATAAATTAGTTTAACTGAATAACAAACAATAAGTTAAAAATTAAATTCAAACAAATGTTAGTATAAACAAAGTTACTAAGGCAGAAATATTTCAAACATTGAATATTAAAACTTTTCAAAAATCTGTTGTAGGATTTAATTAAAAGTTTGAATTTTTCTTTTTCTGATATTTTTTTTTACTAATATTGTCATTCTCTTTGCGACAAAAATTATTTATGTAGAATAAGTTAGTCACGCAAAAGCCAATCAGTCAATCTGAAAATAGAAAGGAGATGATGTATTCCTACATCTCCCCCTGGCACTAAAGTTCCTTTAAGCCAGGTTTATTATACGGCTGTAAATTTTTCAATGCCCGTGGCATCTTGGGTCTGCCACCAGGTACATCAGCCATGTTGGGGGTATTGCTGTCTGGGAGTGAGTTCGGTATTGATGAGTTTGTCAGACCAGTCAGAGGCAAGTGTTGTGGCGAAACATTGTTGTTCCTCATTGGATGCTGGCTTCCGTCATGAGTTATTGCAGTTGGTATAGGGATTAAGCACCTCTTCAAGAATCATCTATTCTGCAAAGAAACTCTCCCGGAGTGTGGTGCATTCGGATTCGGTATTGTCGGTGTGGTAGAGCCTCGACGATAGTGCCTGATTTGAGCCACTTGGCCTTCTTCTTACGCTCTTGAATCCACACGTGGGATCCGACTTCCAAGGCAGCAAAGTTTTTACGTTAGTATTGTATTGCTTTCTCAAGGCCTGATCACGGACAGCGAATTTCTTCTTGCGTTGTTCAGCAGAAATTATCCAATTGCGATGGACCTGGTAATGTTGGGGGTTTGAAGGGATACTGTCCCACAATTTTCGATGAAACAATCTGTGCAGAACTTAATCCTATCTCCGGTATAGGTGTGTTTCTCTATTGAAGGATGGCACGAGCCGCTTTGTCATTATTGAGACTGCCGTTGATCGATATATTGTTGTGAATGATATGTTTTGTGGCCTTGACTGCCAATTCAGCTCATCCGTTTGACTGTGGGTACGCAGCAGACAATATTTTGTGTTGAATGCCCCATAGCAGCAAGAAATCATCAAAAGCAGCAGATTGGAATTGAGGTCCTCCATCAGTACTGAGTTCTTTTGCCGAACCATAGGCTACAAAAAGTTCCCTGAAAATCTTGATGAGCCGAATTCATTTCTGATTTTCTGCAATGGTAGATACACAGCCAGCAACTGAATCTGTCCAAAACAATGAGGTAGCTGAAGTCCCCGATTTCAAAGTAGTCGCTGCAAATTTTTTCAAATGGGAATGTAGGAGGATCACGGAGGGACAGCGTTCTGACGGTTGAGTAGGCGCATTTTCTGTGCAATCCTTGCAATAGTCGCGGTGGTGCTGAATATTTTTGGTGATTCCTGGCCAATAAACAGAGGCTTTTGCACGATTCTGCATGGCACTGACCCCCTGATTTGCAGAATGAAGATTCGTCAAAACTGTTGCGAAGAGTGCGAGGAATAACGACACAGTCTTCAAAAAGAACAAAGTCATCTATGATAGACAATTTATCACGGACGTCCCAATATTCCCGAAGGTGAGAAGGTTCAACTAATGTCCGTTTCCTGGGAAAACCTTGCTGAATAATGTCGATGAAATCTTTGTATTGTGGGTCATTTCGTGCCGCAATGCTGACTTGTTCCACGTGTGTGGCAGGTTTTCAACAGCCATAACTGTCATCGACTTTGCAAATGTGATGATGCGCTCATTTCTCGATTGGTAGGCTGTCCCATGAAAATTGATGACACTGTGGAATGTTCGGAAGGAAAACAAGAAAGTGCATCTGGTGCGCAATTCCATTTGCCAGGAGAATGTATCACATTGAATCTCCATGGGAGAATGTCTATTTGCAGCAGTTGGTTTTGATGGTTTCATTAGCAATGTCACTCTGGCAATTTGGACAGGAAAAAGCACAATCAATGGCAGCGGCACGAAGACGAGTAACAAACTGCTGGATGGTTTCATTATTAAAGATCATTCTGTGTACTGCAGGGTTGGCACGCTTGGTGACTAATGACTCCAAAATGTTCAACAAAGCTGCCTCTTCCAATTCAAAGAATGACGAATGTGAGCTGACATTCGCATTTTGTACAGTTTCATCACAAGCGCTGTATAACTGAGCGGCGACTTGTGATGTAGGCAAGTTGGTAAGTTGCTTATATACATCCCAGTCAACACACAATTTTTGAAATTGTTGAGGCGTCATGTCTGCAGTGATCCTTGGAAGATGAGCTGTTGTAGTGGCCTTATAATTTGGTACAGGTATCTGCCGCAGGACTGGGAGCATTGCAGGAGCCTGGGAATATTTTACCGCATATTGCATAATTGCAAGAATATCCCCAATGGCTGTGATACCCATGCATCTTAAGTGCTCCACTGTAACGCTCGAAATAGTATTTTCTGTCAGGTGGTTTTCCAGGAAGATCTTTGCATAACGGGCATGCTCACTTTTGCTGAATAGTGTGACCCTCATCACAAGAGTCAACATGAAATAATCGATTTTGATCAGCCAAAATATTTAAAGTTATGTACATGGCTAATCTTCTCTGATGAATCGAATGTAAAAAAGAATCGCATTTTGTAAGTTTGTTTATAACTATATAATTATATAAGACAAAATTATTAGTTATATCATTTGGATATAGCAGATAACCTCTGTTAATACCCTGAAAGTAGCTGTTTAATTCAGCTATTTCTTCAACAGCCTCTCTCCCGGATATTAAATTTTTGCAGCTATTGCATTTCAGTTTTTTGAAAACCGCATGACAGCAATAACCTGCTAAGTATAATATAACAGGAAGTACTTCCTTGCATTGATTAACATCATCTTCTGTTACATCTATGTTAAATTTATAAACATGTAACTCTTTTTTTTTTTTTTACATAGGCATCACCACATTATAAAGGTCAAGAGGCCACTCGAGGATAAGGGTTAAAGAGTGTACAGTAGAAATTGAACAATATAGTAATCAATTCGGTAAATTTGTTAACTTATATGGAACGGCTCATCAAGAACTTGTTTACGTTAGACTTGAAGACAACCATATTGTAGTCAGCCGGAAAGCAGGAAAACAGAAGACAATTCCACAGGCGTGCAGTTCTAAGTAAGAAGCTTTGTTCATGGAATCTACATTTAGGTTTAGGCACAGATAAAGAGTGGGGGCAATTAGTGATAGTGTTTTCAGCTAGACGAGTGTTTCTTGTGAAAGTTTGGCGAGGAGGGACCATAGACTGAAGCTCAGTCGAATGCTTTCCATGAAAATAATGATACATCAGAGACAAACTCGCAACATCTCTTCTGTGAGATAGAGGTTGAAGGGAAGAGAAAAGGACATCTCCTACGAGGCTACGAAGTCTATTTTGAACTCTATCAAGGCAGGACAAGTCCTTTTTAGCAGCTCTTGCCCAGATGTGGCAACAGTATTCCATCCTAGGACGTACCTGGCTCTTATATAGATAGAGAATTGCATCAGCAGTGAAATATCTACTGGATCAATAGAACGATCCCACCATTTTTCCAGCGGCCTTGGCAACAGATTTGATGTACGCGTTCCATTTAAGATCAGGAGTAACGGTCAAGCCCATAAGCTTGTCAAAACTTGAGGCCTCTTGAAGAATCTTGCTCCCTTGTCATTTCATCCCAGTTAGTTTCTTTCAAATTTTTCAATTCAACAGTTCAATTATTAATTGGTAAGCTCAATTTTAAAACTGACAACATTCTGAGTTTTTTTTCACATTCATACACCTGACGTATCGATATATTATACTGATCTCCACTAAGTTGTCGATACTGGCCAAACCTTGCCTCAAGGTTATCTGTCTGAAATTTTCCTGGTAATATATACACCATGTTCAGTACATTTATACAATATTTAGTCAATTCTAAAATTGCGTAAGTAGTATGGTGCAAAGCAGTATATGTCTCCTTTGTTAACTTACCAGTTCTTCCAGGAATGCTATTCCAAGTTTCTAACCAGTCACAGAACGTATTTAGGAAACTATAATAATCACTATTTAATGTAAGTGGATTAGCATATTTATTACGAAGTCGACAACCTTTATATGGTGTTTTCACATTCAGTATTGTCCAAATATAAAATATTTGAATGTATTCAGCGATTTCTGCATAATTTGGCAAGCATTCCTGTTTTCCTAAGGTTAGCAAACCTTGAATAGTATATTCGTTGAAAATTTGCAAAACCAAATTAACATTTTGCCTTTCAAAAGTAGTCGGAGAAAGAGCTTTTGAAGTCAACTTATAGCAATATTTCACAAGTGATTGAGATTTTAGGGCATAAAGTTTATGTAAACTAGAAAATGAGCACTTTGGATGTTATCTAATTCATGATTTCCTTTATAAGAAAACTTTTGGAACATCATGCATTTACGTTCATCTTTTTGGCCAAGCCAATTGTTTCTAATGCATTTTAGTATATGTACTGAATCGAATAAGAAGAAAAGAGGGCTAGACGTTCTAACTGGATGGGGATATATAATTGAAAGCTTTGCTTTTTTATTTATTGCATTATTATCTGTTATAACAGATAATACCTTAAACACTATATCTTCTAAGCCAATTATTACACGTTTAATTATGTCAAATAAGTTCTCAGCTAGAAGACATTTAGTTGGCATAACATGCACAACATCCTTATATTGTGAGAATACACTGCTAAGCATAAAAGCAAATGCACTTGTAGCAGGTTCATTGCTGTTGTTAGCTAATCAACAATATTACCACCTTTATAATCAAGATAAGGTTTGAGATGTGTTTCATCAACAAGTAAAGATACTGTGATGTCATTCTGCATTAGTAACTTGAACTTACTTTTAATATACATCGTGTTGTTCAATGACAGGATTCATAGAAGTTGATAAGATTAATCTTCGAATGGTTGAATAGCATGGTAAAATTATATTTTTAGTGTCTCTTCACAGTCTGTACCCTCTAGGGGAGCAGTTATATAATAAGGAAGAAAATACTATCATTTCACTCGAATAATTAACCTTATTCATTGTCATTATGTTAATTTGTTCATATATGAACTTAATGGCATTAAAATATTTAAATGATTCATCTTGCACTAATAGCAAAAATGATAAGATTAATTTTAATAAAGAACTTATATTAGAAGTTTTCATTTCCTGTTCTTCGATGTCCATTTTTTTCATGTTTTTTATCAAAATCTGCAGAGTATTCTCCTCTGTTACATGTTTAGGAATTCTATACTCCCCTATAGCACTCATTTCCACATCACTACAGAATACTCTAACGGCCAAGTCCGGTTCAATCACCATAGACATTTTTATTTTTGGGCATGGGCATCTCTTTATATGACATATAATGATGGTATTGTCTTGCCTAATAGAAGTCCAATAATTTTTATCTATAAACGTTAATTTTTTTTTCTAAATCATCAATATTATGTGTAATTCTCGTTTATATTAAATTGTTTAAGCACCTGTGCTTTTAGTTTTTGAGGACATCTTTCTTTACTTGATCCGATTTGGATTTTTTAAGAAAGATGTCCTCAAAAACTAAAAGCACAGGTGCTTAAACAATTTAATATAAACGAAAATTACACATTATGGAAAGTTTTACGTTTCCGTAACTCTAACTCGTCAGTAATACTTTCACATAATGCACACTTAAGAGCAGAATTTTCTAAACGCATTTTATTTGCGTTAGGAAACTCCCTAAAAGTGGTTGATGACGATAAATAGGAGGGATAGTTTGGTAATATTTGAGGAATAGCACCATCCTTAAGATAGGGATTTTTTAATTTAACACTAATTGTCTTTCCAGTCTTTTCATCAATGCTGATGCCTCTCAGGTCGAAAATGAAGTTCACATACCTAAAGAAATAATTTAAAAGAAAATCGTACCATGTTTGACTTAATACAAAAAACGATAAAATAAAAAAATAAGGTAAATGTGCAGAATTAGTCGACCCTCGAAAAATCCTTTTAAATTTTTTTTTTTTTTTTTTTTACATAGGCATCACCACATTATCAAGGCCCAGAGGCCACTCAAGGATAAGGGTTAAAGAGTTTACAGTAGAAATTGGATAATATAGTAATTATTAGTAATGAAAATTTGGTAAATTTGATAACTTATATGGAACGGCTCATCAAGAACTTATTTACTTTAGACTTGAACACAACCATATTGTAGTCAGCCGGAAAGCAGGAAAACGGAAGACAATTCCACAGGCATGCAGTTCTAAGAAAGAAGCTTTGTTCATGGAATCTACGTTTAGGTTTAGGCACAGATAAAGAGTGGGGGCAATTATTGATAGTGTTTACAGCTAGACGAGTGTTTCTTGTGAAAGTTTGGCGAGGGGGAACCATAGATTGAAGCTCAGTCGAACACTTTCCATGAAAATAATGATACATCAGAGACAAACTCGCAACATCTCTTCTGTGAGATAGAGGTTGCAAGGAGGAGAAAAGGACATCTCCTATGAGGCTACGAAGTCTATTTTGAACTCTATCAAGGCAGGACAAGTCCTTTCTAGCAGCTCCTGCCCAGATGTGGCAACAGTATTCCATCCTTGGACGTACCTGACTCTTATATAGATAGAGAATAGCATCAGCAGTGAGATATTTACCGGATCGATAGAAAGATCCCACTATTTTCCCAGCGGCCTTGGCAACAGATTTGATGTACGTGTTCCATTTAAGATCAGGAGTAATGGTCAAGCCCAGAAGCTTGTCAAAACTTGAGGCCTCCAGAAGACGAGAGCCATTCATTTCAATTGATGCCAAATGTGGATTAGAATGTTGATGATGTAAGGAGAGAAGCTTGGTTTTAGATGCATTAAAAGTAACCAGCCACTCCTTTCCCCATTGTACTACGTGCTTACCATTTTTATAGGTTTTCGGGGGTGCTGAAAACGAAAATAACGTTTAAAATTATGGCAAACTAGTAGTTTCCAAGATATAAAGAGATGTTAGTTAAAAAAAAAAGTGGGGGATAATTTAACCTAAAACGACCACCCACTTTATGGACAATTTTTTTTTGTTTTTTTTTTTACATGAGCAATGAGCAATTTTTAAAAAAATTACATTTTCGCCTCGAACATGATGTAGGAATGAACACAACTAAACGTAAAATGAGCGCCTACAGTTGACCCCCTCGCCCCGACAAAAATTCTGTTTACACTTTTTGAAAGGGGGTTCTCATTTTACGTTAAACTGTGTTCATTGTACGTTGACTCCCAACCGCCAACATAAAGGAGGCCATACTCATTTTTCTTCGCTTTTATTTGTTAAAAAGAAAGCACCCTAAAAAAAAAAAACGATGGCCATAAAGTGGGTTCTCATCTTACGTTAAATTTTTATAGAAAAGTGATCCCCCATTTTTTAAAACTAACATTTCTTCATATCTTGGAAACTACTCGTTTGCCTTAATTTTAAACGTTATTTTCGTTTACAGCGCCACTAACAGTATTAGAATTTGGGGGGAATTTTTGACAACCCTAACACAAAACTGCGAATAAAATATAAAGAACTCGTAGTTTTTCTTTTTAAAGTGGGTTGTTTATTTTCTTTATGGAATATACTTCCAAAATAAACTATTAAAATTGTTTAAAAAATAATAGAAATATTATTTTTTATTGCCGGCATTTTGTAAACACTTTTTTTGTAAATAAAAAAATAATATTTCTATTATTTTTTTAAACAATTTTAATAGTTTATTTTGGAAGTATATTCTCCAAAATTCTGACACCTACAGGGCCACGACATTTACCACAAATAATTATTAATAAGCTTTTGGGATAACAAAAACGGTCATAAACTTTAAAAAAAAAAATTTAATCTATTTCACGCTGATATAAATATAGCACAGTAAAATAGTTGAACTAAAAAGATAAATGATTTTTCTTATTTAGAATTATTTAAGCAAGGAATTTCGTTTTTACCATATCGCTTTTATTAAATTGTTAGGTGAAAGTACATAATATTTTCACCATACTCCCTATTTTAAATAAGTTTCTAAATAATAATTTATTATTTCAGCACATAACTTAAATTACATGTAAAATTCATTTTTTATATACATACTTTCATTCTTATTTTAAAATACGTTCTAAAAAAATAAATAAATAAAAATAAAAAAAGGCGCGTTTTTTTTTTTTTTTTTTTTTTTAAATATCTCAAACATTTTAACACTTACTCTGCTATATTTAGATGGAGTAAAATCCTTTCTTTTTATTGCATTAATCCACTGGTAAATTAATTCCTTTTTTTGTGGGGGGGGGAAGAAAACACGGTAACTTTTGGTCCCTTTTCGTAGTTACCTCGGCATTTTGGAACTATACATCTCGACAGCATGTTTAAATTTATTCAACTCTCCAAAACTTAAAACTAACTTCCGGTTTAGTCATGAGACACGTGACCAAATTTCAACAGACCCATGTTCATGACGTCACCAGACTAAATTATAGTCGTTGCTAGGCCATCATATTACGGTAAGCCACGGTCTAGGCCGACCTCTTGGAAGGCTCCAGGGGCAATAAAAGTAGTGCTTTTTCTTGGTCATTTATTGACTGCCGTGCTAATAAACCATCTCAGTCAGTCTATTCCAGCAAAGGGTCTAATCTAGTGAATTGAGGTCAAGCCAGGATCTCAGCTCATTGAGAGGAATTTTATCAGATTTTGAGTAGCATATCCATCATATCCATCACATCCATCATAAGTTGGTTAGAATGGCTTCAGAAAATCTTTTTTTTTTTTTTTTATTACATTTTCACCCCAAACATGGCACATTGCCACTTTGATGTAGGGGGCTACTATCAGGGACATAAACTACAGGGGTACTATGTAGGGAGTTGGGCAACAAGATGTCGGTTCACGTTACACTTGAACTTCTGCATGTCAGTACAGTTGGGGAAGCAGGAACCCGGAAGGGAATTACAAAGTCTTGCGGTTCTGGGGAAGAAACTACTGGAGTAGAAGGCTCTCTTACATCTAGAGATTTCTACTGTGAAGGGGTGGGATTTAGCTGCTTGTCGGGTTTGTCGAGGGGTATTCATGACGAGGGGGTACAAGTGTTTGCAGTTCGTCAGAGCATTCTCCATTAAAGTACTTTTGATAAGCTTATCAGACTGACCTTCATTTAAGAAATGGTTGGCTCATTCTATCACTCCAGAAAATATCTAACGGTTAGGTATGTCCTAAATTGAGTACTGCTGTAACATTTCCCTTTCTTTCTTTCTTTGATACAAAATCGTCTTTATAATCTAGTGGGGACGATGTTGTCTACAGCCGATTCTTTTTCATAGAAACATTGTCCGTCTTTCTTTACTTTATCGTTATTTCCATATTCTTATCTCGGCTACCTCCTCGTACAATATTCGCAGCAAGAACTAGCATCAATTTCAAAGAATTTTCTGTATGTATAACACATTACTACAGGTTGCTTCCTTGCAGATTACAACATGGTTGTCTTCAAATCCAATGTCAACAAATACTTGCCATAAACCGTTCTCCATAACTAATCAATCATTCCATTCATCATTTTCAATTCTCTCATATTCTTCAAAATTCGAATGTCAATCTATTTTGTTAACTCTTATCCTCGAATAGCTTTTTGCCAACGTTAACCAAGAACTCTTCATGATAAATTTACAATTCTGTAACTTTAGAGTCTATCAGTTATAATAGACAAACATTGGTCAGTTATAATCAAAACAAGTGGTGATGCCAGGGGCAAACTCCTTGATTGTATGTCCTCTCCCTCTCGCCCCCCCCCCAAAAAGATGTCCAGGGCAACTAATGAACCCTCCCCCCAAACTACAGAATTCATGAAACCATGTTACTATATAAAAATCTAGTTGAATTCTTCCACTTAAACCATCACTTCTGAAAAGTTTACCCTCTACCGGTTGTGAACCTAAAGCACACGAGGGGGGACGGCATACCCACTTCATAGAGACGGGCAAAATAAATGCCGATGCTCAAAATGTGTAAACATTTTGACCCCTCCTTTTACTTAAAAAATCACCAAAAATCTGGAAAATTAATCAATTTTAATGAAATTTTCAGTATTTATCAAATAATGATTGCGGAATATAACAAACTTATTTTTATTTAAATCTTAGTCGAAATGTATTATTTTGTATAAACAAAAAATACCTTTACTAAAGTTATGGTTTTCAGTAGTAAATAAAAAACGCAAGACTTTATTTTTGCTTTTTTTTTATATAAATAAAGCATCGTAATTTTTAACAATAAAAATAAACTAAAATAATTTTTATAGGAACATTACGAAAAAAGCCTCTACATCTGTATTAATGAATTCGATATAACTCGAAGAAAAATGAATTTCTCGAACTACCGATATTACCATTGAATTAAGCATTGTTTATTTGATATTTTCACGCAAAAACATTATAATAGCAAAAATATTTCTACTTTTTTTTCAAATTACGAGTTTCGCATAATTTTTATATGCAAGAGTTTAATAATTTCCTTGCTCGCAAGAATGTGAAACTTTCGGCGTAACATATTTTTTATATAATATTGGCCAGTAATTAAAAAAAAATAATTTAAAAACGGGAACATAGAAAAATAATTAAGTTAAAAATACAAAAATTAATACAAACGTTCAGAAAAGAAATGTACGGATGCGCGACTGCGGAAAAAAAAGAACTTCCTCCCTTTTAATTACATGACGTCATTTTCACAGTCTTTCAACTGCCTGAAATTTTGGGTCTTCGTAATTTTCGTGTTTACAAAATTTTAGTTTGTTGCGTTTTGCGAACGCCAGAATCACTTGGTTTTTGGGCTAATTAATTTATGTTTTGTACAAAAAAGGTGTTTTTTAAGATTTAATTCAATATCTTAGGACTTTACTAATTATCTTTGAAATAGACCCAGAAAACTAATATTTATCCTTTAAAGGATTTTCACAATGAATTTATTTAACTTATAAATTTAGCTGAATTGGGTAGCTCGCCATGGAAACATTTTCATAACTTTTTTTTTACGTGTACAAATATTTTTTCCTTTTGGAAATTAAGTTCAGTCCTTAATATTTTAAATACAATCAAAAAGTAGTCGGAAACCTACAAAAAAATTATGATAAATCGGCTTTCAAAACTAGGTCCCCCATTTTTGTCCGCCCATTTTTGCTCGTACCTACCAGTTCACCAATAGTGTTGGTCATTAACAGTAGCACAGTTCACAGGTCAGCATTGACATCATCTTATTTTATTAAACTAAAGCGGTTTTGGATATTATACAGCTAGAGAATTGCATTGGAGCGGTAGAATGATGCTACCATTTTTCCAGCGATCTTGGCAACAGATTTGATGTACATGTTCCATTTTAGATCAGGAATAAAGGTCAGACCCAGAAGCTTGTCAAAACCTGAAGCCTCCCGAAGATGAGAGCCATTTATTTCAATTGATGCCAGACGGGGGTCAAAGCATTAATGGTGTAAAGAAAGAAGCTTATGTCATTCCTACCTCATCAGTAGTGCTGATCATCAAGGGTTGTATAGTTCACAGGATTGACATCTTATTTATTAAACTTTGAAACTTGTACAGTCGACTCTCATGGGAGATCAGCCCAAAGGGAGTAGGTTTTTACGCTCTTGGCTGACCAATATGTATAATCAGAGCTTCTATTTCCACCATCTGACCATTTCAGTCAGCTGTTTTTGACTCCCACTACAAGGAGATGTTATAACAAGAATCTAAATCAAGAGTCCATGATTCCATGAGCAAAGCTTCTTTCTTAGAAGTGCACGCCTGTGGAACTCTCTTCCGTTTGCCTGTTCCCCATCTGACTACAACTTGGATGTCTTCAAGTCCAACATAAACAAATTCCTGATGAACCGCCCCCTTAAGTAAGGCACTTTATCAAATCTCCTAATGATTACTACGATACTATCCCATTGATTACTGTACACACAATAACCCTTATCCCTGAGTGGTTTCCGGGTCTTGATAAGTGGTGACCTACATGTAAAAAAAAAAAGAGTTTTGTGTTCCCACCCGCATCTCTCCTGAACCAATAGCAATTTCTTCATCTTCCACTTTTAATTAATTGAACCATTTTACAATTGTACGCTTATCCAAACTTAGTAAATATTAGCAGGCCGTCCGGCATTGCCCGGTCATAAAATACGTATAAAAATATTAAAAGTTAGGAGATTCTCATGATTTACTATCACCGTTTCATTCACTTTAGTCTCAGGATATATTTTTGATCACTTTTTTTGGAAAGCTTATAACCAACCTGTTGTTTAGATCTAAGTTGGAAAGCTTATAACCAATCTGTTGTTTAGATCTAAGTTGGAAAGCTTATAACCAATCTGTTGCTAAGGTAATACTTAAAAAAATGGTTCGATCATTCTACGACTCCAGAAAATATCTAATGGTCAAGTGCAAAGAAACATTGTCTTTCTTTATTTTATCGTTATTTCCATATTCTTATCCTCCGCGTACGACGTTCACAGCAAGAACTAGCATCCCCAAATTTCTATGAACAGTTTATTTCCAAGAATTTTCTATTTGTAGAATACATTACCACAGGTTGCTTCCTTGCAGATTACAATGTGGTCGTCTTTTTTATCACACTCTAAGCTCCTAGGAACGGCTTTCACTCTAGATCTAAAATGAAAAACATGTGTCCAATCTGTTGCCAAGTTTGCTAGGAAAATGTTTGTATCATTCCACCACTCCAAAAAATATCTCACTACTGACACAATCCTGTATAAGAGACAGATATGTCGTAATGCGAAGAACGTTTTTTGAACGAGAAAAAAAATTTTGCAATTTTTTTTGCAATTATATCTTCTCTCCTCTACAACCCTCTTTTCTTTTCACAGACGTTTTGCTTTTTACTTAATTCTTAGTTTACATCGTGTTGTAGCAGAACTAACCTATGTTATCTACTAATAGACTATTCCAATCTCAATACCGGAAGACAAAGTCGTAAGGTGTCACCTGACACCCAGTACTTGTGCTTGACTAGTGGCTAAAGTGTGGTGTCTGCACAGATGCTGCACTCAAATTAATTTTCCTTAGACAATAGAGGGGGAAACCCTTCTATACTAAGGCAATTTTATTTTTGCAGAATGCCCCTTTTAAGGGGAGCTGGTTATCTCCCACATTAAACCGACCTTGTGTCACATTTTGTTTCCTGGGAAACAAATAAATAACCAGCCAATCTCCGGTACTCGTACTAGACTGGTGGCTGAAGTGTGGTGTCTGCTACGATGCTGCATTCAAATTAAATTATCCTCAGTCAGTGGAGGGGAAACCCTTCTATACTAAAGCAATTTTATTTTTACAAACTGCCAGAGTGCCCCCTTTTGGGGGAGCTGGTTTTCTGTCACATGTTGTTTTGGGAGGAGAAGCAAATAGATATCAGTCGATATCTGGTGGACCAACCTAGGTCGTTCGTCGACTACGATGAACAACCCACCTATTGCATGCTTGACAATACATGTGACCATTCAGTAGGGCTATAACACAGGGAAAGTGCTCGACTGAGCTCCAATCTTTGGTTCGAAACGTTGATGAACACATAAGTCGGTTTGTTTCTTTTTATTTCTCTATTTTGTCTGAATACTTTTTCCATTATTCTCATCATATTATCATGGTGGAGTCTCTCATCAAAGACGATGAATGAGGGTTCAGTACACAATCTTCAGCAACTCCTAAGCTCTGTGACACCGCATGCATAATTGCAATCCTGTAGACGTCCAGCACACTCCTCCACAGATGGTGAACTTTCATATGCTCGTCGGTCAAAGATGCCTTCTCGAGTGAACAGATAACCCTGCTTTGCTGCGTGCTCTGAAACCACAGTGGCATACATATTCATTTTTAGGTGGATTTTTCTTGTGTTTTGCCTTCATATTTGCACGAAGGGCGTCCCTATGACAAAGGCGGTTATGTTCAAATTCTTTGGTCCCTAGGAAACACATCTTCCTCCATTCTCTGCGATCCCCTGCTGCACTCTCCCAGGAACTCAGAGAAATTTCACAACGTTTCAGGCTGTCTTTTAGTTTATCTTTGTAACGAAGCAGGGGACGCCCTATTGGACCGCAAGAAATTGTCAGTTGCCCATAAAAAAGTTGTGCTTAGGAACTCTTGAGTCATCCATTCTCACAAGATGACCTGAGCACCGCATTTGTATCCTGATCAAAAATGATTCAATACCAGTGATTTCACATCTCTCCAGTAATCCACTATTCGGAACACGATCCAGCCATCCAACATTGCAAATAAAATGCAGGCATCTCATATGGAAGGAGTCAAGCTGATTTATATGGTTGCGGTACAAGGTCCACGTTTCGGCACCATACAGAAGAGTAGGCAGAACAACAGATTTGTAGACTGCCACCTTTACTTTTAGAGACATATCGTAACTGTTCCAGACTCTGTGTCGCAACCTACCAAATGCCTCACTAGCTTTATTAATTCTACATTGGATGTCTTTTTCAAATTTAGCATCATCAAACACAACAGATCCAAGGTATGTAAAAGAAGATACTGTTTTCAAAGCTTCACCATCAACATATACCACTGGTTGTGAAGAGGACATAGCGTTTGGTTTTGTCTGGCAAATAATTTCAGTCTTTTTTATGCTAATTGTAAGACCGAAGGCCTTACATGCACCAGAAAAGCTATTGAGGATGTTCTGCATGTCATCAAGACTATGGGTGACACAGTCATCAGCATAAAGGAGGGCAAGAACAGTTTGCACAGAAGTCTTGGTTTTGGCCTTGAACTGTTGCTGGTTAAATAATCCTCCACTTGATCGATACTCAACACCTATGCCTCTGAGGTGTTCCTGAAAGCTGTCTCAAGCATCACCGAAAAGAAAAGAGCAAATGGTTCACTTTGTTCACAGCCAGATCGTACTGTCGCCACCATTCCCCAGTGAAAGGAGACAATCACATTCAACATCTTGTCCAGAATACCAAGCCTCCTCAAAACAGTCCACAGGGCATCCCTAGAGACGGTATCAAATGCCTTTGTGAGGTCAACGAATGTGACAAACAAGTCCTTATTCTGCTCCCTCGTTTTCTCCTGTAGTTGCCGAAGGCTGAAGATCATGTCCACAGTACCTCTTCCTGCCCTAAAACCACACTGGGTTTCTGGGAGCACAATTTTACAGATTGAACCATTGAATCTGTATAGGATTACACGAGCTAGAATCTTACCAGCAACAGACAAAAGAGAAATTCCTCTATGGTTATCACACTTATTTCCTTTGTGCTTAAACAGGTGAATAATTGATGCGTCTTCGAACTGTTGTGGCATGGTACCAAGTTCCCATATTAATGAAAACAGGGCACTTAGTTTCCTGATTAATAGTTGGCTTCCACATTTGTATACGTCTGCAGGTATGCCGTCATCACCTGGAGCCTTACCATTTGAAAGTTGCTTTACAGCCCATTCAATCTCCGACATGGATGGAGTATCAGCAAGCGCCTCGATGGTTGGCCTCTGAGGAATATCATCAATCACTCCACGATCCACTGTCGATTCTCTGTTTAAATTTTTACATTTAAATGTTTACATTTGAAAAGTGTTGAGCCCAGCGCTTAGTAATTTCTTTCTTATCAGTGAGGAGAATGCAATCAGACGAAAATATTGGAGATGCCCCCCTTAAAATGGGACCAAACACCCCCTTGAGGTTTTGGTAGAATGATTTAAAATCACACATCTGCCGCATCTTGTAAGGCCTTAGCTTTCTGCTCCCACCAGTTTTGTTTCATTTTCCGGAGCCGAGATTGTGCCAACCTTTTGGCCATTCTGAAAGCCTTGTGTTTCACTGAAGAATTTTTGTCAGTAATCCATACTTGATGGGTTTGATGCATGTTATTGAGCAGTGGGACGATAGTTGGATCATTTTCATCAAACCAATCTTGGTTTTTCCTTCGAACATATCCTAATGACTCTTTAGCAGAGTCATACACTGCAGTTTTAAACTCTCTCCAAAATGCCTAAATATAATTCCCAAATACAACGGAGGACAGCTTTTCATCATTAGCCTTTTGAAATGAGTGCATTATCTCCTTAACTTTCAACTTGCCTACATCAATTCTCTTGATGGAAGAATTACGTTGGTTTCAAACAGGACACTTGATTTTCATCCTGACTGTTGAGCAGATCAATTTATGGTCTGACCAACATTCCCCGATGCTGTAAGAGCGTGTAAGATTTATATCTTGTCTATCAGAACGACGTACAATGACATAATCAATGAGATGATAATGATTAGACCGGGGATGTTTCCAACTGGCTTTCTTGCAATTAGGCAGCTGAAACACTGTATTAGTGAGCAAAAGATCGAATTCACTGCAAGTCGCAATGGACATATGGACATATTCGTTCCATGTATTTTGTTTCTATTCTTGATTTGGGTGCAAATATTGGATGCCCAGTCATCTGCACCTGATGACAGGGACATTAGCAAGTAAACAATTTTTAGGTCACCTTTTATAGACCCCTCCCCATGAAGAGGAAAGCAGTGCCATCCTATAAAGGGCTGCTTATGTGCAATGTCCATGCTAGGAACTACCAGTGACATCCTTCACCTGTTCCCGTCACAATCCCATCATCGCCACAGGGTTTTATTAATTCATTATTAGTTAAACAAAAAAAAAAAAGCACACATCGATGTACCAAACCTTAAGATTAAATGAGTGAAAATTGCTTGTGCTGAACAAAGCACACTCTCTCCATCGGATTAACATGGTCTGTACAGGTGCACACATGTGCCACACGTCAGATGATAAAACGATTGCACCCTAGTAAGCTTTTTGTGCAGCTGGGTACCATACCAGCTATTTCTTGGTCCATAACTCTAACTGTTAGTTCAGTCTAGTGGACACATTGCTTAGCGATGCTGTACCAACTCCGTCCCCTCACAAGGTTTGGCAGGCCTGCTGAGACCAGTATCCAGGGTATAGCTCTTGGAGCTAGCAAGTGAGAGATTTAGGAGATGAGTGAGGACCAGTGATCTCTGTCCACCCTATTGGGTGCAGCAGCCAGAGATTCAAAAGTACTACCTCTACCCAGAACCCCTATACCCTTCTTATCATATATATATATATATATATATATATATACATATATATATATATATATATATATATATATATATATATATATATATATATATATATATATATAGCTGGACACCCGGCATTGCCCGGTTGGACAATACGCTTAAACATGATATTTTCATTTATGCAGATTGCGTATTTATCATTATAGAATAAACCTTCTATTGAGTATTATATATTACGAGGAATAATTTGCCCGGTGGACTAATAAAAAAAAATAATAATAATAATAATAATTATAATAATAATAATAATAATAATAATAATAATAAACAAATAATAATAATAATGATGATGATAATAATAATAATAATAATAATAAACAAATAATAATAATAATAATGATAATAATAATAATAATAATAATAATAATAATAATAATAAACAAATAATAATAATAATGATAATAATAATAATAAACAAATAATAATAATAATAATAATAATAAACAAATAATAATAATAATGATGATAATAATAATAATAATAATAATAAACAAATAATAATAATAATAATAATAATAATAATAATAATAATAATAATAATAATAATAATAATAATGATGATAATGATAATATCGTTCATGAAATCCTGCCTGTGTTTGTTTACAATATCACATCAGTTGATATTTGAGATTGATGATGAATGCCCTGAAAAAGTCACATCTGATTAATGTTTAGTATCAAAATATGCAAACGAAGAAATGATTTGCAACGATTTTAAATGGTACATTTTCTTTTATTGTAAATTGAACTCATTAATAAGAAAAAATTTAAATAAAATTGTAAGGTACATCTGGGCTTGAATAGAGGATCATTTGATCTGAGCTATACTTCCAGATGTCAATAATTCTGTTTTTCTTAAGAAGCAATGATCTGCTAAGATTTTATTATCTCCCTTGGCCAGCGTAAAATATTCTCCTGCAAAATTTCTTTTTTATCTATAATAAAAAAAGACAATTTTTAAGATAAGATTCTTTTGATTTTTGATACTTATCGGATGAAGTTCTGTATAAAACATATCTAAGAACACTGCCAGACATATAAATTAGCTTTGTGCAAAATTTGCAAAAGATAGGCTCATCTGTTTTGGAACTTATGAGGAAGGAACTCACACAGACACACACAAAGTGACTTATATATATATATATATATATATATATATATATATATATATATATATATATACTAGCAAAAGTACCTGCCGTTGACTGGATTCAAAAACAGCCAAGAGAAAATGGACTCTGATTTATGAAAGCATGATAGGTTATGAAAAGGAAGGGTTCTAAAAAATAGCTTCGAATTTGGGAGCATCAAAACCAAAGCAAAATATGATGAAAGTAAAAATAAAATAGATAAACCCCATAATTTATTATACCATACTTGTTCATACTGAAACACTTATCACAATATTCTGTGGATCTATATTAAAAACCTTGTTAAACTTTGTGACATATTTCCATTCTATGGAGGTCAGGCGCGAACGAACACCCCATAATTTTATTTCTTCAAACTGAAACATAATTATCAAAGTATACTTATGCAGATAGATATGAAAAGTCTTTATTAAAGTTTGTGCTTATTTCCATTCTATGGAGGCCAGGCGCGAACGCAGACCCCACAATTTTATTATACAATCCCTATTTAAGTTAAAACATACTTATCAAAGTATTATTATGCACATCTATATCAAAAACACTTGTAAACGTTTTTTTTAATTTTTTTATTTCCATACTTTGTGGACCAGGCGCATACGCAGACCCCACAATTTTAATGAATTATCATTATGCCAGATTAAACATACCCATTCCTGTGTCTCGATACATCTTCTATCATTATATGTGATCAGTTTTTTATAATAGTCAGCCATATAGGAGCGTACTCGTGAGCAGACACACAGAGAGACGTTCAGCTTTATATATATATATATATATATATATATATATATATATATATATATATATATATAAAATTTATTTATACAAACATTAATGGCTACATATGTGCATACATATTTCTGTAATCACCCGCGTTGGGGGACTACGTCTTCAGGCCAAGAATTACCGTCGAAAACTGATATTTCAAACAAAAACATTTTCCTATTTCGTTTATAAAGTTAGAATGTAACCTGGGTGGGAGTCATAAGCGGGGAGAGGACAAGCAAGGTCTTTGAAGATAATAAACATCTTCTTTTTCATTTCCCTTTCTTTTTATCCATCCAATCTTTTGGTTTTTATGGCATAAGGTACTTGAGAATTTAGTATTTTTTTTCTTGCAGTCTGTAAATTAAAAACATTTCCTATGGTCACTGAGTACTGACCGGTGTCTTTCAGTCTACACCTATCCAGACACCTACATGCACACACACACACATACACGCACACACACAGACAGACACACACACACACACACACACACGTTAATACAGATATTCAGAAGCGAATATATGCTGTTCGTTTTATTTTACTCCCACACACGCACTGAAACTAGGCAATGACTATAACTACGCAAGAATAAAATTAAAATTAAAATAAGGTAAATAAAACAAATAAATGAAAAAATAAAAAAATAAAAAATAAAAACAAATAAACAAACAAAATAAAAATAAACATAAAACCTCGAAAGTTATCAAAACTCCACATGTACACATATATATTAATATACGTATAAACGCCTACACCTTGCTACACCCGCGCATATACACACACGCATACACACATACATAGACATATAATGGTCACATACAGTTATGACATGTTTACATCCATACCTACATACGTAGTAATATCCATACGTGGAATCTCAAATCCAGACATCCATGTACACACTTGGGTACCATACATCATGACTGTTATTATATCAAAACTAATATTAATCCCACTAATAATCCTAATAATAATAATTCTTGTAATATTGATAATGCTAATGACACCACCAATATCAATAATAATAACAATAATAAGACTGTACGATTGGGAAACCCAAAACCCGTGGACCCCAACTGGATACACGTCCCCAAAAATCAACCCATATATATATATATATATATATATATATATATATATATATATATATGATTGTTGAGCTGGATTAAATCCGACGATATGAAATAAAATGGAGGTGGAAGGACCTGGATACTCAACGTTTCGCCCGATTTATGCGGGCTTCTTCAAGAGGGATGGTCATTGACGAGAGAGTCGGAGGATTGGGGCTATATATAATGATGGGGGAGAGCAGCGTGTTTTCCTTATGTAAATTAGATGTCATATATACATGTATATACATTTTATGAAAGAAGAACTAATTAGAGTAAACTAGTGTAGTGGATTACGTCTAAAAGATAAAATATCGTAGAGATTAAAAATTGTGTTTGGAAATATAGCGGTGATAGATTAAATAAATAAAATGACACGAGATTACGAAAGAATCTTTTTTTTTTTTTTTTTTAATTAGAAATAATTGAATTGGGATAAAATAGCGCAGTAACTTAAAAGATGGTGTCTAAAAATAAGAATAGGAGGTGATAAAATGGAGTCTAAAAATAGATAATGATAAAATACAGTAAATAAGTAAAATAAAAAAAATAAAAAAATTAAGTGAAATTACGAATTTTTTTTTTTTTTTCGCGTTTAACCGGTGTCTAAGTTGCTTTCTTTGATAATTATTTTCGACAGAAAGGGAGCAACGTGGAAAAAATCTTTTCTTTGCTTAATTATATTGCTGGAATGGGAGATTATAGCTGACTCAATTAAACGTCGTGTGGATCTGTTATGTATGTGTTTAAGGAAAGTTGCTTTGTTAAAATCAAAATGGTGGTCGTTTTCCATGATGTGACAAAATATGGCGTTGAGTGTATTGTTGTTTTTTACATCTCTTTTGTGTTCATATATTCTTTTATTTAAATTACGTTGAGTTTCTCCTACGTATATTTTTCCACAATCAAGGCAGGGTATGGAATATATTCCGGCTTTGGTGTTAATGTTGGTATTAGTTATAATTTTACGTGTTAGATCCCTAATTGTTAAAGAGTTTAGTTTTGTTATTTGAATGCCTGTCTTATTTAGGTTCTTATATATTGTGTCGTTGTTTTTATTAGTTGGTAATGTTAATTGTCTGTTGTGTATCTGGCTATTTAAGGAATGGTCTCGGTTTCGGTTATGGTAAATTTTTAGTGTTTTTCTTTTTGTATTTGCCAAAAAATGTTGAGGGAATTGCAAGTTCATGAATGTACGTTCGATATACTCAAATTCTTCCACGATGTATTCTTCACTACATATTCTCAGGGCCCTAAGAAAAAAATCCTATTAGAATACCTCTTTTTACTTTATCATCGTGATGAGAGTAAAAGTGTATGTAATCATTTTTTATTCGTGACTTTCCGGTGGACTTTAAAACTTAGATGATCATTGTTATTTATGATGTTGATGTCCAGAAAAGGTATGGAGTTGTTATTTTCTCTTTCATACGTATAATTAATAGTGGGTTCAATCTTGTTTAATTTATCAGTGATATTCTCTATTTTGGAAGATATAGGGAGAAAAATTAAAATATCATCAATATATCTATAGTAGGAGGTACCCTTGGGCAATTTATATTTCATGGGTCCGGTTTCGATGAATTCTAAAAATAGACATGCCAAAACCCCACTTAGAGGGTTACCCATGGGCAGTCCAAATTTTTGTTTGTAGTAGAGTCCATCGAATGTGAAATATGTCATGTCAATGCATATACTTATAATTTTAATTATATTATCTATCGGCAAAGGTAATTTAATTTTTATTTTATTTAAGTGTTTTGAAAGAAGGTTGAGACATTTCTTGGTAGGGATATTGGTGTATAAAGATTCTATATCGAGACTATTCATGGTTTTATTTTTCATATCTATGTTTTTTATCTTATTAAGAAGGTCGCCAGAGTTTCTTATATGGGAATTGCTAATTGTGCCCAATAATGGCGTTAGGAGTTCTGTGATCGCTCTTGCTATCTTATGGGTGGCACTGCCAATACCAGAGATGATTGGGCGTATTGGATTATTATTTTTATGTGTTTTGGGTAAACCATATAAGGTCGGGATTTTAGGATGGTATTCTATATAGGTAGTCCATATTTTATCATTATGTATTAATTTCTTGTAAGATTTGTTAAATTTGTCAATTTCTTTATGTATTATTTCGGAGGTAGTTTTTTCATATGTGTGTTTATCTTGTAATAGTTGAAGTATTTTATTTTTGTATTCAGTTGTTTCCATTATTTTTAATCTCTACGATATTTTATCTTTTAGACGTAATCCACTACACTAGTTTACTCTAATTAGTTCTTCTTTCATAAAATGTATATACATGTATATATGACATCTAATTTACATAAGGAAAACACGCTGCTCTCCCCCATCATTATATATAGCCCCAATCCTCCGACTCTCTCGTCAATGACCATCCCTCTTGAAGAAGCCCGCATAAATCGGGCGAAACGTTGAGTATCCAGGTCCTTCCACCTCCATTTTATTTCATATATATATATATATATATAGATATACACATATACATACACATACATATACACATACACACACATACATATACACACATATACATATATATACATACATACACACGTACACACATCTCTATATATATAAGCACACATACTTATATACACGTATATACACATATACATACACACATACATATACACACACACACATGCACACGCGCACCAGCACACACACAATACATACACACATTCAGACCATCCGCAGGCGCAGACAACATCCCCATCCACTCGTGTCTCCACATCTCCACAGACGTATACGAGACACATACACATATAGATACCAACACAGACCCACGCATACACCCACATACACACACACGCGCAGGGACACACAGAAACTTGCTCACTCACAACACAGGAAAACACAGCAATACATGCACAAATGCAAAAACCTTTTTCAATAATGATAAGGTGCCTTTTTACTTCAGTAGTGTGGTAACCCCTCTATATATGAAACAGCATGCCACTAACGTCCACACGGGTGCATATATACATATATAACATACATACATATACACTCAGACACCCATACATTCTTGTAATATACATTGCTACAACTATCATATACGAGACAGCCTATTTTAATAGTTCATAAATATATATGCATATATATACATATATACATACATACATATACATACATAAACATACACATACATACACACACACATATATACATACACAAACGTACACGCATACATAAATACACTTATACATACATATTTACACAAAATACAGACATATATATATATATGTACACTGCCACCAAATGATACATCTAAAATAGAAATAGACATGAACTCATTTACTACATAATTCTCTTTTTCTATCAAACTCCACACGCATAGTTATATTACCCGCCCCCACCCGCTTGTTACCTTTTCCTAAGTTGTACGTTTTTTTTTTGTTTTTTTTTACTATGTAAAAATTTATATTACGTAAAAATTTATAGTGAATTCAGCTTGAAGTTCATAGGCCTATCCTCATATTAAGCAAGCACTCTTTCGATGGTTAGGCAGATATACATAAAATGTATAACGATACAATAATAATATATAATAACATATGACAGAAATCAGTTACAAACTGAGTATAAAAGCTTATATATTGTAGTACTTACCTTCATCTTTATTCATTCCCCTTATTTCTTTATTCCCTTTTCCTTCATTCGCCCTTCATTCCTTACTTTCTTTTATCTATTTATTCATTCATCCTTTTTTTTTTTAAATTAATTTTCCTACCCAGGTATATAAAGATCATATATCCATACATGCATACACCCAAAAAATATCCATATGCATACATTATTACGAGGTTCACCCAAACAATCTATTACTCGTTTGGTTCAAATATACTTTCATACAGGTATTTATTTAGGTTTAGTAGAATATTAAGCGACTTATGTAATCCATACGGGTAGGATCATAGTTGCGAACTCACTTATCCTCTTGGGGGGGGGTATTTGATAGACGTTAGTTGTACTCATAGTTGTTCTGGTCTACTAATTTAGAGTTCCCTAAGTGCGTGTATTCTGGAATGTTTGCAGGATATAGCAGTTTCTTGTTTAATATTTAATAATTTATCGTTATCTTTAAACCTAGTTATCTCAAGTTTTTCTGATAAGCATAATGGACATGGTAAGTCCAATGAGTGGCAAGTATTGGCCCTTCTAATAATCTTCCATTCTATACTAGGTGTTTTATTTTCTCTAACTAATTTCCAGTAATATAACGATAAGGAAGTGTCCTTTTCATATGTTTGTACATAGGTAAAAACTCTGATTTCTGTCATATGTTATTATATATTATTATTGTATCGTTATACATCTTATATGCACGTGTGTGTGTATGTGGATGTATGCGTGGGTCTGTGTTGGTATCTATATGTGTATGTGTCTCGTATACGTCTGTGGAGATTTGGAGACACGAGTGGATGGGGATGTTGTCTGCACCTGCGGATGGTCTGAATGTGTGTATGTATTGTGTGTATGCTGGTGCGCGTGTGCGTGTGTGTATATGTATGTGTGTATGTATATGTGTATATACGTGTATATAAGTATGTGTGCTTATATATATAGATGTGTGTACGTGTGTAGGTATGTGTATGTATGTATATATATGTATATGTGTGTGTATATGTATGTGTGTATATGTATGTGTATGTATATGTGTATATCTCTCTCTATATATGTATGTATATGTATGTGCATATATATATATATATATGGGTTGATTTGTGGGGACGTGTATCCAGTTGGGGTCCACGGGTTTTGGAGTTCCCAATCATACAGTCTTATTATTATTATTATTATTATTATTATTATTATTATTATTGATATTGGTGGTGTCATTAGTATTATCAATATTACAAGAATTATTATTATTAGGATTATTAGTGGGATTAATATTAGTTTTAATATGATAACAGTCATGATGTATGGTACCCAAGTGTGTACATGGATGTCTCGATTTGAGATTCCACGTGTGGATATTACTACGTATGTAGGTATGGATGTAAACATGTCATAACTGTATATGACCATTATATGTCTATGTAGGTCTATATGTGTGTGTGTATATATGCGCGGGTGTAGGCGTTTATACGTATACTAATATATATGTGTACATGTGGAGTTTTGATAACTTTCGAGGTTTTATGTTTATTTTTATTTTGTTTGTTTATTTGTTTTTGTTTTGTTTTTATTTTGTTTTTTTTATTTATTTGTTTTATTTACCTTATTTTAATTTTAATTTTATTCTTGCGTAGTTTAAGTGCGTGTGTGTGAGTAAAATAAAACGAACATCATATATTCGCTTCTGAATATCTGTATTAACGTGTGTGTGTGTGTGTGTGTGTGTGTCTGTGTGTGTATGTGTGTGTATGTGTGTGTGTATGTAGGTGTGTGAATAGGTGTAGATTGAAAGACACCGGTCAGTACTCAGTGACCATAGAAAATGTTTTTAATTTACAGACTGCAAGACAAGAATACTAAATTCTCAAGTACCTTATGCCATAAAACCAAAAGATGGGATAGATAAAAAGAAAGGGAAATGAAAAAGATGTTTATTATCTTCAATGACCTTGCTTGTCCTCTCCCCGCTTATGACTCCCACCCAGGTTACATTCTAACTTTATAAACGAAATAGGAAAATGTTTTTGTTTGAAATATCAGTTTTCGACGGTAATTCTTGGCCTGAAGACGTAGTCCCCCAACGCGGGTGATTACAGAAATATGTATGCACATATGTAGCCATATATATATATATATATATATATGACTATTTCATTTAATCACATAATTAATATACGAAAGTATAAATTTATGTGTAAACTTTAAGTATTTACTTCAACAGTGCTCAATACGTAGGTAGAGCTAGGTAGTAAGTTATAAAAATATATATGGCAATTAAGCTACACAGAATATGCTGCGTTTCATCCATGCTAGGATTCATCAGGCTTATGCAAGGAGTTGTGGTAGTCTCTCATTTTTATATACGCACCTTCTCTTGAGTTTTTAGTTAGCCAATCAGCTTTCTAGGATCCACCGCACCCTTCCTGATTAGCCAATGAGCAGGCACTTACAGGACAAAAGCCCAGTTGACCTCCATAAGTGCCTGTTCATTGGCTGATTAGCGTGGATTAAATGCAGAATATTCTGTGTAGCTTAATTGCCATATATATTTTATAACTTACTACTATATATAGCACCTGTTTCGTAGCGCAAAATCATTCATTTAACAAAACAGATGCTGCCAAGAATTGTGCATCTCAACTGACTTAAAGGAATAAACGGTAAGATGATCAACATCTTGAAATTTGGATTATATAGACCTTTGTCATTTATTTTTCATATGCTCTGTAATTACATTGAGCTGCATAAATTTAAGGATTGGTAAAAATAAAAAGTGAAATGTAATTGAAGAAACATATTTCCACATTAATATATATATAACACGTTTCGAACCTTATTTAGCTCTCTTCAGATATGTTTTAGTTAAAAAATTTTGAGTTAAAAGTTTGCTTTTTGCTGAAAGGTTTATGGAATTCCATTTTGGAAATCATTTTAGTTCTGCTAGCACGATTGTGCTTTTAAAAGGAATGCTAATATGAGACTTGGTGTCTCCAGTGGGATAGGTTAAGAGTTCATTCGTTCGGTGTCAAGTTCATTTAGTGGGTGAAAGATGTTAAGTCTATTTGGTGAATATTTATATGATTTTTTTATGTGTGTGTGTCAGTGCATACGTGCATGTATGTAAGGGTGATTGGTTGTGCGTTGCGTGTGTGTGTGTGTGTGTGTGTGTGTGTATAGATTAAAATCTGTGATTTCTTCTTTTCACATGTGTGTGTGTGTTTGTGTGTGCATTCCTATTTACTGGTTTCATCATGACAAGTAAATAGGAACACATAAGCCAACACAACACGACACACCCACACACATATACCTACACATGTACACCCATATAAACAGACCAAATGAAGCATATGAAAACACTCACACACACATACCACGTCACACATGCACACACACGTGCACAAACACTCCCTGTCTTTCTCTCTATCTCTCACACACACAAACATACACACACACATATTAAAAGAAGGAATCACGCACACGCATTTATTGGTGAATGACGAAAAGAATATTCTTTTTTTCGAAGAAACCATAGTCGTTAGGATCAAGAATAAGTGGAATAATCCTGGGAGTGGAGTGATGCTGCAGCAGTTAATAAAATGTGAGCCTTTAGGTCACCCTCGACTATGATTAGCAACTTTGCTTAGCTTAACTTTAATCTTGTGACATACAAATTGCATTGCGATAAATTATGTTTTTATTTAATTCCTAAATTCAAATAAATGTATGCTAAGAAAAGTATGCATTTTATAAATGAAAAGAAATATTTTAATAAGTACATACACACCAAATATAAACACCGTTTTGATTTCTTGATTTCTAACATACTTGTAAGTTTCTATTACAAAAATAACTATATGACCTTATAGAATATGTAAACAATGAAAGCGATTGGAATTTTAAGTTTTCTTGAAAATAATGCAGAATGATTAAACATGAGTGGCTAGTAAGAACCAAATATCTCTTCGAACAATGGATTGTTAGATCTTATCGATAAGATATAATTATATGTTTTGAATACATTTGTGCATTGTTTGTCTTTATTTATTTATTTTTTTTTTCAGGTTGCAAACACTTTGACGTCAATGCCAGACGAAGATTTGGCACCTGAAACAATGGTGGTGAATCACGACACCGAATGTAAGAATTTTTTTTTATAATATTTATCTTCTTCAAACTATAATAAATATGGAACAAAAAATGGCTCATTAAAAAGAACTGCAAAAAAACATTGGTATTAATTATAAAATTTATGACGTCAGCAATATTTGGTGACGAAAATACACGATGGAACGATAAAGGTGTCGCCTTGAAGAAAACACTACAGCTTTATTTTAAAACTTATTGAAAAAAATTAATTCAGGTAACTTGATTATGTAGTAGAGCTGACATCTATGTAAAGTAGCCGCCTTCAGCCTCAATCAATGCCTCTATCCAGGTCTGGAACTGGGAACATGCCTGTAAAATGTTTTTGACTTGTGATAGGGGGGTATGAGACGAATGGATTCGCCAATCATTTTTATAACCAACGGCTGTGCTAAGCAACCAATCAAAACGTCCCAAAATTATTATAAAAATCGTCGAATTTTGGATTCAATCAGTTCGCCATTTGCTACGTCACGGACCACATTTAATTCTTCGCCGCCATCTTGGTTACTGATCTGAACTACGCCGCCATCTTGGTTACTGATCTGAACTACGTCGCCATCTTTGTTCAACATAATATCTCAGAACTTAAGAGGTTACCTACGTGATGGATAGCATTTGATTCTTGGTCGCCATCTTGGTTACTGATCTGAACTACACCGGCATCTGTGTTCAACACAATGTCTCAAAACTTTCCACAAGTGCCGGCATGTTGGTGATTTTCTCGACATGACCAAACGAAGTAGTCCAGCAGGTTCAGGTAAGGGGAGTGAAAGAAGAGTACAAAGTCATAGCACCCCTTCTGAAGCCAAGTCTGGTTTCTCTGGATGTGGGCTGGTGCCAAGTCCTGCTGCCACACACAGGGTCTGTCAGCAGTTACCTGATTGCAGCAGGAGATCACCACACTCTTCAGCACATCCAGGTACACTTTGGTGTTGACTTTCAAGCCGACTTCGAATATGTGAAGTGGCATGATGTGACCCTCACTTGAAACGACACTAACGACCATAACCGTGGCATGAAACTTTATTTTCATCACCCTGGACACATCTCTGTTATTCATGGCAATCCAGCAATGCATTTTGAGGGTGCTGGCAATGGTCCTGTTGTCATAACTTGGATGAGTAGAGAGCATGAGTTGTACAGCAGCACATCTCTGATCTTGTTCGTTGAACATTGTGTCAGTTTCAGACATGATAGAAGACTCTTATCACTCTTGGGATTTGTACACAACTGGCCAACTAGTATATGTTCTGCAACAAAAAAAGAAAACCGGTTTTCATCAAATGAGATGGAATCATGTCGTCTTTTCTAGGACGACAATTTTATCATTTCACCCTGTATTTTTGTGTATTTCTGAATTTTTTAGACTGATTATTTGTTCTCATCTTTAGCAAATGTGCCACAAATGTGACACAAACGTGACACAAATGTGACACATGGCAACTTTTTTTAGTTTTTTACTTTCTTAACCAAGCACGGGAATGCCCCCCCCCCCCGTACCAATAAGAAACTGCCAAGACGCCCGCTCCCCATTTTTTCTTTTCACCTCTGGTCTCCCCTAAATTGCACTCATCTTGGAAGGACATCACATATTCCCTAACTCTCCCACTCAATTTTTTCTTTTCCTATCTAGAATACAGCTCGGCTTAGAGATCGACGTGCTTGTTTTCGGTTCCCGTCAAGCCAAAAAACAATGCGCAATCTACAATTAAGACGGGTACTTTTCTCATCTTGAATATTATTTCAGCAACGTTTCAGTTGATGTAACCGCAAAATTTTCAGGTGTATCGTGTTGAATTGTTCGTTGCAAGGACCCATAATACTGGGATAGAGTACTTGGTAAAATTCAGTTGTAAGTTACACTCTTCAGGAGGCTGAAGATTTAAACCTCAGTTTGGCCGACACTCAAAGTACAACTATGGACTTCTATCCAGTCATGGATGCGAGGATGACTGCATGCAACCCCTGTGGATTAAATAAAGGCTTATGCTTGAAATACTATGCAGATTCCTGAGTTTGACAAAAAGGTCAGAGGTTACATCGACTAAAACATTTGTGATAATGATGAGAACATTCGTTGAAAGACTCCAAATAATACGAATGTAAGTAGTTGACTAATATATACTCATCATCCTTTTATTCAGTTTTTGTTATATCAGTAAATACTTATTTCTTTATTTTGATATAAATAGATAATCATGTCTTTACAATGATTACAAAGTTAAAGGATTTCAAGGAGTCAGAATACATTGTGCCGTCATAGTAAACCTTCTATCCCTCCTCTGTCTTCATCTTTTTCTCTTTTTTTTTTCTATCTGTTTCAATTATTTACATCATTCCATTCCTCACAATGCTTCTCTCACCATTAGAACTGTATTTATATCATCTGCTCCTTTTTCTTATCATCTAAAATATGCATGTCCTACAGATGAAGTGTGCACGGTGACAAGCATGATAACAAATAACTAACAACATAATCAGAAACTTAAGGTTTGGGTTATAACTATATAGATTAGAGAGAAAAGCCGTCTAAGTTATAACGATTTCTGTTCAATTCACCGATTTTCCTTTTTTGCCGTTTTTCCGAAAAGTTTTGTAAGCCCCCCCCCCTCCTCCTCCTCTCTCTCAGTCTATGAGCTGTGAAGAGTTATAGTTTGGGAACTATGCAAATGCGAAATGACATTTGATATTTGTTAATGTTCATGGAATAATGTATCAAAATCCTTGCCACACAAAACACATCTCAAGAACAGGAAACAATAGATGATTTACTTAAAAAATATCAGTTAAAAAAATTTATATGCCATAAACACGTTTGTTTTATTATTTAAAAAAAAAAAAATAAAATGAATCCATCCCAAATTCTGTTTAAACTTCTTTTTCATAAAATATTTTCTGCGATTTTAATATTTACATCTGCCAAATACAATTATACATAGTAACCATGTTGACAGACTCGTTCCCGTTCGATCACTGACGTTTAGGAACACTAAGACTGGTCAGTTGCAGATGACTGACCATTTGGGAACACCAGGTACTATATAACCCTGCAATTCATAATCTAGGGGTCTAATTTTAACAAACTCTACACATGAAATTAGGCTGTATTTTGGAAATAACACGTCAAATGTTTTCTTTCAAGTGATCTATTGCATCTGATTTATCAGCATAGACATGGGACTTTACATATTCCCAAAGGAAATAATCTAATGGGGTTTAATCACTGAAATGATATGGCAAGTTTAATCACCCGAACGATATGGCAAGTTTAATCACTAAAATGATATGGCAAGTTTAATCACCGAAACGATATGGCAAGTTTAATCACTGAAACGATATGGCAAGTTTAATCACTGAAACGATATGGCAAGTTTAATCACTGAAACGATATGGCAAGTTTAATCACCCACATGATATGGCAAGTTTAATCACTCAAACGATATGGCAAGTTTAATCACTCAAACGATATGGCAAGTTGTTCACTTTTTGAAACTATTCATTCATCAGATGTTTCTTTCAGTAAATTAGCAAACGTTGCTTGGATGTCAGTCCCTTCATGACGAATTGTCAAACCAAGCTGAACTCCAAATCACTGATAATTGCTAAATTTGCAATTAATGAGAATAGAGCTGTCAAGTTAAAGTTCATTGCCTCTAAAAATAAAACACGTTTTTTGTTTTTTAGTTTGTAGCAGAAACAAATGGAACTTTTTTCTTTAACGAGTCAATGCCTCTCCCCTGTGCTATTTGGCCACATATTGACCAATCAGGGGCACGGCGCATTGATCCTTTCTATCCCCTAAGGAATTCGACCAGCATCCGGTTTGAAGAATAAAAGCTCTTCCTTACTGAGAGAGACACCAAATGGAACGGACACTTTTCTTCCCTCTCTCTACCTCGGTGTTATTCCTACCAGTATCGACGATTCCACTGGGAATAACTACCGCGATAGCCCCAGGTAGCCGGAGTACAGCCTTTGACCAGAAACATATTACATTCTCCTTAATAAACCTGTTCTGTATTACATTTTATGAAGTTGTTGCGTTCGTCATTTCAGAAGCTTGTATTGAATTATTTATTTTATTAGGTTGTGCCCTAAAAGCATTTAACCCCTAAAAGTTGCATATCAATGACTGTGCTTGTCATCATTATATAATTTTTTTTTTATCATTGATGCAGAAGCACACACTGAATAAATAATAGCATTAATTTCAAATGTGCTTCTGATATGTTAATTTTTTCTTAAGAATGTAATTTATACAACCACATCTTAATTGTTATCATTGTAAAGGGACATAAAACTCGTGCAAAAATGCTTGGATAATTAATTTTACCTGAAACGGATATTTTTCAAGTATTATATAAAACGAAAAAAAAGTTCAATCAAATTGGTTGATAATAAGCAAAGAATCCAAGTGGCATATCTCTGTTTTGTATTTTTAATTAGGATTTTTAATTGGGATTGTTCTTTACTCATTCAGAGAAAGAAATATTCTTTCATAATAAGCATTTTATTTTTAATTATCTGCTTCTTCCTCTTATCATCTGTAATATGCAAGTCCTACAGATGGTCACCAGCAAGATAACAAACAACATAATCAGATACTTAGGGTTATAAATATATAGATTAGAGATAAAGGTCATCTAAGTTATAACGATTTCTGTTCAATTCATCGATTTTCCTTGTGTAGTTTTTCTGAAAAATTTTGTAAGCACACCCACCTCACACACTCTCAGTCTATGAGCTGTGAACATTTTTACTTCAGGGAACAAAATGGAATTTCAAATTTGTTCAGATGTTCATAAGATAATGAATCAAAATCAAATCCCATTAAAAACAAGAGATGATTTAGTTAAAGAATATCAGTAAAAAAAAAAATTGTGTTTTATTATTTGAAAATAAAGAAATAATTCTATCAAATTCTGTTTAAAAATCCCTTTCTGTAAAATATTTTCTGAGATTTTCATATTTAAATCTGTCAAATACGATTGCACATCATAATCATATTGACAGACTGGTTCTCGTTAGAACACGGAAGTTAAGTAACATTGAGCCTGGTCAGTGACCATTTGAAAATAATCGGCACTGTCTTTAGGGGAACTACAAAAACCTAACACTGTCATCCATCTTGTTTGACCAGAATCGACATACAATTGGGGATCACTAGTGAATTTGATATTCTCTTGACACTTCCTCCTTTGAAGGAAACCAGTTGAACCCACCTAGGATGAATGCTGCTGATTACATAGGATTACTGTTTTTTTTTGGGGGGGGGGTTACAGGTAAAATAAATTTGGTTGAAAAAAAGAAGTAAAGAAAATTGGTTATGTGTTTGTAAAGTCTAAAACTTGAATTTTAAAAAACTTTAGCAAATGTATCACAATGTAAAGTAATACTTTCGACGTTGGTGACAAATTATGGAACCGATTTTGCTGGGAAATTAAAATAAAAGATGTTTTTTTGTTTTTTAAAAGTGGCAAATTTTAAATTAAAACAATTCACAGAAAAGATATTTTTTATTTCAAAGATTAATTTTTAGCATTTATAATTTAACTACAATTTTGGGCATATATCTCTGCTGCTTGCGCATATATGGCACAATCTAGTGGTCTAATTTTCACAAATTTATGCATTAAATTAGATTGTATTTCAGCAATAACGTGTTGAATGTTGTCTTTCAAGTGATCTATTGTGTCTGCTTTATTAGCATAAACATGTGACTGTTAAGTTTTGAGACATTGTGTTGAACAAAGATGGCGGCGTAGTTCAGATCAGTAACCAAGATGGCGGCTAAGAATCAAATGCGGTCCATGGTGTAGTTAACGGCAAACTGATTGAATTCAAAATTCAACAATTTTTATAATAATTTTGAAACGTTTTCATTGGTTGTTTAGCACAGCCGGTGTTTTTAAAAATGATTGGCGAATCCATTCATCTCATACCCCCATTACTCGTCTGATGGGGAAGGTCTCCTAGCGGCTTCGGCTGCATGGAGACAGGGTAGTACAAGTCAAGGATTCGTCACTTGACACTCAGCCCAACAGGTGAGGGGCCGGGAACCGGCCCAGCACCTGTCGGACTGAAGTACACCGCCTGGGTAATACCTAGGAGGTCCACTCTCCCAGGCCTTGCCACTGGGCTTTCCGGTGCAGTAAGTTTATAACTTACTGCCTGAGGCGCCCCTACCGAGGAATGCCGACGGGGTTACTCAGGCAATTTTTACAATTGCAGGAGTGTCCCTCCTTTAAGGGAGCCTGCTGGTTTCCCACTTTCCGGCCTTGTGCAACATTTTGCTGAGGTGGGCAGCAAATAAATCTCTACCCCCATTAGTGTTCCAAAATATTTTACACCCCCCCCCCTTTTTTGATAAAATGGAAAAATCATTTCGGATTCAATTTTGGTTTGATTTGAGAAAAGGAAAGAAAAATAAATAAATAAAAATAAACAAATAAAATACTTGTTTTTTGTTTTTTTTCTTCTTCTGGTTTTGGGGGAATTTGTCTTTATTCTCATTGATCAAAAAGAATTATTAATATATTGGTATAATGTGTGCAAAAAGAAGCCATTTTTTTATGACATTGAGTTTTTTTTGTTTTCTTTTTGGATACATATAAAAATAAACACTTTTCAAATATATATATATAAACATACAAATAGAATACTTTTCAAATACATATAAACATATGCACAAAAATTCACAAATATACATTTTTTTTTTTTAACAAATGTTTGCCAAAAAAAGATACAAAAAAGAATTATATGACAAATAAGAAATTTACAAAGAAAAAGTTTTAACAAGTGACTTTTTTTTTTAACAAAAACTGGAAACATTATGTTAAGTATTAGTTTGTTAATTTGATTAGTAAGGTAGAAATGGTCGCAGTTTAACGTCGTGCCCGGGACAATTTACAAATTTTTGTTTTTGGTGTGATTTTGACTGTTCATGCTTCTCCTTTTGTGTTTCTGAAAATTAATTAGATTCCAAAAAGTTCGGTTATAAAATGTCTTAATTTTATTCTTTTTATAGGTTTAGTGAAAATGTCCGCTATATTATTCTCAGACGTCACATAAGTAAGAGTAATAGATTTTTTTCTTATTTCATCTCTTATAAAATGATATCTGATATCAATATGCTTCGACCTTTGATGAATTATAGAATTATTTGCTAATAAGATACTGCTCTGATTATCACAATGAATTACTATAGGTTTTTTTACTTAGATCTGGTTTAAAATAGATTTTAGAAGGGTGTTCAGAAAAATTGCCTCCTGCATGGAATGAGTAAGATATTCTGCTTCACAAGTAAAAAGGGCAATAATTTGTTGCTTTTTAGTTTTCCAAGAGATCATAAGTCCAGTCTTTGACAGTCTAAAACAATACCATGCTATACTTTTTCTATCCTCAGAGTTAGCCCAATCTGAATCCGAAAAGCCTTCTAAATTTAGAGGATATGTAGACTTTTTAAATCTTAAAGATTGTTCCTTGGTTCCTTTTAGGCAATGAAGGATTTGTTTTTCATGATTAAGGTTTTTAATTGTCGGTTTCGATAAGTTTTGAGATAGCTTTGTTACAGTGTAACATATGTCAGGCCTTGTTGCAGTCATTTTCCCTGCATATTCGGTTAACTATGAATTTTGTTTCGGTCTCTATATTTTTATTTATGTCCATTTCGATGCGAGTTGAACGCAGCTTACAATCTTGCATTCCGAACTTGAGTAGAATTTTTTCAATGTATCGTGATTGGTTCATAGTTATAGTTTCATTTTCACAGGTAAATTTTATACCAAGGAACCATGACAGTCGTCCAAGATCGGCCATTTTAAATTTTTTATTTAATTAATTTTTAACATCTTTTAAAGTGTTGTAACAGTTTGAGGCGAGTAATATATTGTCAATCCAAAAAAACAAAATCAACAATTTATTACCTACATGTTT
The DNA here is from genome assembly GCF_053919585.1 of Euprymna scolopes. NCBI lineage: Eukaryota > Metazoa > Mollusca > Cephalopoda > Sepiida > Sepiolidae > Euprymna > Euprymna scolopes. Next base: position 3,279,324 of record NC_136503.1, on the reverse strand, counting down.
GGTATACATGCACGCGTCCACGGGACATTGTTTGAATTCCTGTTCTATTAAATAATTATGGAGTGTTAAATTCCAATTGTGTGCACTTTGTTTTAGTCCATATAACGATTTATTTAATTTCCACACCCAACTTTTATTTTTCATTTTAAATCCCTCTGGAGGGTAAATGTAGATTTCACAGTCAATCGGAGCATTTAAATAAGCTTTTTTTTTTACATCCATTTGATGTATTTTTAAATTGTATTGAGCGGCAAGTTGTAATAAAATTCTAATTGTCGTTAAATTTGTCATTGGTGAAAATGTTGCAAAATATTCCACTCCAGAAATTTGTGAAAAACCTTTTGCAACAAATCTTGCTTTAAAAGTTTCACTGCCAGAAGCTGTGATTTTTTTGGAAAAAACCCAGCGTGAAGAAATTATATTTTTATCTGTTGGTTTTGCCACTATTTCGTATGTGTTATTTTCAGATAAAGCTTTCAATTCGGATACCAGAGCTTGTTCCCATTCTTGGTGATTTTCTGAATTAATCGCCTCATTATAACTTTCCGGTGCACTGTTCAACAAATAACAGTAATCCACGGTGTAATCTTGTATCTTTTCAATTTGTAAGAAGTCTGGCCTTTTTCGCTCCCTTATTGGGTATCGACGTGTCTGGTTAATATTTTCGTCAGAAGTTCTACTGTAATTGTTGTCGTTATTAATATTTTCATTGTGATCGATTAAGATACTAGGTAATATTTCACGTTTTTCATCCACTAGATCGCCATTTTTTAAATTTAATGTATCATTGAATTTTACACATCTAACCCTTTTTATGGCATTTTTAGCTGCAAAGTAGATTAAATATGCCGGACTATATTTATCGTAACCTACGAAAGTACCTTTTTCGCTTTTAGTATTTAGTTTACTGGTGTTTTCTCTAAATGCAAAAGAATCAGAACCAAATAGATGCATTCTGTTCATTTTAGGTTTTACACCGCAAAACACTTCATACAGCGTTTTTCATAATCTCTTATTAAACGATCTATTTCTGATATATGCTGCTGCCATTACCGCGTACGTCCATAAACTGTAGTACTTACCAACAAAACAAATGCCCACGTGTTTGTGCCTTGTATAAGCATGCACGACAACAAAACTTGGGTTTTTATAAGCGGAAATCTCGAGGTTGTCAGGAATCTATGGCCGCATGTGCAAGAGGAGGGATTGAGAGAGTGGTATAAAAGGCAGGTCGAGTGAGAAGGTTGTTGTTGTTGTCATTGGACGTTACAGTGACGCGTGCGTTAGCAGGTGATTAAGAGGCTGTTTTTTTTTGTGTGTCAAGTCGCGCACCTAGGTGAAGATCATATAAGTCGTGCACCTCGGTGAAGGTGAAGGTCATAAGCTATTTCGGCTATTTCGTTTTGTCTCTTTTCCTGGACAACTATGGCTGGGGCAAAGTTTGATTTAAAACTGATACCCGAATTCGACAGATCCACTTCTGTTGTCAACTGGGTCGAAAGGGTTGAGCTGACCTGCAACCTCTGTGAAGTAAAGGGGGTGCATACCGTGATTCCCCTGAGATTGGCTGGAGGCGTCCTAAGTATATATCAGCAACTTAATGCCGTGGAGAAGGCTGATGTTACCTCTATAAAAAATGCTTTATACAAGGCATTTGCTATGGATCCCTGCATGGCCTGCGAAACATTTGCCTCTAGGAAACTCATGCCAGGAGAAACTGTGGACGTCTTCTTCGCGGAGCTGAAGAAACTTGCAGTTCTATTTAGCAATGGAGTGTCAGAGCAAACACTGGCGTATGCGTTTGTGGCCGACCTTCCCACCCATATTAAGCAACTGTTGAGGGCTTCCACCAGCGTATCTGTAACGCCCATGGAACATTTGTTAGAACGCGCTCGAGCCATTATCAGAGATGAGGAGGACCTGAGGGAACCGGTTGTAATGATGGCGCAGGCAGCCAAGACTAATGCTGAAAAGAGTCCCAGTTTAAGACCCACGACCAATGGGAGATATTTCTGCTGCAGCCAGCGAGGCCATTTCGCAAGAAGTTGTACTAACAAGGGGCAGGGGCGTCCGCGCTGTTTCCAATGTGGTAGTTATTAACATTTATCCCAAAATTGTGCGGGAAATGCATCAAGGGGCAGGACGTCAGCGCCGCCCTCTTCCCCGGACAAGATTTAATTGAGGCGCAACCGACAATAAATGTGTACGTGGACCAAGTGCCTTGTTCAGCTCTTCTCGACTCCGGGTGCTCACACACCATCATGAGTGCCAAGTTGTGTCGAAACTGGACAAAGCAGAACATCAAAGTAACCACAATAGGTGGCAATACGCAAGCTTGCTGTGGAGCCGGAACTGTCAAAGTCCACACAGACTCTGGTGTGGCCGCAGACATTAATGTGCTGGTGATGCAAGGGGATTTGCTGGGATTCGATGTACTGTTGGGATATGATGCTATTAAGGCACTGGCGGGGAGTTGTTATCGGAAGAGATGGGACTGTGCGATTTTTGGAAACCCCAGTGTGTGCTGCAGTTCACATTGATCGGCCTGATTTTAAGGTGGACTACGACCCTCACCAAAAAGCATGGACTGCATCATGGAAGTGGACAGAAGGAAGGGCGCCAACCGAACTCAAGAATAGCATTGCAGAGTACTCGATACCCGACAAGGCCCGTAATGAATATGAGAAGGAACTTGAGGCATGGATCCAGTTTGGGTTAGACCCCCTGGAAACCGGTGCACCACCAAGTTCAAGCGAGGACGAATATCTGGAGTGGTCAGCCAGCAGTCGGTCCTTGTTGATGGAACCCCATGCCATGTGCGCAATCTTCGCCCAGCTAGTGAAGTACATCCCACAACTACAGAGAGCGATGAATCATCAGATGATGAGCTGCTGATGAGTGAGGTCACCGAGCAAGAGAGTGGTAGTTGTAATTCGTCTGATCAGGCAGAATCAGAACCAGAACCAGAACCACACCCAGAACCAGAACCAGAACCTAACCTGAATCCGAGATTGTAAATACCACACTTCGCAGAAGCCAACGAACTAAGAGGCCACCCCCGGAGTGCACTCTATGTGATCATAAGATCAGGGGGGAGTGTAGTACTTACCAACAAAACAAACGCCCACGTGTTTGTGCCTTGTATAAGCATGCGCTACAACAAAACTTGGGTTTTTATAAGCGGAAGTCTCAAGGTTGTCAGGAATCTACGGCCGCATGCGCAAGAGGAGGGATTGTATAAAAGGCAGGTCGAGTGAGAGGTTGTTGTTGTTGTTGTCATTGGACGTTACAGTGACGCGTGCATTAGCAGGTGATTAAGAGGCTGTTTTTTTTGCGTGTCAAGTCGTGCACCTCGGTGAAGGTGAAGGTCATATAAACTATGCGCTAATTTTGATTCGATAAGTAGGCATCTTGTCATCTCAAAAAGGGTTCACCATGCCCTTTCAGCGGTGCCATTTTGGAAGGGGGAATATGGCGCTGATTTTTCGTGTTTAATATGGTGGTTAATTAATAGAAGTTCAAAGTCTTTACTAGTAAATTCAGTCCCATTGTCTGAGCGAATACATTTTACTGAACCGTACGGGGCAATATCAGCTAAATATTTCTTAGTGGCGAGGATAGTGTCGGATTTGTTTTTTAGAAAATAAACCATAATTAAACTGGAAAAATCATCAATAAAGTTCAAAACGTACCTTAGATTATTTCTCCCCATCGGGCTGATCGGACCTGCTAAGTCACAATGTACAAGTGAGAGAATTTTTGTAGCTTTTTGTCTGGTGTTCGGCTTATATCTTTTGTCATTTTCCCCTGTGCACACATATCACAATTTGGGAGATCGTCTGAAGGTATTATTTTCATGCCTTCGACTACATTTGGTAATTTTTTAATATCAGCTGTATTGCAGTGTCCTAGAATTTTATCCCAGGTTTCCAAGCCGTGATAGGCAGTTTTTGAGGGAACCATATTTTTTAAATAATATAGTCGGCCATTTTCTTTAATGTCAAATACAGTTCCATTGGGGTATATCAATTTTGACTTATTTTGGCCAAATTGTATATTCGCGCCTTGTTTAATTGCAGCCTGCACGGAAAATATGTCTTGCTTAAATGTAGGTATGAACAGAACATTTTTTAGAATACAGTTACAGATTTCGCCTTTATTATTTTTTAGGGATATTTTGGCATCGGCTTTTTTCAAGACTATATCATTTATTTGACTACCGTCCGCAAGTTCGACAAAATGACTTTGAGGATTAAAGTTTGAATCAAAATTAATAAAATCAGATTCTTTGGTGATAATGTGTGCTGTAGCACCACAGTCTACAAGGAGATTTTGACCGTTTGTGGTATTGTCAAAGTTACATGTGAATAGAAATGTATGTTCTTCCTCAAAGTTCTCAACATTTTTTATGGAGTCCATTTTAGAGCGTTTATATCAACATCTTTTGTGGTTGGGTCGTCCACAATTATAGCATATAATTTTCTTTTTCTTGGGAAAATTATTTTTGGAGACGTTGCGGTGAGGTGCGTAATTTGGTGGTGTCTGATTTCGAGAAGCATTTTTGAACTTCATAATATTGCTGGAGTTATTGTCCACGAGCATAGGATTAGTCTCTTCGTAACTGCGCAATGCCACTTTAAATTCGCTGAAATTTATGGGTTTGTCTTTCTGAGTTATAACAGTTGTAAATGGTTTAAAATCGGCTGGAAGTCCCTTGAGGATCATTGATATCAACAAGCTATCGCTTATTTAACCTGAGAGTTTTAAGGCATTGGCGGTTGTTTCTGCCCTTATAATGTAGTCGGTGATCGTTTCATCCTCGTTACATTTCAGAGACGTTAATTCTGTATATCGTGATATAATTTTCGGTTTCCCTTTTGATAAATAATGTTCTCGTAATATGTTCAATGCTTTTCGTCCATCATCCAATGCGTCGCTTATAATCAGAGACAGACTTCTATCGTCTAAGCATTGAATCAGTTCTGCAAAAACAGTTGCGTTCTTTTCGAGAAATTCAGGGTCGATTGTATGACTTTGTGTAGTTTTTGAATCCTTAGATATCCCAGAAATTTTACCTGCCACAATTCAAATTCAGATTCCAATCCGTCAAAGAAAAGATGATGGCTGGACGCATAACCTGTTAAGTTTTGAGACATAGTGTTGAACAAAGATGGCGGCGTAGTTCAGATCAGTAACCAAGATGGCGGCCAAGAATCAAATGTGGTCCATGGCGTAGTTAACGGCGAACTGATTGAATTCAAAATTCGACAATTTTTATAATAATTTTTAAACGTTTTCATTGGTTGTTTAGCACAGCCGGTGTTTATAAAAATGTTTGGCGAATCCATTCGTCAAATACCCCATTAGGAGTCAAAAACATTTTACAGTGGCTTTACATATTCTCAAAGAAATTAATTTGATAGGGTTAAATCACTCAAACGAGATAGCAAGTTGACAGATCCATTTCATGAAATTATTCATTCATCAAATTTTTCAGTAAATTTATTTATTTTATTCATTTGCAATTTGAAAACGCTACTCAGGTCTCAGTCCCTTCATGATAAATTACCAAACCAAACTGAACACAAAATAACCGATAGTTGGCAAATCTGCAATTTAAAAAAAATAGAGTTGTCGATTTAAAGTTCATTGTCTCTAAAAAAAACAACTTTTTGTTTGTTTTCAGTTGCAGGTCAATGACTGTGCTTGTCATCATTATATAATTTTTTTTTATCATTGATGCAGAAGCACACACTGAATAAATAATAGCATTAATTTCAAATGTGCTTCTGATATGTTAATTTTTTCTTAAGAATGTAATTTATACAACTACATCTTAATTGTTATCATTGTAAAGGGACATAAAACTCGTTCAAAAATGTTTGGATAATTAATTTTACCTGAAACGGATATTTTTCAAGTATTATATAAAACGAAAAAAAAAAAGTTCAATCAAATTGGTTGATAATAAGCAAAGAATCCAAGTGGCATATCTCTGTTAATTTTTTTTTATTTCGGACTATTATCCTCATCTTTATTAGTTGTTGTTTTCATCTTTATTGTTTTTCACGACGTTTCGGCCAACTATTCCTCTGGCCTTCGTCAGGTGGATGGCAGTGATTGCTGAGAATGTAGTTGGGAGATTCGAAGTTCCTATCCGTTGACGAAGGCTAGAAGAATAGTTGGCCGAAACGTCGTGAAAAACAACAACCAATAAAGATGAGAATAATAGTCCGAAATAAGAATAAATTAATATATATAATGCTCATCTCAAAAATGAATTCCAATTAAGGAATAATATATATGACATATCTCTGTTTTGTATTTTTAATTGGGATCAAAATGTCATTTTCTTAACTTTTTTACGAACTCAACATTTGAGAAGTAAAGGATAACTTTAATGCAACATTCGAATATCTATGCATCTTATACAAAGATCAAGTATTCGTCCCAGGAAAGGGGCCCCTAGATGTCTGAGAACTTGAACTGAATTACAATGAAACCACCAGGACAACTTCACTCTCATAATGTGTCGCCTTTCATAAAATAGAATTGCTAGAATTGTTCAGTGATTGATGTCATTGCAGTTTTCTGTCTCTTAGACTGGTGTAATGTTTTTACCACTAAGTTTTTTACAGGGGCGGGGGCGGGGGGGGGTGTCTCTCTGGTTCAACATACGTGACATTGCTTCTTATGATTATGAATCATTTGGATGGAATGGTGGTTTCTGTTTATGAAAACAATATGCATGCAATTGGAACTTTGTTGTACGTGGGACATTCCAAAAGTAATGCCTCCTATTTTTTATTCTGCCAAAACGGATCAGAAGGGATCGCAAATTGCATTGTTATGATGACTTAACTGAAGTGAAATATCATCGAAAAGTTGTGAACGTAACATTGAACAGTCTCGTATCCTCTATCCATGTTTGTCCACACTCGACGAATGGGTGGCAATGAATAAAGACAGACTACTCAAAACATTCAATGATATTTTTTTTTTATTCAATTTTCACCCCAAACAAGGCACAGTGCCACTTTGAAGCAGGGGGCTACTATTAGGGAATTAATTAGCGGGGTCATTATGAAGGGAGAAGAGTAGAAAGATGTTTGTTAACATTACACTTGAACTTCTGCATATCATTGCAGTTGGGAAAGCAGAATCCCGGAAGGGAGTTCCAAAGACTTGCAGTTCTGGGGAAAAAACTATTGGAGTAAAAGGCTTTCTTACACCTAGGAATCTCTACTGTAAAGGGGTGGGACTTAGTTGCTTGTCGGGTCCGTCGGGGGTAGTCACGTCGAGGATTATTATTATACACAGAAATATCGCACGTACACAACGTAACGTAACATTCTTTAAAAAATAAAATGAAGTAAAAAAACGTAAAAAAAACCTTGTGCATGCGAGTATTATGTTTTTACTAAACAGTTTAATTCTTGTACACAAAAAAAATACTCTAGATCGAAAGCCAAATCTAAAGACAGTGAGTCAAGTATGATAACCATTAGAGCAACTGACAGGATCTTTAAATGTGTTTTCAAACTACTCAAAACATTCAATGATGTTTCTCACTAAGACACAGGTTTGACTCTATAATATACTTTCTCTTATACACAATTTGCAAATCTGAGAGAAAAAGAAAAGCAGATTTTGATTCGGCTCCATGGCAATATGTTGCAACATTGCTGAACAGATTTCCTTTTCTTTTTTTGAAACATTTCAAATTGCATTCTTCATCATCATGTCATCAGTTATTTTTTTTTTATGGTAGGAATGTCCGCATTTGGATAGAGTTGTGAACTATCAAATCAATTGTGTCAAATTGAAATCAAATCCGATCGCTCAGTTATACACTGCTAACATACAAAGATACAAAGACAAAAATGAAAAACTTCTTTAAAAATCTCTCACTTATTGGAAGGCGTTATATATATTCATCTTCATCAAACAAGAAAGCGTATGTGTAGACTAGGTTGTTTTGCTTTTTTTTTCTTTCCCAACTTTTTTCTGAATTAGTAAAGAGATGCCCTTTTAGGACAAAAATATATTTTCCTACCTAAATATTTACCTTTTGTTTTTCTTTTTCAGTAATAACCACAATTTGCTTTTTTTGTTGTTGTTGTTGTTAATAAATTTGTAGCATATATATAAAAACAAATATGTATTCAATATTTATTTTACTGTAGCTTAAAAGCAGCAAGATCCCACCCCTTCACTATTAAGGTTCATAGATGTCGGAAAGTTTTCTACTCTAATAGCTTCTTCCCTCAGACTACTAGAGTTTGGATTTCCGTCCCTGTTTCCTGCTTCCCTTATTGTATTAACATGCAGATTTAAATATAATGTGAGCAGACATTTTGCTGCTTAACTCTCCACATTTTCCCCTGCAGACATGATCCCAAATAGTAGCCTCTTACATCTAAGTGGCAATGTGCCTCGTTTGATCTGAATAAGATATAAAAAAAAAAACCCTTTGTTTTATTTTTAAAAAAGTATTTTTCAAGATTATGATTATATCTTTCACCTGGTAGAGATGGGTAACCAGTTTTTTTTTTAATTTATGGAGACAGTTGAGAACTTGGATGTGATGAACTAATGAAAGTATATTTGGATGGTGAGACTATTGAGGTTGTCTATCAAGTAGCACAAATGTAGAGGGTGTGCATGATTGACCTAATGCATACTCTTATTTGTTATTGAATTAGGTATGTCAAATTCTAATGCTCTCTAATGTAGCCATTTATGCACTAATAACATTGAGAAAGTTATGAACCCATTATTTCTCCCCAGCTCAAGAGTATAGAAAGTATATTTGAATGGCCGGACTATTGAGGTTGCTTGAAGGTTTTGTTACCTTGATGATACTATTGGAGCACAAGGAGGAGCTGGTGCTGGTGAGATTGCAATTTTAAACGAATTGTTCAGAATTTGAATTCTATTCTATCAATTTAAACAGTTTTAAAAACTTATTTGCCTTGTGTTAAATTTTAATCTAATGGTTTTTGTTTAGAAAAAATATTTAACTGACAATTATTTTCATGGTAACCCTTATCCTCCAGTGGCTTTTGGCCTTAATAAGTGGTAACTCATTTGTGAAAAAGAAGAATATTTATTCATAAAGTCTCCTGTGTGTCATGAGTAAGCTGCTGGAAACCATATTAAATAGAGAAATAGTCAACCACCTCAGCAGAAATAACCTTCTTAGTGACACGCAATATGATTTCCGTTCTGATAGATCTACAGCAGATGTGCTAACAGTTATATCTCATAGGATTAGTGAATCTCTCAACAAAGGCTTCCTTTCTAGGGCAATTGCTCTTGACATATCAAAGGCTTTCGATAAGGTATAGCATAAGGGCCTACTTCACAAGATTTCCAGCTACGGTATAACTGGAAATGTTTTCTCAATTATTAAATCGTTTCTCTCTGATAGGCTCATAAGAATAGTGGTTGATGGGCAAAAATCAGAGGCCCACAGTATTAATGCTGGAGTTCCTCAGAGGTCTATCCTGGGCCCCAACGCTCTTCCTGATCTGTATTAATGACCTCCCAAAACACATACTTAAATCATCGTTGGCATCTATGCTGATGACACGACCATCTATGGCAACACATCAAAGGCCGTAAATGACAAAGTTCTCTCTGATTCTCTCTCCTCTGATCTAAGAGCATGGTACAGTTGGGGATGAGGTGGCTGGTTACGTTATGCATCTAAAACCAAGCTCCTATCTTTACATCATCAACGCTCTGATCCCCATCTGGTATCAATTGAAATAGATGGTTCTCATCTTGTCGAGGCTCCATGTTTTGACAAGCTTCTGAGTTTGAAAAAATCGCAAATGGAATGTTCCAAATCATTAAAAGAAAAAGCACTGGAGAGAATATTTAAAACACGTCTGTCCTCCTCCTATTCCCCTTACCTCACCCTTTTTTTTAACCAAGTAAGATCTGTGACTTACTTGTAGTTTCATTAAATACTTTTATATGCAAAATCCGATCCCGCATTTTGCTAATTCCTGCCCTCTGATGAGAAGGAGAGTATTTCTTCGAAACTCCGCGGATTAAGGACTATCCACTTATCTTGTGCTTCCTTTTTTAAAATTAAATATGTTTTTAACTCTTTTTCAAGATGTCTTTTAACATGTTTTATTAATCATTTGTTCATATATATATATATATATATATATATATATGTATATATATATACATATATATATATAACTACTTAATTTACTCACATAAAATTAATATACGAAAGTATAGATTTATGCGTAAACTTTAAGTATTTACTTCAAAAGTGCTCAATACGTAGATAGAGCTAGTTAGTAATTTATAAAATATATATGGCGATTAAGCTACACTGAATATTCCGCGTTTCATCCACTCTAGGACTCTTCAGGCTTGGGATTCCATTGGTTGGAATTACTGTTCATTTATTTTGACGTTCTTGTTCTATTATACTTTTAATAAGCCTGAGGAGTCCTAGAATGGATGAAACGCGGAATATTCAGTGTAGCTTAATCATCATATATATTTTATGAATTAGTATATATATATATATATATATATATATATATATACATACACACACACGCACACACATACATGATTCATAAACAAAGGATTTAAAAAATAAATAAAAAGTTTTTTACTTGATTTTCATTTCTTGTAATACGTATTAAGAGATTTGTATGCGCTTTTTTATTTTTTTTTTATGCTACAGATTCTCAAGGGAAAATCGGGGTCCGTCACCTTGTTGCAATCTTAGTCTTTTTTGGTTTTGTCAATGATTACACCCTCCGCACTAACTTAAGCGTCGCCCTTGTTGCCATGGTGAACACTACTGATGAGATTCCAGAGGTTATATCAAACAAAACCGTTTGTGAGAACGACATCGATTCGCAACACGATCAGCAGTCAAGTAATCAGGTATTTGAACCAATTTTGATTTTTTTCGTCATTTTGTTTCATGATGACGTAGCAGATATAATTACAATTCATGTGATACTGCCATTTTTCCTATATACATACACTTTTCCTATACATATATATATATATATATATATATATATGTATATATATATATAGGAGGTATTAGTTTTGGCCCACCCCTCATATGTTACTGTCGATGTCGAGTTTGTCAGCTTATCTCAATTTCCCAAGCTACGATCTGTCTTCTGCAATATTGCCGTCAATATAATTTATGGTCGCACTTTTAACAAATGCCTGCCAATAGCACAATGCACACTCCACAAAGTTTTATTTATTTTACAGCAATGTATGACAAAAGATAGTTGGGTTGGTATGAGGTGGATGGTCAGATGACAACAGAAGTGTGTTAGCTGGCTTCTCTCTGTATTTGTTTTTATTTAAAATTCCATTGGTTGGAATTACTGTTCATTTATTTTGACGTTCTTGTTCTATTATACTTTTTTATTTCAATCCAGAGTTAAATATTTCCCTCATTGTTTCTTTAATTGGAATATAGGGTTAGAGTTAGGGTAAAATATTTTCTCTCACTGTTTTATGATCTTGATTCTTCGATTGGAATGTAGGGTTGACGCCTGCAATCCAATTTACAGCAATTCGATTTACATCTGGTTTTTCCTGGATCCAATATTCTCCTGGTGTTGTCCATCACCTATACAACAATTGGCCACCGTCATAAAACATTGCACAAACAAATTTCCCCAACTGTCGTAAAACTCATTGCCACAAAACCCACTGACACTCCCAAAACTCTAAAAATAAATCCGCTTTTGTTGGTTCCTATTCACAACCTCAGCTTTCTTTTGTCTACCTTGGTGAACAACTTCCTCTCCATTGTTCTGTTGATAAACTCATTTCTCCTTTTTTTTTGTTGTATTTCTTTTTCTATTTCTCACCTGCTTCCTAACATTTGTAAGGGAGGAACATCGATAGTATCCCACTGACATGGTTTGAAAATTATTAGGAATGTATAAAAAATTATGACACCATCAACAGGTGCGGATTGCAAACGCACGTGACTTATTTTTTGTCATTCCTTCCTATCCATGGCAAGTTGGTTGATGGACGCCCAACTGTTGTCCAATCAAAAACATTTCCTCTCAACTTTCTTGGCTTTCCTCTGCCTCTTTTGCCTTCTAACATACCCTTGAAGCATAACTTTGATAGACCAGTGTTTGATTGTTTGACAGACCAGTGGTTGATGGTTTGACACGGTCAAAAAGTTCAAAGGTTTCACTTTTGATTTTAAATAGGGAAGTAGTTTGGGTGGATATATTTTTTTTTTTTTTCTGATTAGGCGATGTCCCATAATGAAATATATTATATGATCATGAGACAACATTGAAACATAGAATCAGGTTGGGTGGCTTTCCAAAAACACATCACCATTCTAAAATCAAAAAAGGATGCTGATAACTGTTTAAGTAAAAGTTTACTGAATTGATGTCCTCCCAGTAGTTTTATATGACCTTGATTGTAACACATGAACTAAACAACTAGTCAATCGCATTGAGGTGTTTTAAAATCACATAATGTGTTTCATTACAGGATAATGGATAACATGCACTGAACATTTCCTAACCACTCTTCTCCTGGATCAGCACTGCTTGCTTCCAATGGCAAGAAGAAATCCAAGATGACTAGAAACAATATTGAGATAACTGGAGAGCGCATACAGCACCTGGTATTCCCAAATGAATAATAATCATCTCCGTTTCTTTTTTCTATGCATCGATTAATCTCACAATGGTTAAGGCACCTGGTAACGATGCTATATCACCGGAAGTGTTTAAGTCTGGTGGCCAAAAGTTGATTAGAAAATTGCATACTCTTTTTATATCCATTTAGATGACAGGAAAACTTCCTCAAGATTTCAAGGATGCTTCCATCCTTCATCGTTGTAAAAACAAGGACTTTGAAATATCTGTTAAGTGGGGACTCTTCTGAACAGTTCAATGTAGACAATGGTACCAAACAAGAATGTTTTATGGCTCTGCTACTGTTTGTTCTATTCTTTTCTGTTTTGTTTTCAGATGCTGATGCACGAGTAAAATTTCAGTTCCGTACAAGCAAGTGGAGGAATATTCAGTCATCAGCATTTCAAAGCAAAAACGCTCCTTCATAGAACAATCATCAGGGATTTGTTATTTGCAGATGATGCCGCGCTGGTTGCAACCGCTCTCAAGGAAACTCAACTTCTTGTTGATCATCTGAAAATTGGATCTGAAACATCATATCAAAACTTCTTTGCTCAATTATATTTTCTTAATCAAAAGTTATTTAAGACAGTGTTCATTGCTTTTTATATTATTAGAAAGAAATACAATGTTCTGTGTGTGTGTGTGTGTGTGTGTGTGTGTGTGTGTGTGTGTGTGTGTGTGTTAATTGCAATGGATTTTAGTCATCTTTTTGCTGTCAACAGGCCCCCAATGGGATACTGTTGCACGCGTGCTTTCAGTTCTGGATTCAAATACAGAAGAAAAAGAGCAAAAAGTTTGAGTTCAACCTTTTTATTTACTTCATCATGTGCTCAACTCACCTGAGACATAACGTATGATTGGTCAAGCCAGGAGTGAAGTTGCATGTCTGCGCCAATCAACTTTGAGCTTGTAAATTAAAGATGTTTAACTATTAAAACCATGAAATATCCTCGCTGGAGTTGCGCCATCCTTAATAAGAAATCCAATTACTATTTTACTAATATTAGATCTTCGATCCGTATATCTCAGCTCCTCTCCTCCTCCCCTCAATTACACTGACATTTTTTCTTTTGTTGTTTTTAAGGCAGGAGAGTTCGACTGGGATCATAAAACACAAGGGATTATACTTGGTTCTTTTTTCTATGGTTATGCTGTATCACAAATTCCTGGAGGAATTCTAAGCAAGAAATTTGGATCGAAATCTATCTTTGGTTTGGGAATTCTGATCACTGCCATTGCGTCTCTTTTTACTGTGTTGGCTGCAAGATGGAACGTCAATGCCTTGATCGCTATCCGTATTTTGGAAGGAATAGCAGAGGTAAGTTGATCATTGATGTTTTGTGGATAAGGAATTGTTAAACACACACATACACGTGCGCGCACACACACACTTATATTGGACTAGCTTGGACTAGCTGGCAGCCCGGCATTGTCCAGTCATATAACGTACTTAAATATGATATTTTAATTTATGCAGATTGCATATGAATTATTATAAAATCAATCCTCTTTTGATTATTATATATTATGAGGAATAATTTGCCAGGTGGATTAATTCACAAAAAAATAAATAAATAAAAATAAAAAACATAATGATAATGATTTTATTATCTCCCCTGGCCGGTGTAACTTAAAATATTCCTCTTTAATAATTATTCTTTTCATTTATAAGAGAGAAAAGCTATTTTTAAGATCGGATTTTTTTTTTAATACTTATCCCATGAATGTTTGTACAAAACATATCTAAGAACACTACCAGACACATAAATTAGCTTTGTGTGAAATTTGCAAAAGATAGACTCAGCTGTTTCGGAACCTATGAGGAACTCACACACACACATGCACACACACACATTATAAAGTTACTTTTATATAATAGTAGAGACTAATATGCTTAGGATGAAAGGTATGAATTCAAATATCCTAACCCTCCAGCTATGGATTAAATAATATAATAATGATTCCCTTATTTTGTCTTGTAGTCTTTACAATACATGAAGCGCTGTTGGGATAAAGTGGGAAGAATTGCAAGTTTTTGACATTGGAGTATTTTTTACTTCTTTTTAGCTCATTATATCAAGTAGCTTCATGCCTTGTCTGGAGCGACCTCCATGAAAAAGAAAAATATGAATTAGATTCATTTTGGTTATGCAACTAATGTAGGAGAAAGAAAAACAATAATAATAAGATTTTTCTCTGCATATCCCGGCATTTTCTCCATTTGTCTTGAACTTCTTGTTACTGCTGGACTCAAGCAATGTCAATCCAGGAGTTAGGGTTGAATTAGTTGCGGATGGTACAACTCCAGCTTCACTTTAGCCACTCATACAAGGCTCATCTGTCTCCAAACCAAAAGCAGGTTAACTGACTGATAACTTTTTATTTACTTTACCTTTGGTAATGCAGCACAGAGACAATTTCAAAGCAATTTTTATTACGGTGTCGCGTGGTGAACATTTGGTTCTCTGTTTTACTATTTGTGTACAAGTTAAGGCATGACAACTGGCTCCTGCTGATTCTCTCTTTGTTCAATTTTAGCACGTCATCCAGCCAATCTGTCACACCAGACAACTAAACATGATCATAGATTGCTGCCATTCAAGCAATTTTGGCGCATAAACAATAAAATGGATATAATCACAATATTCAGTCATAAAAATTATATGAAATTGAGAATTTTGGCAAAACTTTAAAAGAATTTTGCCAAAAATAGACTCGATTTTATTTAAGCTTTAAATTTTTTTGTTTTTAACATGAAACGAATTTGCAAAAAATGAAATTAGAATCGTATTTACAAGAACATCAAGAAACAATTGATTTTAATTTAGATGGACTGCCATGTTTTTTTCTTTTGCTAAAAATCTTTGTAAAAAATAAACAAGTATTTTTTCAGGCTTGGAGGAATATTAAAGAAAAAAAAACATAAAAAGAAAAGGTTCCCTTAAATTAAAAGAAAACAAATGAAGCTTGCATGTTCCCACCCCGTGAGTGCACAGTGAACCAGGCATAAAAAAATGACTAAGTTCAGCATTTGCCCCCACCCCCATTTAGCCCCAAAAGTCCCATAGGGGATGTCAAATCCTGGTGAAAATGAACAAACAGCGCAGTTTTAGGCCTTAACATATGTAAATTTGAGTTGTGCACCATGCAAAAAAAGAAATGACTAAGTCCATCATTTGTCCACCCCCATTTAGACCCAAAGGACTCCAAGGATTTAACATATTTAAATTTGAATTCAGCACCATGCAAAACTGCTAAATAGACATACACAGAAAATTTTTGACAAATATGGTAAAATAGTCCCAAAAATGGAGTGTTTTTATTAGCCCTAAATGAGCCCCTTGGCCACACCCAAGAGTTATTGTGAAGTATAGACAAACAAAAATTATATAGAAATCAGTTACTTACAACTTTCTTTTTTCAGAAAGTTTCATAAAAATCCAAGTGTCAATTTTAGCCATTTTAACCCGAAAGGCACCCCTAGGGGGACAACCAGAGTGTTCCCGGAAAATCCGTTCTGTTACTTTTTTACTCATATCATGTTTAATGTTTTTGCAAAGTTTAAAAAAATTCCAAGGCATAGTTATTGAGAAAAGTGCAAGTAGATGAACGGATGAATGGACGAACAGACGAACGGACGAACGGACAAGGGTGAATTTACAGGTTCACCCTATTTTTGTTGGGGACCAAAAAGAATTTTACTTTTCTAAAATTGTAAATGTTTAGAATTGCTTGTGGTTCCATGGAGTGTATTTTGCCAATGTCTTTGTAAAGTGCCAAGAACAGCCTTAACAATGAATAAATATGTAGTAAATGTTTGTTTCTTTTGTTTTCTTTCCTGCTTTTGTTTCTTTGTTTCGTTTGAATTAAAAAAAAAAGACTGTATTTTTTTTTTTAATTCAGGGTGTGACAGCACCAGCCATCCACAATCTCTGGGGTAAATGGGCGCCAAAGTTAGAAAGGAGCCAACTAATTGCCTTCTCTTATGCAGGTAAGCACAGCAACGTTTTGTATATTTCCATTTTTATAGACTTTCGTAACAGAGAAGTCCACCAACAGAAAAAGTAAACAAAAATACAAGACAAAAAGCAGAAAATGAACAAATGACAGTGTAATTTAACTTCAAAGAAATTCTGCAAACCATGTACTCGTCGTTACAAGTCGAATTAGTTGTACTATAAGTTATGCCCCCTTAGAATTCTTCAAAAGCATCAAACAGGAGATAAGAAGGAGCTTTGTCTATTTTTGCCACACCAAGCATAGCGTTCTCGTGTGAGAATACACATGTATTATTTTAGTTCCTGACTTTATCGTTCATCTTAATAAATTTCACCTGTGACCAACATTTAAGTCACTTACCAGAAAAAAAACTAATAATAACATGCTGCTTTGTATTCTTAGGTCATCATTTACAATTTGGTAAAAAGAAAAGCGCATATTTTTGTTTACATAGTAGTCACCACTTATAAAGGCCTCGAGGCAACTCGGGGATAAAGGTTAATGAGTGTACAGTAGTCAATGGGACAATATCGTAGTAATCGTTAGTAGTGGAAATTTGGTAAATTGGATTACTTAAAGGGACGGTTCATCAAGAATTTGTTTACATTGGACTTGAAGATGAAAAAAATTGTAGTCAGCTGGAAAACAGGCAAACAGAAGAGAGTTCCACAAGCAGTTCTTAGAAAGAAGCTCTGTTCATAGAATCTATGTTTAGGTTTAGGCACAGATAAAGAATGGGGGAAATTATTGATAGTGGTTTCAGCTAATCGAGTGTTTTTCATGAAAGTCAAACAAGGGGAGGCCATAGATTGGAGTTCAGACAAGCACTTGCCATGAAAATAATGATGAACCAGAGACAAACTCGCAATGTCTCTTCTGTGGGAAAGAGGTAGCAGGGAAGAAAAAAAGGCATCCCCCACTAGACTACGAAGTCTATTTTGAACTCAACAGGATAAGTTGTTTGTAGCAACTCCTGTCCAGATGTGGCAACAGTACTCCATCCTTGGACATACCTGGTACTTATATAGGTAGAGATTTGCATCAGCAGTGAAATATCTACTGGATCGATAGAAGGATCCCACCATTTTTCCAGCAACCTTGGCAACGGATTTGATGCATGTGTTCCATTTCAGATCAGGAGTAAAGATCAGTCCCAGAAGATTGTCAAAACATAAAGCCTCCCCAAGACGAGCGCCATTCATTTCAATTGATGCCAGATGAGGATCAGAGCGTTGATGATTTAAAGATAGAAGCTTGGTTTTAGATGCATTAAAAGTAATCAGTCACCCTTTCCCTATTGTACCACGTGCTCAAGATCAGAGGAGAGAAAATCAGAGAACTTGGTCATTTACGGCCTCTACTGTGTTTCCATAAATGATAGTGTCGTCAGCATAAATGTCTATGAATGATCTTAGGATGTGATTTGGGAGATCATTGATGTAGATCAGGAAAAGAGTTGGGCCCTGGATGGACCTCTGAGGGACTCCAGCATTAATGCTGTGAGCTTCTGATTTCTGCCCATCAACTACTACTCTTATGAATCTATCATAGAGAAATGATTTAATAATTGAGAAGACATTTGCAGATAGCTGGAGATTTTGTGAAGTAGACCTATATATGCGATACCCCATCAAAGACCTTTGATATGTCAAGAGCAATTGCCCTAGAAAAAAAGTGCATGTTTACTCAGACAAACGAATTCAGGCTCTTCATCGATTTTTCAGTCAAAACAAATTGAAGAGGGGGGGGGAATAATTATGAAGATGGAAGAAAGAATGACGGAGAAAATATGATCGGACATTTGTTTCTGGATTGAGTCTCAAGGGTTTCTTACTAACTCAACCCCACGTTATAATTATAGGAGAGTAGAAAGTGGATCTTGGGTTTACTTTTAGCAACTCTTCCTTTATTTGGTCCATTAGTTCTCATATTCCTGGAGTGATATTTCTGACAAAGTAAGAAGAATTGTTGTTTTTGGGGGTTACAATCTATTCCATCTAACACTTACCAATTTAACAAATCAAATAGGACATTAAAGGAGATAACTCTGTTCATAAAAAAGCGAGGTAACCGTGTAGATAATAGAAATTGTTTGAGGACATAAAGTAATGAAAATAGATACCAAGTTTTTATATGTACAACCGTATAGACATTATTTAAACCGGAAAGAATATTTATACATATTTTACAGACAATAACTTTGGGGGAAAAACGCATAAGACATATGTGTGCATGCGAGCATACATGTAAATCTTTGTTTCTTCATGATTTGCAATAAAACTGTGAAAGTTCATTGCCTTAAAGCATCGGTTTGCTTAAAAATAAATAAAATTATTACAAAAAAAAAAAAAAAGATAAGAATATTCTATCTTTAACTAAAAATTAAAATAAAAGATTACATATTTGCTAATTAGAAAAATTAAAGGATTAAAAAATATTTTGTAGTGCAGATCTTTAAAAGAACTTTAAAAAAAAAATATTTATTATTTCAAAAAAAAATGTTTAATTAAAAATATTTTGCATAGCAGATCTTTAATTAAAATTTAAAAAAATAATAAATTATTACTAATTAAAAAAAATTAAAATCATAAAAAGTATTTTATAGAGCAGATCTTTAAGTAAAATTAGAAAAAACAGATTTAATTATTACGAATAAAAAAAGTTAAAAGAACAAAAAATATTTTATATAGCAGATCTTTAACTAAAATTACGAAAAATAAATTAATTTTTACTAATTACAAAATTAAGAATAAAAATATTCTATATATTTGAGAAAATTAAATTATTACTAATTAAAAAATTAAGAAGAAAATGTTTTGTATAGCAGATATTTAACTCAAATTTGAAACAAAGATTTAATTATTACTAATTACAAGAATTAACAGAATTAAAATATTTTGTAGTGCAGAATGTAACAAAAATTATAAAAAATTAAATTCTTACTAGTTAAAAAATAAACAGAATTAAAATATTTTGTAGAGCAGATCTTTAACTAAAAGTTGAAAAAAATGATACTAATTAAAAAAACTTTAAAAAATAAAAAATGTTTTACAAAGCAGATGTTAACTAAGAGTTGAAAAAATAAGATTCAATCATTATTAATTAAAATTTTTTAAAAATATTTTGCATAGCAGTCCTTTATCTGAAATTTGAAAAAAAAGATACTTTATTACAAATTGAAAAAATTAAAAGTATGAAACAATTTCGTAAAGCAGATCTTTAACAAATATTTGATAAAAAAAATTAATTATTACTAATTATAAAAATTAAAAGAATAAAAAATATTTTGTACAGCAGATATTTTACTAAAAATTAAAAAAAAGATTAAATTATTACTAATTGAAAAAATTATAAGAATGAAACAATTTCGTAAAGCAGATTTTAACTAAAATTTGAAAAAAAAATTAAATTATTACTAATTATAAAAATTCAAAAAATAAAAAATATTTTGTATAACAGATCTTAATCAAAATTTGAAAAAAGAATTAAATTCTTACTAATTAAAAAATTTAAAGAAAAAATATTTGGTAAAGCAGATATTTAAGTAAAATTTGAAAAAAAAGGATTAAATTATGACTAATTAAAAAAAAAATTTTTTAATTAAAAATATTGTGTTTAGCAGATCTGTAACAAAAATTTGAAAAAAAGACTAAATTATTACTACTATACAAAATATTTTTTTATTTTTTTAAAATAAAAAAATATTTTGTATAGTAGTTCTTTACCTGAAATTTGAAAAAAAGATACTTTATTACTAATTGAAAAAATTAAAAGAATAAAATAATGCTTTATATAACAAATCTTTTACTAAAAATTAAAAAAAGGTTAAATTATTACTAATTACAAAAATTAAAGGAATTACAAAATATTTTGTATCGCAGTTCTTTAACTAAAATTTAAAAAAAAGATAAATTATTACAAATTGAAAAAATCAAAAGAATGGAACAATTTCATAAAGCAGATCTTTAACTAAATTTTATGCAAAAATTAAATTATTACTAATTATAAAAATTAAAAGAATAAAAAATATTTTATAACACAGAATTTAACTAAAATTTTAAAAGATTAAATTATTACTAATTATAAAAATTAAAAGAATAAAAAATATTTTATAACACAGAATTTAACTAAAATTTTAAAAGATTAAATTATTACTAATTATAAAAATGAAAAGGTTAAAAATTAGTTTTTATAGAAGATTTTTAACTAAACTTTGAATAAAAATATTATTACTAATTAAAAAAAATTATTTTTATAGCAGTTCTTTATCTAAAATTTGAAAAAAAAGATACTAAAAACTTATTTTGGAAAGCAGATTTTTAACTAAAATTTGAAAAAAAATAATTATTACTAATTAAAAAATTAAAAGAATAAAATATGCTTTGTATAACAGATCTTGAATCAAAAAATGAAAAAAAAGAATTAAATTATTACTAATTAAAAAATTCAAAGAAAATATATTTTGTATAGCAGATATTTAACTAAAATTTGAAAAAATTATATTAAATTGTTACTAATTAAAAAAATAAAAACTATTTTGTAGATCAGATCTGTGACTAAAATTTTTTAAAAGATTAAATTATTACTAATTAAAAAATTCAAAGAAAATATATTTTGTATAGCAGATATTTAACTAAAATTTGAAAAAATTATATTAAATTGTTACTAATTAAAAAAATAAAAACTATTTTGTAGATCAGATCTGTGACTAAAATTTTTAAAAAGATTAAATTATTACTAATTAAAAAAATTAAAAGAAATAAAAAATATTTTGTAGAGCAGATCCCGTGGTCCATGCATCACCATTCAAATAGTAGAGGAGAATTTTTTCTTTAATTTGAAGGATTCAAATGTATTTAATATTAATGTATTATCAGGAAATCTCCCTGGTTAGATTACTATCTTGAAAGTCATTTTAGAGCACCCAGAAATGGTAAGGTGAAAACAGAATAAAGGAAATGACTCATCAATTAAAAAGTTATTGTTCTTGAATTATACAAAGTAAAATTTAGATTAAATGAAAACATTCGGAAACAAAATTCTATTTTTTGAAGAAATTTATTTTTTTTATTGTATATATTTTTTTTTTATTTTTCATTAATGTAAAAAAAAAATGACTAATTTTCTATATCTATATTCTAGGTTCACATTTTGGGACATTCTTAAGCATACCAATCTCAGGAATTTTAATCAAGTATAATGTTTTGGGAGGTTGGCCTTCGGTTTTTTATCTCTTTGGTAAGTGCCTTCTACACCTTCTTGTAATTAGGAGAGTCATTCAAAATTTACTGGTCATTTAGCATTTCTTATTTCAATCATTTTAACTTTTAATAAAAATAATCTTCTAATATAAAAAGCAAAGTTGATCAGATTTATCACGTTAGACTGAATTGATATTTGATTCTAATAAGCCATCAGCTTTGAAAATTATCATATTGCGTTTTTTCGTTGAAAAATAAAATTAACATTCCATATTCTCCTTGGCCCACTATTTCATTTAGTAGGGGAAAATTCTCGATAATGGCTGTATTTGTTATTAATACACAAAATTGTATATGACAATCACAAAATTGTATGTGACTATCGCAAAGGAGAAGGTAATTTCAGGCGTATGGAATCATGAAGAATGAATGTATGCTATACTGCCCCCCCCCAAAAAAAAACAAATATCTGAGGGGAATGTATCATCACGATTCAAATATATTTTTATATTTTATAAAATTAAAAACAATTTGATAACATTAAAAACAATTTGATAACATTAAAAACAATTTAATAACATTAAAAACAATTTAATAACATTAAATTCAATGTAATAAAATTAAATACAATTTAATAACATCAAAAACAATCTCATAACATAAAAAAACAATATAATAATATAAAAACAATTTCATAACATCAAAAACCATTTAATAACATTAAAAACAATTTGATAATATTATAAACGATTTCATAACATTAAAAAAAATTTGATTACATTACAAACAATTAAATAATATTAAAAAAAATAATTACATAAAAACAATTTTATAATATTATAAACAATTTGATGACATTAAAAAAATTGGTAACTTATAAACAGTTTGATAATATTAAAAGTATTTGATAACATTAAAAACAATTTAATAACATTAAAAACAATTTTATAACATTAAAAACAATTTCATAACATTAAAAACAATTTTAGAGCATTAAAAACAATTTTATAACATTAAAAACAATTTAATAATATTAAAAACAATTTGATGACATTTAAAACAATTTAATAACATTAAAAACAATTTTATAACATTAAAAACAATTTTATAACATTAAAAACAATTTGATAACATTAAAAACAATTTGATAATATTAAAAACAATTTCATAACATTTAAAACAATTTCATAACATAAAAAACAATTTGATAACATTAAAAACAATTTTATAACATTAAAAACAATTTTATAACATTAAAAACAATTTGATAACATTAAAAACAATTTTATAACATTAAAAACAATTTCATAACATTAAAAACAATTTCATAACATTTAAAACAATTTCATAACATTTAAAACAATTTAATAACATTAAAAACAATGTCATAACATAAAAAAAATTTGATAACATTAAAAACAATTTCATAACATTAAAAACAATTTCATAACATTAAAAACAATGTTATAACATTAAAAACAATTTTATAACATTAAAAACAATTTTATAGCATTAAAAACAATTTTATAACATTAAAAACAATTTGATAACATTAAAAACAATTTCATAACATAAAAAACAATTTCATAACATTAAAAACAATTTTATAACATTAAAAACAATTTTATAACATTAAAAACAATTTTATAGCATTAAAAACAATTTGATAACATTAAAAACAATTTGATAACATTAAAAACAATTTCATAACATTAAAAACAATTTCATAACTTTAAAAACAATTTTATAACATTAAAAACAATGTTATAACATTAAAAACAATTTCATAACATTTAAAACAATTTAATAACATTAAAAACAATTTCATAACATAAAAAACAATTTGATAACATTAAAAACAATTTCATAACATTAAAAACAATTTCATAACATTAAAAACAATTTCATAACATAAAAAAAAATTTGATAACATTAAAAACAATTTCATAACATTAAAAACAATTTTATAACATTAAAAACAATTTTATAGCATTAAGAACAATTTTATAACATTAAAAACAATTTGATAACATTAAAAACAATTTCATAACATTAAAACAATTTCTTAACATTAAAAACAATTTCATAACATTAAAAACAATGTTATAACATTAAAAACAATTTCATAACATTAAAAACAATTTCATAACATTAAAAACAATTTCATAACATAAAAAACAATGTTATAACATTAAAAACAATTTCATAACATAAAAAACAATTTTATAACATTAAAAACAATTTGATAACATTAAAAACAATATTATAACATTAAAAACAATTTTATAACATTAAAAACAATTTTATAGCATTAAAAACAATTTTATAACATTAAAACAATTTGATAACATTAAAAACAATTTCTTAACATTAAAAACAATTTTATAACATTAAAAACAATTTTATAGCATTAAAAACAATTTTATAACATTAAAAACAATTTCATAAAATAAAAAACAATTTCATAACATTAAAAACAATTTGATAACATTAAAAACAATTTCATAACATTAAAAACAATTTCATAACATTAAAAACAATTTTATAACATTAAAAACAATTTGATAACATTAAAAACAATTTTATAACATTAAAAACAATTTAATAAAATTAAAAATAATTTAATAACATTAAAAACAATTTGATAACATTAAAAACAATTTCATAACATTAAAAACAATTTTATAACATTAAAAACAATTTAATAAAATTAAAAACAATTTGATAACATCAAAAACAATTTCATAACATCATATTGTCCCTTTCAACTTCTGTACACTCTTTTACCCTTATCCTCAAGTGGCTTCTGAGCTTTGCTAAGTGGTGATTCCTTTGTAAAAAAGAAAAAAAAAGGAAAAATTAAGAAAACAAGGAAAGCAGGAGAGGGTAGAGCGGTAGCCCTAGATATATCTAAGTCTTTTGACAGGGTACGGCTCAATGGTCTTCTCAGGAAAATCAGATCATATGGTATCACTAGAAGAATACATAACGTAAGTATATTCCTATTTAAGTAAGAGAAGAATCCAGGTTGTCCTCGATGGTCATACATCTAAACAATATGATATAATGATGGTCACATTCAATGCTGCCAAGACTAAGCTAGTTTCCTTTAATAATTACAAGAAACCTTCTCTACCACCTATAAGCAATGGCCAAAAACACATTACCTGAAAGTACTTCTTTTAAACTTCTCGGCCTAACATCCACAGGGAACATGAATTGGAATAGATACATTGAGAGCATTGCAAAGACCGCTGCAAAGAATGTGAGCTATCTCTACTGTGCTAGAAAGTTACTTACGCCTGAAAATATCCTGTACCTCTATAAGGCCACCATTCGCCCATGTATGGATTATTGTTGTCATATTTGGGCTGGTGCATCTGCTACTAGTCTCTCACTCCTGGATAGGGTTCAAAAGAGAGTCGCCAACCTGAGACGTCCTGAACTGTCATCTAAGCTTCAGCCTCTGTCCCATCGACGACATGTTGCATCCCTTTGCCTGTTCTACAAGTACTTTAACGGTGAATACCCGACAAACTACAAGCACTTGTACCCCCCGACATAAATACCTCTGACAAACCCAACAAGCAGCTGTCCCACCCCTACACAGTAGAGATCTCTAGATGCAAGAAAGCCTTCTACTTCAATAGTTTCTTCCCCAGAACTGCTAGACTTTGGAACTCCCTTGCAAATTCTGCTTTCACAACTGTACTGACATGCAGTAGTTCAAGTGCAATGTGAACAGACACCTTGCTGCTCATCTCCCTTCATAACGTCCCTGCAACTTATGTCCCCTATAGTAGCTCCCTACTTCAAAGTGCCTTGTTTGGGGTGAAAATTGAATTTAAAAAAATGTTTCATAGTTCACATATTTCCTCCTATAACACAGAACAAGCTAGGTAACATACAAATATCCGTGCATGAGATCGCCAAGCTAATCAAGAACCTTGATTCCAGTAAAGCAACTGGCCCTGATGGCATCCTAATTATAGTGTTAAAAAAGCTTCAACCAAAACTTGCTCCCATACTTACGAAACTATTTAAGCGCTGCCTTAAGGAGAAGTGCTTTCCGACTCCCTGGAAGACCTCATCAGTTTGCCCTGTATTTAAGAATTCAGGTGATAAGTCATCTCCCTCTCAGTACAGACCAATAAGTCTCCTGTGTGTTATGAGTAAGTTGCTGGAATCCATATTAAATAGAGAAATAGTCAACCACCTCAGCAGGAATAACCTTCTTAGTGACACACAATATGGTTTCCGCTCTGCAAGATCTACCGCAGATATGCTGATGGTTATATCCCACAGGATTAGTGAATCTCTTGACAAAGGCTTCCTTTCTAGGGCAATTGCTCTTGACATATAAAAGGCCTTCGACAAGGTATGGCATAAGGGTCTACTTCACAAGATTTCCAGCTACGGTATAACTGGAAATGTTTTCTCAATCATTAAATCATTTCTCTCCGATAGGCTCATAAGAGTAGTGGTTGATGGACAAAAATCGGAGGTCTGCAATATAAATGCTGGAGTCCCTCAGGGGTCAATCCTAGGCCCAACTCTCTTCCTGATCTACATCAATGACCTCCCTAAACACATACTTAAATCATTCGTAGACATCTATGCTGATGACATGACCATCTACGGCAACACATCAAAGGCTATAAATGACAAAGTTCTCTCTGATTCTCTCTCCTCTTCTCTTGAGCGCATGGTTCAGTGGGGGAAGATGTGGCTGGTTACCTTTAATGCATCCAAAACCAAACTCCTGTCCTTACATCATCAACGCTCTGATCCTCATCTGGCATCAATTGTGATGGATGGCTCTCGTCTGGGTGAGTCCCCGTGTTTTGACAAGCTTTTGGGTTTGACCTTTACTCCTGATTTGAAATGGAACACATACATCAAGTCTGTTGCCAAGGTCGCTGGAAAGATGGTGGGATCCTTCTACCGCTCCAGAAGATATCTCACTACTGATGCAATTCTCTATCTATATAAAAGCTAAGTACGTCCAAGGATGGAATACTGTTGTCATATATGGGCAGGAGCTGCTAAAAACAGCCTATCCTGCCTTGACAGAGTACAAAATAGACTTCGTGGCTTAGTGGGGGATGCCCTTTTCTCTACCCTGCAACCTCTCTCCAACAGAAGAGACGTTGCGAGCCTATCCTTGTTTTATCATTATTTCCATGGCAGGTGCTCGTCTGAACTCCAATCTCTGGTC
Source organism: Euprymna scolopes (assembly GCF_053919585.1). Taxonomy (NCBI): domain Eukaryota; kingdom Metazoa; phylum Mollusca; class Cephalopoda; order Sepiida; family Sepiolidae; genus Euprymna; species Euprymna scolopes. The sequence continues at coordinate 3,252,217 of NC_136503.1, read as the reverse complement.
CCCCCTCGCCAATCTTTCACGAAAAACACCCGTCTAGCTGAATCCACTGTGAAAAGTTTCTCCCACTCTATATCTGTGCCTAAATCAAAATGCGGATTCCATGAACAAAGCTTCTTTCTTAGAACTGCACGCCTGTGGAACTCTCTTCCGTCTGCCTGCTTCCCTCCGGACTACAACTTGGATGTCTTCAAGTCCAATGTTAACAAATTCCTAATGAACCGCCCCCTTAAGTAAACACTTCATCAAATCTCCACACTAACGTAATGTACTTGCAATAACCCTTATCCCTGAGTGGCTTCCGGGCCTTGATAAGTGGTGATCACTGTGTAAAAAAAAAAACAAAAAAAAAACATGAAACGACAAAATTAATATTGGATGGAAAATATGCCTGCTATATTTATTAAGATAAATTTAAGAATGATAACTTTGCTTAATAATTTTCTAGTTAAAAAGACACACTTATAAACTTGAGTTATTGCTTTTCCTTTGCTAGCCTTTTTCACAACTTGTTTAGATGAAGACTATATTTTCCCTAATTTTTATTTTGCCATTTCACGTTTATGATAAAATTTGGCATAACAAAAAAAATAATAAAAACCCTGAGTTCAAAAAAATAGGTTGTGATGTCGAAACCTATTTTCCCTTTAGATAATTTACGTGATTGAAACAAAAATTAGCTCTAAATAAATGGGTGCTAGTTCAGATAGAGTCGACAGATCGATTTTTTTTTAATATGTCGTTTTAAGCAAAAAAACAATATCATGTACTTAATGATCATGTCGAAAACAGTAATATATCTAAAAATTACGAAAATCCATCGAATAGAAAGTTATTTATAGGTAAAAGTTTTTGTTTTTTTTTCAGAAAATTGGGTAAAATTGCATTTTTCTTAGATGTTATAAAGTAGAGTGAAGAGGGGACATAACTCGGAACGAATATTTTAGATTACTTGTATCATGGCGTGTAATATTTGTTGTCTATAGCGGTAGACTTTTTTATCCCCCCACCAAAAAAAAAACACGGCCAAACAAAAAATATCCATCCAAAAAAAAAACATAGTTCCCAAAAAATATCCTCCCTCCCCCCAAAAAAACATATAATAACAAAATAATCCGAAAAGCACAAAGTTCCAGACATAATAATAATCATAATAATAATAATAATAATAATAATAATAATAATAATAATAATAATTAACGGGACCTTTAGAAAATTCTACAGCGGATTCTTTCATATGTAATATATTGCTTCTGCGCATTCTGTGGATGTTCAGCATGAATGAAAACACATCATATTATTCTAGCCCTTTTGTTAAAACTGTATCGCCCCCTTACTAAAATTATAACTTTGATATATTGTATGAGCTGATTATTTCATGACAAGCACATAAATCAATTAACTCACACTTCATCATTTGTCATAATTCTTGGATGTGTTACTAATTTCGACAATCACTTTTCATAATATAAACCCACATTATTGCCCTCACCCCCTTGCGAAAATAAATCTTTGATATATTATCTGGGCTATTCATTTCATTCCAAATACACCAATCATTTTATAATTTTTCATAATTCTTGGAAATGTTACTAATTTCGACAATCATTTTTCATAATTTTGACCCACATTATCGCCCCACTCTTTACTAAAATAATAAAGTTGATATATTGCCCGGGCTGATTATTTCATGCCAAATTCATGACTCACATTTCATCATTTTTCATAATTCTTGGATATTTTACTAATTTCGGCAATCATCATTCATAATTTTCACTCACATTATTACTAAATTACTAAAATAATAACTTTTATATATTGCTTGGGCTGATTATTTTATTACAAACACACCAATCCATTAACTCACATTTATTTCTTTTCATAATTCTTGGATATGTTACTAATTTCGACAATCAGTTTTCATAATATGAACCCCCCTGATTGCCCAACCGTACTAAACTAATAACTTTAATATATGTCCTGGGCTGATTATTTAATTAAAAACAAATCAATCCATTAACCCACATTTCATCATTTTTCATAATTCTTGGATATATTATTAATGTCGACAATAATTTTTCATGATTTAAACCCACATTATAGCGCCCCACCGCTACTAAAATAATAACTTTGATATATTGTCAGGGCTGATTGTTTCATTACAAACACGCCAATCAAATAACTCACATTTATCATATTTCATTATTCTTGGATATGTTACTAATTTCGATAATAATTTTTCATAATTTAAACCCATGTTACCTACCCCTAACTAAAATAAACATTTTGATATATTATTCTAGCTGATTATTTCATGCCAAACACACCAATGAATTAATTCACATTTCATCATGTCATAATTCTTAGATATGTTACTAATTTCGAAAATAATTTTTCATAATTCAAACCCACATTACAGCCCCCCCCCCCACAGTACTAAAATTACAACTGTGATTCTGGACTGATTGTTTCATTACAAACACACTAATTAATTCACATTTAATCATTTTTCATAATTCTTGGATATCTTACTATTTTTAACAATCATTTTTCATAATTTTAACCTATGTTATCTATCTTCTCTTACTAAAATAATAACTTTGATATATAATTCTGGCTGATTATTTCATGCCAAACACACCAATCAATTAACTCACATTTCATCATTTTTCATAATTCTTGGTCATGTTACTAATTTTGACAATCATCTTTTATAATTCAAACCAACATTATTGCCCTCGTCTTACTAAAATAATAACTTTGAGATATTGTCTCGGCTGATTATTTCATTACAAACACACCAATCAAGTAACTCGCATTTGTTCATTTTTCATAATTCTTGAATATGTTACTAATTTTGACAATCAGTTTTCATAATTTTCCCAAATTATCGCCCCCCCCACCCTTACTAAAATAATAGAAGGGACATTTTTCAGGGCATCTTATAATTAATCAGAAGAGACATTTTTTTAGTGCATATTATGATTAATCAGAAGGGACATATCCAGGGCATTTTGTAATTAAATCAGAAATTACTTTTCTCAGTTACTTTTGTAATATTAAAACTTTGTTACATTAAATGTATAGTACCTATTTACAATGCCTCCCCGGTGGACAAATTTAGACATCAAGGTCGTTTTTTTAACGTGGAGAAAAGGAACAAAAAATTGTCTTAGTTGTAAAGGATTTAATAATGAATTCTCCATCGAACGAATTGCATACAACATCGAAGTTGATGCGTATTTCGCTATAGGGGCCTCACTCGTGTACGTCCGCCCCCCCTTTTTTTCACTAAAACACAATCGCAGTTGTTCTACTCTATGAATTTTCGTAATTTTTAGATATATTGCTGTATGCTGAACGAACATAGACTACACTGATTAGATTAAGGGTTAGAGGATGGTTCGTGATGAACAAATACTCAAAAACGAAGAGTGTAATTCTTGGGCTTATGACAACACTACCGTCGTTCAAGAAATTAATTTTTCTTCAAGTTATATCGATTTCGTTAATGCAGACTTTAGGGCTTTTTTTCGTAATGTTATGAAAAAGTTCATTTTTTTTTTTTTTTTTTTTTGTTACAATTTGTGATGTTTTATTTTCATTTGATAAAAGTAAAAATAAATTCCTTTTTTTTTTACTACTGAAAACCATATAACTTTGAGGAAAGGTGCTTTTTTTGTTTAAACAAAATAATACATTTCCACTATATTCCTGATCATTTTTTAATAAATACTGAAAATTTCATTAAAATTTGGTTTAATTTTCTAATTTTTGGTGAATTTTAAAGTAAATGGGCTCAAAATGTTTATACATTTTGAGCATCGGCATTCATTTTGCCCGTACAAAGGAATCATCCACACTATTACAATTAAATTGATTTGTTGTTTTCGATTCATATAAAAATGTTTAATCACAAAAATATTTTTATGCTTATTTGGACTTTGAGTTAAGGCGTGGCCTTCGTTAAGACGGTCTTGGTTAAGGTCAGAGTGACAACTGTATTATTCTTTTCAAGTAATTTTAATTATAAAAATTGGAGTTAAGTTGAAAATCAATGTAAAACTTATAGTGTTTTATATTTCACAGCATGTGAACATTTTTTAATAAAATAATAAGTTTAGAAAATCATTCCACGTTCTTTTCCTTTTTGTGTTTACAGGAGCCATCGGTTGTCTTTGGTGGATATTTTGGACGATACTTTCAGCTGATACCCCAAGGAAACATTGGTTCATTTCAAATCAAGAAAAAGAATATATCGAAAATTCAATTGAGATCAACACCGAGGTAATCATTTAAAGTATTAAATAATTTATCATGTAGGTTTATATTAAAGGGAGGTAATTTTGATAAGTTGTCATTCTCATCCATGATTGATTGTTAAACTTTGGAAGACATTAAAAAAATGGGTACTTGCTCAGTTTAATCAAGACATTAAAAAATGAAAATATCGAAAAAAGTTTAAATTGTATGTATTCGTTATGGAACGATGTTCTCCGAAAAAAAACAAACAATTCACTTAATTTCATCAAATAGTTTTGTTTTTTTTTACAGCGAAAAAACAATTTGTTATGATACCGAGCAAAATGTTCGATTTTTAGGAAGAAAAGCTAGTATTAGAGATGGGGAGGGAGTGTCAGCGCTTTAACTGGAGTCATCTCCCTTTGGCATTTCTAAAATTCAAACAAATTTTTTTTTTTTATCCAAGATGGCCGCCTTCAACGCGCTCTCATAAAAACGTGTTTTTCCGCTGTAAAAAAAAAACAAAAAAAAACTACTTGATGAAATTAAGTGAAATTTTTTTTTCGGAGAACTTCGTTCTATAACAGATACATACAATATAACCTTTTTTTTCTCGATATTTTCATTTTTTTAATGTCTTGATTAAACTGTACAAGTACCAAAAAATGAAAATATTAAAAAAAAAAAAAAAAGTTATATTGTATGTACTCGTTATGGAATGAAGTTCTCCAACAAAAATTTTTTTCACTTGGTTTGATCAAGTAGTTCTTTTTTTTTTCTACAGAGGAAAATCTCATTTTAATGAGCTGATCTATCGTCGCCATTTGCCTGTTTACAGACACGAGGAAGGGATGCCTTTAAACGAAAAATTGATTAATAAAAGACAAAATGAAAAAAGGATTTAAAAAGTGCATAGAAACTATGTAAAATAAGCAAAATAAATAAATAAAATATTTATTTCAGTATTTTTTTGCCCATGTTTCAAAATAATCTCGTAAAATTTTGACAAGCTTTTAGTGTTGATTCGAGTTCCCCTAGCGATCTCTTTAACATTGATTTTCCTCATAAGAAAGAACAAAAAAACTGCTTGATCAAATTGATTTAAAAAAATTTTTTTTTTGTATGGACAATATAATTTCTTTTCAATATTTTCATTTTTTAATGTATTGATTAAACTGTACGAGTACCAAAATTTGTAGTTATTCTTCTTCACGATTGGTAGACGATTGGTAAAATTGCTATGTACCTGCTTCATTCCACCCTAGAAAAAAAGACATAACACCGGTTAGTTTTACGTCGAGGGAGGTTGTAACAAAACTCGTTTCTCTTCAATAACTTTTGGAATGAAAATTTCATGTAGTTCTTCGAGAATAGAAAACATTCAGAAACAATTATTGCATTATATATAATTGTATATAATGGTCCTAAATAAGTTAAATGGTGTCGCAGATATTGTGTAAGAATTTCTCTTACTCGTTTTTGCCTTTGGCAGAATGAAAGAGACACTCAGAAAAGCAACAAAGGCTCACCTTAAATTCCAAGAATATTTTATTTACAAGAAAAGTAAAATGAGTCCATAATTGTAAAAGAGTGCACCTCTTTAGCTTCGGCCAACTGGCGGGTAGTTTATGCTTCGAAAGGTGTAGGTAGTTTTCTTCTGTGAAGATGCTGGTTGAATTCGGCCGCTCGTAGAAGTGGTTGAGGGTTCTTCGAAATCCTTCCAGACTGGTCAAATAAGAACAACGCACATTGCGATCGATGTTCCATAATAAAGGATGCCCTCCTGCGGGCAATGATGATGAATGTAATTAGTCCATAAACATTTTTGCCTCAGGCTTGTATCCGCATTTAAGTGAGCGGAGATAACAAATAGAATAGAACCCTGCCTTATAGTTCATTTGGCACGGAGCGAGACACCACGCGTCTGCTTTGCTCGACACGGAATGGAAATCTGTTTGAAGAAACACAATATTCCCGCCAATTCCTGAATCCTCCGCAGCAACTGAAACAATGCAATTTCATTGGTCAAAATAATCGCGTGATTGGAACAATCTAGCAGTTATTGCCCTTGCATTCTGAAATTTCTAACAATTGATAATACGTGAAAGACAAAATGTGATGCAAAGTACAAAGGAAAACTTGGTAAGAATTGATGTGTTGGAAACTGGTTGATGCATCTGTCCAGCAGCAAAAGGTAAGGTAACAATCACGAAGTCAAAACACCTAACATCAAAGCCAATTTATCTCTACAAGGGAAACAATTGATAACTACATTATGTATCGTATACATTGTTTTTTGGGGAAGTGGGGGGGGGTGAAGACCAGTCACCAATAGTGACAGATAGGAGATGCTGTAATATTTTGAAATGTTAGGAAAACTATTTTAAATAAGAATAGCTTAAGCTTCAGCACTTAATTTTTTTAACATCTTAATAAGTAAAGAAACTGTTAGCCAAGTCAAATCATTGCATATATTTAAAGCAATTATATATATATATATATATATATATATATATATATATATATATATATAAGAACAAGTAGTTAATAAAACATGTTAAAAAACACTTTGAAAAAGAGTTAAAAACAAATTTCATTTTAAAAAGGCAGCACAAAATAAGTGGATAGTCCTTAATCCGCAGAGTTTCGAAGAAATACTTTCCTTCTCATCAGAAGGTAGGATTTAGCAAAATGCGGGATTGGATTTTGCTTGCAAAAGTATTTGATGAAACTACAAGTTATTCATAGATCTTACTTGGTAACAAAAAGTGAAGCAGAGGGAATATGGTGAAGAAAAAGATTATTTCACGTGAATGGATAGTATGGTGAAAATAAATTATCCAATGATGATAAAATCCAAAAATTAAAATCCAAAAAAGTTGGTTAAGTTTCCATTTCCACAAGTAAAAGCCACTTAGTTTTGGTCTTCTCTTTCCTTTTCTTTCAAAAGATAGTTTTTTCGAAGGTAGTTCTACACGTTTAAAAATGTTCGTCATAGCGACACCTATTTAAAGTACTGCCTTTCCTTTAGAAAAATTTTTGTTGACTTTTCTTGTTGAAAGAATTTTTTTATATATTGATTAAAAAAATTTTTGTTGACTTTTCTTGTTGAAAGAATTTTTTTATATATTGACTTAAAAAATGTCTTCTTAATTAATACAAGAATAAAAGGCAGTATTTTAATTTTAATCAAAAAAAATAATTTTACTTATTCTTTTTTTTTTTTTTTTTTTTTTTTTTTCATTATATTTTCACCCCAAACAAGGCACATTGCCACTTTGGTGTAGGGGGCTACTATCAGGGGAAACATCTACTGGGGCACTATGTAGGGATTAGGGCAGCGAGATGTTGGTTCACGTTGCACTTGAACTTATGCATGTCAGTACAGTTGGGGAAGCAGTGACCTGGAATGGAATTCCAAAGTCTAGCAGTTCTGGGGAAGAAACTACTGGAGTAGAACGATCTTTTACATCTAGGGATCTCTACAGTGTGGGGGTGGGATTTTGCAGCTTGTCGGGTCTGTCGAGGGTATTCACGTCGTGGGGGCACAAGTGCTTGCAGTTCTTCAGAGCATTCACCATTATAATACTTGTAGAACAGGCAGAGGGATGCAACGTTTCGACGATGGGACAGAGGCTGAAGTTTTGATGCCAGTTTAGGGCCTATCAGATTTGCGACTCTCTTTTGAACCCTGTCAAGGAGAGAGAGACTAGTAGCCGATGCACCGGCCCAAATATGACAGCAATACTCCATACATGGGCGAATAGTGGCCTTATAGAGGTACAGGATACTTTCGGGTGTTAGAAGTTTTCTAGCACGGTAGAGAGAGCCCACCTTCCTCGCAGCGGCCCTGGCAATGCCCTCGATGTAATTGTTCCAGCTCATGTTTCCTGTGAACGTTAGGCCAAGGAGCTTGAAAGACGTACTCTCAGCTAAAGAGTTGTTGGCCATTGCTATAGGTGGTAGAGAAGGTTTCCTGTAATTATTGAATGAAACCAGTTTTGTCTTGGTGGCATTGAACGTTACCATCCATTTTTGTCCCCATTCCACTACTGATTTGAGGTCATCCTCTAGTGTTTCTGCCATTACTTTAGATATATGTTCATTTGTTTTCCTGTCGTGCCTGCTATAGAGTGTGGTGTCATCAGCATATATACCCATCTCAGAGGCAATTTTATCGGGGAGGTCATTTATGAATATCAGGAACAGCAGAGGACCAAGGATAGATCCCTGGGGCACTCCGGCATTTATATTATATTGTTTAGACGTACGACCGTCGAGGACAACCTGGATTTTTCTCTTATCTAAGAAGGATTTAATTATGTTAAGTATTCTACCAGTGATACCGTAAGATCTAATCTTCCTGAGGAGACCCTCATGCCATACCCTGTCAAAAGCCTTAGATATATCTAGAGCTACCGCTCTGCCCTCTCCCGCTTTGTCCAGTGAATGGTATATGCGTTCAGAGATTACAGTGAGGATGTCTGCCGTGGAACGGGCTTGTCTAAATCCATATTGATGGTCGGTCAGAAGTTTAGCATCTGTAAGGTGCTGGACTAGAGCATGGTTAATTAAGGTCTCAAATATTTTGGCAAAAAGTGGGAGGAGGCTAATAGGGCGATTCATAAAATCATTTTACTTATTCATAAAATCATTTTACTTATTGATAAAATCATTTTACTTATTGATAAAATCATTTTACTTATTCATAAAATCATTTTACTTATTCATAAAATCATTTTACTTATTCATAAAATCATTTTACTTATTCATAAAATCATTTTACTTATTCATAAAATTATTTTACTTATTCATAAAATCATTTTACTTATTCATAAAATCATTTTACTTATTCATAAAATCATTTAACTTATTGATAAAATCATTTTACTTATTCATAAAATCATTTTACTTATTGATAAAATCATTTAACTTATTCATAAAATCATTTTACTTATTCATAAAATCATTTTACTTATTGATAAAATCATTTAACTTATTCATAAAATCATTTTACTTATTCATAAAATCATTTTACTTATTCATAAAATCATTTAACTTATTGATAAAATCATTTTACTTATTCATAAAATCATTTTACTTATTCATAAAATCATTTACTTATTGATAAAATCATTTAACTTATTCATAAAATCATTTTACTTATTCATAAAATCATTTTACTTATTCATAAAATCATTTAACTTATTGATAAAATCATTTTACTTATTCATAAAATCATTTTACTTATTCATAAAATCATTTACTTATTCATAAAATTTAACAAAAGCGACAAATTGTTATTTTATTTTATAACCTTATTTTACTTTGCAAATAATATTGAACGAATATATTTATTTCTAACAGAAAAGAGAACAAATAATCATAGCTAATTTTAATACAGAACATCAAAGTACAAAAAGCAACGGATTAGAAATCTGTTTGTCTTAGACCAATTGAGATTTCTGTATTCACCATTATGGTTGAATCTCTTTTTACTGTTCAATTTTCATTCCAAACAAGGCACAGTGCCACTTTGAAGTAGGGAGCTACTATCAGGGACATAAGTTACAGGGATATTATGAAGGGAGATGAGCAACAAGATGTTTGTTCACATTACACTTGAACTTTTGCATATCAGTACAGTTGGGAAAGTAGAATCCCGGAAGGGAAATTTTAAAATCTACCAATTCTGAGGAAGATACTATTAGAGTAGAAGGCTTTTTTACATCTAGGGATCTCTACTATGTAGGGGTAGGATTTTGCTGCTTGTCGGTTTGTCAGAGGTATTTACATCGAGGGGTACAAGTGCTTGTAGTTCATCAGAGCATTCACAATTAAAATACTTGTAGAACAGGCAGAGGGATGCAATGTTTCATCGATGGGACAGAGGCTGAAGCTTAGATGACAGTTCAGGACCTATCAGGTTGGCGACTCTCTTTTGAACCTTGTCTAGAGACTAGTAACAGATGTATCAGCTCCAATTTTTTAATTTTAATCAATTTTCACCCCAAACAAGGCACAGTGCCACTTTGAAGTAAGGGGCTACTATCGGGGACATAAGTTGCAGGGACATTATGAAGGGAGATGAGTAGCAAGATGTCTGTTCACATTACACTTGAACTTCTGCATGTCAGTACAGTTGGGAAAGCTGCTTGTCGGGGGCATTCACATCGAGAGGATACAAGTGCTTGTAGTTCGTCAGAGCATTCACCACTAAAATACTTGTAGAAAAGGCAGAGGGATGCAACATGTCGTCGATGGGACAGAGGCTGAAGCCTAGATGACAGTTCTGAACCTATCAGGTTGGTGACTGTCTTTTGTACTTTGTCCAGGAGTGACAGACAAGCAGGAGATGCACCAGCCCAAATGTGACAACGGTACTCCATACATGGGTGAATGGTGGCCTTATAGAGGTACAGGATACTTTTAAGTGTAAGTAGTTTTCTAGCACAGTAGAGAGAGCCTACCTTCTTTGCAGCAGCCTTGGCAATGCTCTCAATGTATCTATTCCAATTCATGTTCCCTAGAAACGTTAGGCCAAGGAGTTTAAAGGAAGTACTTTCAGGTAATGTGTTCTTGGCCATTGCTTGGTGGTAGAGAAGGTTTCTTGTAATTATTGAAGGAAACAAGCTTAGTCTTGACAGCATTGAATGTGACCATCCATTTTTGTCATCATTCCACTACGGATTGGAGGTCATCCTCTAGTGTTTCTGTCATTTCCTTGGATGTATGTTCATTTGTTTTCCACTCGTGAGTGGTGTCATCAGCAAATATACCCATCTCAGAAACAATTTTATCAGGGAGGTCATTTATGAATATCAGGAATAATAAAGGTCCAAGGATAGACCCCTGAGGTACTCCTGCATTTATGTCATATTGTGTAGATGTACGACCGTCGAGGACAACTTGGATATTTCTTTTACTTAAGAAGGATTTAATTACATTATGTATTCTGGGCGAGTGGTGGCCTTACAAAGGTACAGGATACTTTCAGGTGTAAGTAGCTTTCTAGCACAGTAGAAAGAGCCTACATTCTTTGCAGCAGCCTTGGCAATGCTCTCAATGTATCTGTTCCAACTCATGTTCCCTGTGAACGTTAAGCCGAGGAGTTTAAAAGAAGTACTTTTATCAGGGAGGTCATATATGAATATTAGGAATAATAAAGGTCCAAGGATAGACCCCTGAGGTACTCCCACATTTATATAATATTGTTTAGATGTACGACTGTCGAGGACAACCTGAATTCTTCTCTTACTTAAGAAGGATTTAATTATGCTATTTATTCTTCCAGTGATACCATATGATCTGATTTTCCTGAGAAGACCATCGTGATATATCCTGTCAAAAGCCTTAGATATATCGAGGGCTACCGCTCTACCCTCCCCTGTTAATGTCTGTGGATGTGCATGTGTGAACATAGAATAATACCAAAGCCACTTAGAAGGAAGGAGGCCAGTGAATCTGAGAGCATGATGTCATTACCAGAGCGAGATCTAGGCAAAGTGCCCCTATCAGTAGCTGTTTCGTCTACAGTTTTCAGTTTTCTGTCCAACAGGGTTTATTCAAGTTTTGTGCCAAATTGTCGGGGAAATTATCCCAAAGGCCCCAAAGTACATATTTTATTTCTAAAGAGACGGGGCAAGTCTTGGATATGTACCATTAGAAGGGAAAATTTCATTCCAACCAAATATAGTAAACTAAGTAATGTTATTTTTATTAATTAAACGTGTATTTAACTAGAACTGTATTCAAGTACTTTCATAATGTTTGATAATATTGTTAATATAAATTAAAGAAACAATACTATATTGTGTTGATATTGTTAACTGTTTATTTTCTTATAAGGTTAAAAAAGTCTACCAGGAAGGTTGAAAATTTAATTTAATTTTGTTTTAGTTTTTAAAATTGTAAACAAATAATTTTTACATGGGAATATTTTTCAAAGTGTTCTCTTAATAATAAATAAAACCTTTCATTGAGTATTTCCAAATATTTTAAAGTCATATGTATGTGGCCTCGATAATACACAGATGTGATGAATGTGACGTACCTGTTTCTTCTGAGTGGATTCGCCAACGTCTTCGGAGCTGGTCCTCTCAACAAAGACACTTGAGACAAACACAAGACGTTGGTTGTTTTTATATTATTTATTCACCTCAGGCGTTTTTTGTCACATCAGACTGGAGTGAATAGGGCACTTTGGCTTGCTCTGTTCTCTGGTTCCATCTGGAAACCGTTGCCTCCTTCTTGAGGAGGCCTTGATTTTCACATCTTGTCTTTTTTGCGTCTAGCAATAAACTCAAGTAAATTAAACTAATTTTCTCAAAATCAGAACCCCTGATATGTCAGATCTGGTCCCCCATCTACCTAGCTTCAGTGCAGTCAACTGGTCGTTCAGTTTGGCACATGTCACAACGCTGTCCTTTAACCCATTCTGCATGTGTAGTGTTCGCTGAACTATCATTTCCCACGATTCAACTTTTGTCATTCTCTCAGCAAATGAGAAAAATAGATATTAAACAGATAAATAGATAGATAAATTGATTCTGAATAGTTATTATCTAACCGGCATTGTCTGGCGATCACACAACACTATCAATAAAAGTGCACAAATGAAAAAAGTCTGGAAACTTATTTAAGGCACCGTTTTATATATATATATATATATATATATATATATATATATATATATATATATATATATAATCTTGAAACAAGAGTTATGAGGCTTCTGGAAGTAAATCAAAGGTCCACTTTCTAAATTTATTGGTGTGGATAACCGTTGGTTCCCATACAGCTCATCGACCTTTTGACCACTTTTGTTTTTAGTGACCACACAGCCATCACATCGGACAAGCCAAGGTCTACTTGATGAGGGTGCCAGTTTCAACACCAGCAGCCCTACCATGGAACAATCCCCTAAAGTTCAACCCTTCCTTAGTAATAATAATAGCAATATGATTCATGAAAGCTATAGCGTCTCAAACTCCACTTCCTCATAGGGTCACCTATGGCGGACAGGTTTAGCACAAAGCATTATTAAAGCATTAAGAATTATTAAACCACCACCACCTTACTTTCATTAATCCTTATCTTTGGGCCTTGATAAGTGGTGACTCTCAAGTAGAAAAAAACAACACAAGATGAGTACTCGATGCAAATGATACCGTCACGTAGCGTACAAAAAAGAACCTCAAACATTGTCTCTCGCTTGTTGTTTTCTGGTCGTGTCTGTCATCAGTGATTTTATTCTTGGCCCAATCTACTCTCACCTGTCTATGTCTCCAATGTTTCCAATCTTTCTCAGGGGACCTTCGAGCTGTGAACTGTCGCAAACTGTCAATAACATTTTTATAGACTATAAGCCAACAAAATTGATTATATAAATTTTTCTTTCACAAAATGAACAACTAAATTAAAAATGGTTGCAGAATCGCTTTTTACTGTGAATTTCACATTGCCTTAAACAAACTGAAAATTATTTTACTTGTTTTGATAGGACTATTGTTCTTTCTTGAGTGTTATTTTTGCAAAGTTTTGGTTGGATTGGCCTTCGACCGTCTTCAGGCATGTTGGTTGTTATTTGGAAAAAAAAAAGAACTTTTCTCTTTTCTTTTCCAAACAACCAAATTCTTGGGGATGGTCGAAACGTTGCACAAGTAACAAGATGAGAACAATAGTCCAATCAAAATAATTAATACAAACAATCAGACCTCATCTAAAAAAAAAATTTAAATTGAAAATTATTTTAAATGCTTCAAATACCTTATATTAAATACCTCAAATACGTCATATTAAATACAGAAAGCAAAAGCCTTTAATGTACACAATTATTCATTCAATATATAACATTCTTTTAAAATTTTAGATTTTAAAAGTTAGACCTAAATAGCATTTAAGTTGTCATATCCAACTTTGATTTTAACTTTTTTGAGTTTTAAAAAAACAACCTTTTCTCTCTTTTCCTTCTTCTCATTTCCCCTTTCTCTTTTTATCTCCCCCTCTTCCTGACTGGTTTCCTAACTTAAAATGTACCAAACATTAATACTGTAATCCTTTTCCCTCTCCCGTTGCAAAACTCATTCATGATAAAATCCACCATAAAACAACAAAAACCAAACACTACAAACTAACGATTGAAGATACAAAAAGTTTGAAGAATAAAAACTTTCTACAAAATAACTGGATGTAACATGAATACTTCTTCCAAAATAACTGGATTCGGCATTAAATAACATGAAAAGGGTTGATATGCTGTAAAACAAAAACAACCAAAGCAAACCAATCTACTTATATATAAAAGTCATTGTGTGTGTGTGTGTGTGTGTGTGTGTGTATATATATGTACGTGTGCATGTGCGTGTGTGTAGTATGATTCATTTTTATTTTGTTTTAGGATCTTGCCATCCCATGGATAGCTATTTTGTCATCACGAGTGATGTGGGCCTTAACGGTGGCACACTTCTGCAATAATTGGGCTTTCTATACAATGCTTACCTGCCTACCAATGTATATGAAGGACGTTCTTCACTTTGACATCCAAAAGGTTGGTCGCTTTTAATAAGTTATCCTTTTCTTGTATATTCGTCAATTAATTATATTAATAATAATAATAATAATAATAATAATAATAATAATACTCGCTTATACATATACTAAAATTGGAACAATACAGAGAAGATTAGTATGGCTTCTGTGCAACGATGACACGCAAATTCGTGAAGCATTCCATATTTTTAAACTGGAACTGTATATTTGTAAGTTAACTCCTCCCTTCCCCAATTGTTTTTTTTTTATTTTATTTTATTTTATTTATTTATTTTTTTTTTGTGTGTGTGTGTGTGTGTGTGTGTGTGTGTGTGTGTGTGACCATAAATTGGTACCACACCAAATAAGCGAGGAGGCTCAAGAAGAATGGAAAGACCGAGGAGAGAAAACACTTGCCAGACCTCTGCTGGATGAGTGCAAAGTGGATTAAGACCTTGGGAAGGCTTTTTGCCACCCAAATTCCAGCAAAGACCAATGGTCGCTGCCAACAAGAAATCAATGGTAAGCGGCTGTTATAATAATGCAAATTCATTAACAATGGTTATCTAAAGATGTGGAGAGTACTGGGAATCTGGGAGGACTTGTTGTCACTCAGACTCCAGAGAATGCCACAAGTTTTTCTCAAAGAGAAATCTTTGATGATGGTCTGTGTCACTACTCTTAATAAATAAATAGTAATGTAATACAAGAACAGACAAGACTGTGTGGGGAAAGCAATACACTGGGAACTGTGCAAACAGTGTATTGTGAATATTTAAACAAATAGTAAAGGCATAAACCGCAGACAATTCTAAAAAATGAAAACCACAAAATCATTTAGGATATGGAAGTAAAACTCATCCAAATAATAAGGAGGAAAGAAACTGACAAATTGTAGATTTTGCCATCCCAGCAGATCACATATTAAAAAGACAGAAAAATGAAGCTTTCCAATGAAGTGAAAGGAATATAGACTATGGAAAAAGTTAGAATAATACCAGTAATTGTAGGAGCACTAGGAACAGTCTAAAAAAAATCTGGAAAAAAGACTAGGTGAAATTGGAATCTAATGGAAGACTGAGACTACAGCAAACGTCGATGCTAAAATATTTTAAGGAAAATCCTTGACTGCAGCAACCAACCCACATAAAATATGAACACTAATCAGTCACTGTGACAAAAATAAAACAAACCAAGGAAACTGAAACTACAAGGTATTTCATCTTTATATATATATATATATATATATATATATATATATATATATATATATATATATATATATATATATATAATTACAGAGCATATAACAAATAAATGAAAAACGTCTATATTCCAAATTTCAAGATGTTGACCATCTTACCATTTATTCCTTTAAGTAAATTAACATGCCCAATTCTTAACAGCAGCTGTTTCATAGCGCAAAATCATTCATTTAATTATTATATCAATCAATTAATTTATTTCACCCTCAATTCATCAGAAAAAAAAAAAGCACTTATAAATTTTAAAACAAATAAATACATATGCGCATGATTACAAGAATGATTTTTTAAATTTATAAGTGCTTTTTCTGCTGATGAGTTAAGGGCAAAATAAATTAATTGGTTGATATAATAATTAAATGAATGATTTTGCACTACAAAACAGTTGCTGTCAAGAATTGTGCATGTTAATTTACTTAAAGGAATAAATGGTAAGATGGTCAACATCTTGAAATTTGGAATATAGAATTTTTTCATTTATTTGTTATATATATATATATATATATATATATATATATATATATATATATATATAATAAAATAATAAATGAATAAAAAATAAAATGAATATATAAATTTTTAAAAATAAGGCATCAGTCACAGCTGATACCAAACAAAATAACTATGAAGAGTTAAGGAGGGCGAGCACTAACCAGAGGGTAAAAAGGACTGGCATCTTGGGGAGGCTGTTGCGATAATGCAAATTCATTTACATAGGTTACTGACAGAGGTGAAAAGTACTGGAAATCTGGAAAGACTTGCTGTCACCCAGACTCCAGGGAACATAACTGGTTGTTGTCAGTAAACAATTTCCGATGATGACCTGTGTGAAAACTCCTAGTGAGTGAAAAAAAATAATTGAACAATACAGAAAACGATGAAACCAGAAACAAAAGGAGAAGAAAAGAAAAATATGAAGAGAAAGAGCTACATGAATGTTTTGTGAATAAAATAGCTGAAATCCTCATGGAAATCCTTGAATGTGGAAACCATAAACTGTGAATGGAAGTTGCAATCGAAATGAAAATGTAGAACGCAACCACATGAATCCAAGGGAACTGAAACTGCAAAAATTCTTATAATCTTCTTCCCAAAAGAAAAGAAAAAGAAAAGCAAATGTGCTGGTTGACTGCCGAAAGACCTATCTTGAAACTGTTTACAATACTAACACTTCACTATCCAATGTTTTCTCTGATAGGTTATTTTCAATGGCATTTAGTTGGTAGAACCATCGCATAAATCCACAGTATTTATATTCATTTTTTTTTTACATGTATTCGTTAAGAAAACTTTGTGAAGATAAATACTCCAAGCTTATGAAAAAATATTGCTTGATTTGTGCAAAACAAAGTAAATGTCAAAAATATGTAAAGATTTTTGGGGAGGTTGGTTATAAAAAGCTTACAAAAATATGGAAATTTTTTGTAAAAAATTGGAAAAAAATGTTAAATTTTAATGATAAAAATATGTGAGTTTTTTTTTTGTATTAAGTTGGAAAAAAATAGACTTTAAAAAAAAATGTTTTGAAAAAAAAACTTACAGGTGAAAATTTGAAAAAACAATTTTTGCTTTGCAGTAAAAACTGAACTCAACTGTTACTGAGCATGCTCAGTAGCAACTTTTTACCATCGTAAACGAAGTTTGAAAAAATAGCAGTGAGAGAAAACAATTGGAATAGTGAAAGGGGTAATTTTGTAAGCAGTTCTTGTCAGCAAGAATTTTAAATGTGACATTCGTTCACAACAGATCCGAATACAAACTCAATATGCCCTAATAAGCAACTTTTTTAAGATAATTCTTCTGGTGGTCAACCAGCACACTTTCACCAAAAGCAAAAAAACAAAACACACACACACACACACACACAATGTGATAGCATCAGCCTTGACAAGTACCACACAAAATAATATTGAAGGGTCAAGAGAGAGAGAGAGAGAGAGAGAGAGAGAGAGAGAGAGAGAGCATTAATCAAACCTCGACTGGAAGAGTGCAAAGAGTATAGGGACCTTAAAAAAGTTCATTGTCATTTAAATCCTCAAACAGACCAGTAGTCATTGCTAGCAAAAAAAAAATCAATGGTAAGCGGCTGTTGTGATAAACAATACTTTTTTGTCAGTTTTAAATGTTTCTTTTGACAGAATGCACTCGTGTCTGGATTACCTTATATACTTCTTTGGTTTATCAACATAATCGGTGGCTATAGTGCAGATTTCCTTCGACGGAAGAATTATCTCTCGACCGGAAGTACAAGAAAGTTAATGAACACCTTGGGTAATTTACATCATTTTTTTATAGTTTACTCATATTCTTGTTCTTGAATTGAAAGCCATGTTACGTTTCAGAAGAGTCGCTGATGGGTAGCTATTCTATACAAGTCTTAGAGATGAAGAATTTTCAGTGGGTAGCTGTTCTGTACAGGTCCTAGATTTATAATTTTGCAGGCAAAGAACAAAAGATCTTTCTCGCATTGACATGAAAAAATTATGTGCTGGAATGCTAAAAGATTCAATATTTTTATGGAGCAATTCTGGTGTCTGATTGGTTGCTAGCAGACCGTGGATCCATTTGATGTGTCAGTTCTTATCGCCAGTCTCTATAAATAGAACCTTCCAATTTTCAGTGATCATATCACTGTATCAAAAATATTGCAAAACTCATTATCTTTCGATGAATTAACTATCCGTAGTGAAATGATTACGGACAAAAACCACATTTATTGATGTCATTTACAAGTAAGGATGCCGGACTGAAGCGCCACTAACCTTAGGTGGATTGTACCAGCTTCCTTCAAAAGAAGGAAGTTTCATGGGAATATCAAATTCACATGCAGTTCACAGTCGGCTGTATATCTCCATTAGAGGAGATGACGATATTAGAGTTTTGCATTTTTTGCGGTGAGGTGTCGACATCGTACCTACAGCATCTAGTATTCTCAAATGGTGACCCACCTGGTGTTGACCAGGCTCAATGTCACTTAATTTTGGTGATCTAGTCGGAAACGGTCAATCAACATGGAAATGCCGTATGCAAGGTTGAAGATGGACAAATCATTGAATGTGTAATGAATGCTTCGGCCTGGCACTTGTTTTTCCTGTTCTGATTGCCCTTTCGCTTGAAAAAAAGTGGCCAGTAACTGATTATATGCAACTCTGATTTCTCTGTTGCTAGTGTCACAGGTGAAAATGCCAAATTCTGACAACCTCCTTAGGCTACTGGACCTCAGAGTTCTCTTGGGTGCTTCTTTACAATAGCGTGTCGTCCTCAGGGTTGTCAGACCATAAAAATATTTGAAGTCAAATCTTTCAGAAAAAAAGGCCAAAAAAGGCTAAATTAATAATTGCAGCCAAATTTTCACAAACTAAAAAGCTAAATTGAACATTGAAATTGTTAATTGCACACGTTGTTTTGCTTATGGTGGCGATAGAAAAATATTATATATTTACATATCATGCCGAAATTAGTATAAATTCCAAAAATTACAAAAAATGGTTCAGTAGAAAAATGAATATAATTAAAAACAGAATTTACAACAAACTTAAGAAAATAAATTTAACTTAAGAAATAAATTTATTTAAATAACGCTTTTTTTGTAGAATTAATTTATTAGAATAAAATTTAAATAGAATGTTAATTTATTTAAATAACGATGATTTTTTTGAGTTTTTAAAAAATAAGATTTAAATAGAATGTTAATTTATTTAAATAACGATGATTTTTTTTAGTTTTTAAAAAATAAAATTTAAATAGAATGTTAATTTATTTAAATAACAATGATTTTTTTGAGTTTTTAAAAAATAAAATTTAAATAGAATGTTAATTTATTTAAATAACGATGATTTTTTTTGAGTTTTTAAAAAATAAAATTTAAATAGAATGTTAATTTATTTAAATAACGATGATTTTTTTGAGTTTTTAAAAATTAAGATTTAAATAGAATGTTAATTTATTTAAATAACGATGATTTTTTTTGAGTTTTTAAAAAATAAAATTTAAATAGAATGTTAATTTATTTAAATAACGATGATTTTTTTGAGTTTTTAAAAAATAAAATTTAAATAGAATGTTAATTTATTTAAATAACGATGATTTTTTTGAGTTTTTAAAAAATAAAATTTAAATAGAATGTTAATTTATTTAAATAACGATGATTTTTTTTGAGTTTTTAAAAAATAAAATTTAAATAGAATGTTAATTTATTTAAATAACGATGATTTTTTTGAGTTTTTAAAAAATAAAATTTAAATAGAATGTTAATTTATTTAAATAACGATGATTTTTTTGAGTTTTTAAAAAATAAAATTTAAATAGAATGTTAATTTATTTAAATAACGATGATTTTTTTTGAGTTTTTAAAAAATAAAATTTAAATAGAATGTTAATTTATTTAAATAACGATGATTTGTTTGAGTTTTTAAAAAATAAAATTTAAATAGAATGTTAATTTATTTAAATAACGATGATTTTTTTTAGTTTTTAAAAAATAAAATTTAAATAGAATGTTAATTTATTTAAATAACGATGATTTTTTTGAGTTTTTAAAAAATAAAATTTAAATAGAATGTTAATTTATTTAAATAACGATGATTTTTTTTGAGTTTTTAAAAAATAAAATTTAAATAGAATGTTAATTTATTTAAATAACGATGATTTTTTTGAGTTTTTAAAAAATAAAATTTAAATAGAATGTTAATTTATTTAAATAACGATGATTTTTTTGAGTTTTTAAAAAATAAAATTTAAATAGAATGTTAATTTATTTAAATAACGATGATTTTTTTGAGTTTTTAAAAAATAAAATTTAAATAGAATGTTAATTTATTTAAATAACGATGATTTTTTTGAGCTTTTAAAAAATAAAATTTAAATAGAATGTTAATTTATTTAAATAACGATGATTTTTTTGAGTTTTTAAAAAATAAGATTTAAATAGAATGTTAATTTATTTAAATAACGATGATTTTTTTGAGTTTTTAAAAAATAAAATTTAAATAGAATGTTAATTTATTTAAATAACGATGATTCTTTTGAGTTTTTAAAAAATAAAATTTAAATAGAATGTTAATTTATTTAAATAACGATGATTTTTTTGAGCTTTTAAAAAATAAAATTTAAATAGAATGTTAATTTATTTAAATAACGATGATTTTTTTTAGTTTAAAAAAAATAAAATTTAAATAGAATGTTAATTTATTTAAATAACGATGATTTTTTGAGTTTTTAAAAAATTAAATTTAAATAGAATGTTAATTTATTTAAATAACGATGATTTTTTTGAGTTTTTAAAAAATAAAATTTAAATAGAATGTTAATTTATTTAAATAACGATGATTTTTTTGAGTTTTTAAAAAATAAAATTTAAATAGAATGTTAATTTATTTAAATAACGATGATTCTTTTGAGTTTTTAAAAAATAAAATTTAAATAGAATGTTAATTTATTTAAATAACGATGATTTTTTTGAGTTTTTAAAAAATAAAATTTTAATAGAATGTTAATTTATTTAAATAACGATGATTTTTTTGAGTTTTTAAAAAATAAAATTTAAATAGAATGTTAATTTATTTAAATAACGATGATTTTTTTGAGTTTTTAAAAAATAAAATTTAAATAGAATGTTAATTTATTTAAATAACGATGATTTTTTTGAGTTTTTAAAAAATAAAATTTTAATAGAATGTTAATTTATTTAAATAACGATGATTTTTTTGAGTTTTTAAAAAATAAGATTTAAATAGAATGTTAATTTATTTAAATAACGATGATTTTTTTGAGTTTTTAAAAAATAAAATTTAAATAGAATGTTAATTTATTTAAATAACGATGATTTTTTTGAGTTTTTAAAAAATGATATTTAAATAGAATGTTAATTTATTTAAATAACGATGATTTTTTTGAGTTTTTAAAAAATAAAATTTAAATAGAATGTTAATTTATTTAAATAACGATGATTTTTTTGAGTTTTTAAAAAATAAAATTTAAATAGAATGTTAATTTATTTAAATAACGATGATTATTTTGAGTTTTTAAAAAATAAAATTTAAATAGAATGTTAATTTATTTAAATAACGATGATTCTTTTGAGTTTTTAAAAAATAAAATTTAAATAGAATGTTAATTTATTTAAATAACGATGATTTTTTTGAGTTTTTAAAAAATAAGATTTAAATAGAATGTTAATTTATTTAAATAACGATGATTTTTTTGAGTTTTTAAAAAATAAGATTTAAATAGAATGTTAATTTATTTAAATAACGATGATTTTTTTGAGTTTTTAAAAAATAAAATTTAAATAGAATGTTAATTTATTTAAATAACGATGATTTTTTTGAGTTTTTAAAAAATAAAATTTAAATAGAATGTTAATTTATTTAAATAACGATGATTTTTTTGAGTTTTTAAAAAATAAAATTTAAATAGAATGTTAATTTATTTAAATAACGATGATTTTTTTGAGTTTTTAAAAAATAAAATTTTAATAGAATGTTAATTTATTTAAATAACGATGATTTTTTTGAGTTTTTAAAAAATAATATTTAAATAGAATGTTAATTTATTTAAATAACGATGATTTTTTTGAGTTTTTAAAAAATAAAATTTAAATAGAATGTTAATTTATTTAAATAACGATGATTTTTTTTTAGTTTTTAAAAAATAAGATTTAAATAGAATGTTAATTTATTTAAATAACGATGATTCTTTTGAGTTTTTAAAAAATAATATTTAAATAGAATGTTAATTTATTTAAATAACGATGATTTTTTTGAGTTTTTAAAAAATAAAATTTAAATAGAATGTTAATTTATTTAAATAACGATGATTTTTTTGAGTTTTTAAAAAATAAAATTTTAATAGAATGTTAATTTATTTAAATAACGATGATTTTTTTGAGTTTTTAAAAAATAAGATTTAAATAGAATGTTAATTTATTTAAATAACGATGATTTTTTTGAGTTTTTAAAAAATAAGATTTAAATAGAATGTTAATTTATTTAAATAACGATGATTTTTTTGAGTTTTTAAAAAATAAAATTTAAATAGAATGTTAATTTATTTAAATAACGATGATTTTTTTGAGTTTTTAAAAAATAAAATTTAAATAGAATGTTAATTTATTTAAATAACGATGATTTTTTTGAGTTTTTAAAAAATAAGATTTAAATAGAATGTTAATTTATTTAAATAACGATGATTTTTTTGAGTTTTTAAAAAATAAAATTTAAATAGAATGTTAATTTATTTAAATAACGATGATTTTTTTGAGTTTTTAAAAAATAAAATTTAAATAGAATGTTAATTTATTTAAATAACGATGATTTTTTTGAGTTTTTAAAAAATAAAATTTAAATAGAATGTTAATTTATTTAAATAACGATGATTTTTTTGAGTTTTTAAAAAATAAAATTAAACAGTTTGTGCAGATGCCAATAGCTTTTGCGATTGAAGAAATTTAATCAATTTTTGGTGAATCCTAGTTAGATCAATCAAATCTATCAAATTCAGAAAATTGATGTTCATTTTCAACAATTTCGTATATTTCAGTTGCAGTTATCTCCCTTGATTTCGATCTTGGAAGGATTAAATTAAAATCACAACTTTGGAATTTTTGTTTTTAATAATTATTTTTCTAATGAACCATTTTCGTAATTTTTGGATACCACATCACCAATCTACACACGCACACAAAAATAACAATAAATCATTTAAATATTTATATATTTACGTACACAATCTTTGTTGTTTCAATTTGGCATTTTTGTTTGTGAAAATTTGGTTGGTTGGTTGTTTTACGGCATATCAACCTTTTTCAGGTTATTTAATGCCGAATCTAATTATTTTGAGGAACGATTTTTAATGGAGTATATTTTTTTTTTTTTAAGTCAGATTATGTTTAACCCATAGTTAGGACCCTAATAGGTACTACCACTCCAGGTCAGAGTGGACCTGGGAGCAATGGCAATTAAAGGGTGGTTCCACACTCCCTAAGGCCCGCAAGGTGGGGCCTCACCATTGGATATAGTTTTAGGTCATATCCAGGACCTGAAAATTTGGCTACAGTTATCAATTTGGCCTTTTTTTTTTTCGCTTCAAATATTTTTTTATGCTCTGGCAACCCTGAGGACAACGTGCTATTGTAAAGAAGCACCTTTTCTTGTTACAGGATCAAATGGGGCCTTCTATGCAGCAGTCATAAACATTGACATTGGTTTCATCTGACAGAGACAAACCATAGTGAATAGTTTTGGTCACACAATGAACAATCAGACTCCAAGGAAAAAAGAAATCTTAATTGAACATTTAGTGGTTAACAGGCAGTCATGAAGAAAGATGATGTAGGCACTCTGTTCTGCCATGTGTTACTATTTTCGCTTGAAGATATCCTTCTTCAAAAAAGTGTATCAGAATCAGAACTTGATAACAAACTAGTGAATTCATTTAAAATGTTTCATTTTTTTTTTTAAACTGCAGGCTTTATTTTACCATCCATTTTTTTGATCGCCATCAATTACGTTGAATGCAACAAAGATTGGGCTGTCGTGATTCTTTTCCTGGCCGTCGGCACCACCGGGTTCGGCAGTTCTGGATACCTTGTAAATCATGTGGACCTGGCCCCACCATTAGCTGGTAGGTAGACTTTTACGCATATACTTTGTAGTAATGTGGTATACGATTATGTTCTTGCTAACACATGCACCTGTTTTATCTATATTTCTATAAAAGTGAAATCGTCTGCTTGTGTGTGTGTGTGTGTGTGTGTGTGTGTGTGTGTGTGTGTGTGTGTGTGTGTGTGTGTGAGTACATTTCCCTGCCCAACTACTCTGTCAATTTTCGGTCTACAGACTCGAGATTTGACATAAAGGGTATTGAGATTTGGGAAATTCTTTTTAATCGGTTTTTGGCCAAAAATTTGGCCATCAAGGGGTCAAAGTTCAACGATTTGACCTTTGAAAACTTTACCAAACTCCTCTGTTAATTTTGGGTCTAAACACTTGAAATTTTAGATGTAGGTTACTTGGACATGGATCAAACTTTTTAATTTGATTTGATCCCAAAACAATACATGTTAAGGGGGTCAAAATTGAGGTCAAAGTTAAAAAAAATTTGACCTCTGCAATCTCTACCAAATTACTCAGTCATTTTTTGGTCTAAACATTTGAAATTTTACATAAAGTGTTTTCAGACATAGGGCAAGCTTTTTAATCGTTTTTTAGCCGAAAATTTGGTTGTCAAGGGGTCAAAGTTCAAACGATTTGACCTTTGCGGTCTCTAGCAAACTATTCAACCAATTTTTGGTCTAAACATTTGAAATTTTACATAAAGAGTATTCAGACAGGCAGCAAGCTTTTTAATCATTTTTTGGGCGAAAATTTGGCTGCCAAGAGGTCAAAGTTGAAAAAGTTGACCTTTATAGACTCTATCAAACTCCTCTGCCAATTTTGGGTCTAAACACTTGAAATTTTAAATATAGGTTATCTGGACATGAGTCAAACTTTTTAATATATATATATGCATATGCACATGAAGTTATGAACATAGGGCTCAAGCAAAGCCAGGCTGAACTGCTAGTTATGACTAAAGGAAATTTCCACATTAAAATTAGATTACTGAGAAAAAGGAAATTATAACTAGAAATTAAATTGACATGTTCGAAAGAAGTAACGTCACAGGAAGTGACATTACAGGAAGTGAAGTCACAGGAAAATTCTGGTGAGACATGCCAAATAAGATAGTTTAATCTTTCTCTTGATTTTTATCTCTCAATCAAGACAGATGTTTTTTCAGACATTCTCTTCACACTCGCCCTCCCCTCACTCCGAATAATATTCTATTTGTTACTTCCTGCCAAAAAATACTAGACTGAAGGAGTAAATTAAAGATTGTTTCTTATAATTTGATTTTATTATTTGTATTGAACTATGTAGCACAATATTACTTTCTGAATATTTATTAGTATTTATTAATTTATTTCATTTGGATTATTTATTAGTACTTTTTTTTTTTTTTTTTTACATAGGCGTCACCACATTATCAAGGCCAAGAGGCCACTCAAGGATAAGGGTTAAAGAGTGTACAGTAGAAATTGGACATTATAGTAATCATTAGTAATGAAAATTTGGTAAAGTTGATAACTTATATGGAACGGCTCATCAAGAACTTATTTACGTTAGACTTGAAGACAACCATATTGTAGTCAGCCGGAAAGCAGGAAAACGGAAGACAATTCCACAGGCGTACAGTTCTAAGAAAAAAGCTTTGTTCATGGAATCTACGTTTAGGTTTAGGCACAGATAAAGAGTGGGGGGAATTATTGATAGTGTTTACAGCTAGACGAGTGTTTCTTGTGAAAGTTTGGCGAGGGGGGACCATAGATTGAAGCTCATTCGAACACTGTCCATGAAAATAACGATACATCAGAGACAAACTCGCAACATCTCTTCTGTGAGATAAAGGTTGCAAGGAAGAGAAAAGGACATCTCCTACGAGGCTCTTATATAGATAGAGAATAGCATCAGCAGTGAGATATCTACTGGATCGATAGAAAGATCCCACCATTTTTCCAGCGGCCTTGGCAACAGATTTGATGTACGTGTTCCATTTAAGATCAGGAGTAATGGTCAAGCCAAGAAGTTTGTCAAAACTTGAGGCCTCCTGAAGACGAGAGCCATTCATTTCAATTGATGTCAGATGTGGATCAGAATGTTGATGATGTAAAGAGAGAAGCTTGGTTTTAGATGCATTAAAAGTAACCAGCCATTCTTTACCCCATTGTACTACGTGCTCAAGATCAGAGGAGAGAGAATTGGAGAGAACTTGGTCGTTTACTGTCTTAGATGTGCTACCATAAATGGTAGTGTCGTCAGCATAGATGTCTACAAATGATGTAAGGATGTGATTTGGAAGATCATTAATGTAGATCAGGAAAAGAGTTGGGCCCAGGATGGACCCCTGAGGGACACCGGCATTAATACTGTGAGCTTCTGATTTTTGCCCCTCAACTACTACTCTTATCAACCTATCAGAAAGAAATGATTTAATAATTGAGAAGACATTTCCAGCAATACCATAGCTAGAGATCTTATGAAGTAAACCTTTATGCCATACCCTATCAAAGGCCTTAGATATGTCAAGAGCAATTGCCCTAGAAAGGTTGCCTCCGTCAAGAGATTTGCTAATCCTATGAGATATAACTGTAAGCACATCTGCTGTAGATCTAGCAGAACGGAAACCATATTGAGTGTCACTAAGAAGGTTATTTTTGTTGAGATGGTTGATTACTTCTGTATTTAACACAGATTCCAGCAACTTACTCATGACGCACAGGAGACTTATTGGCCTGTACTGAGAGGGGGATGAGCGATCACCTGAATTCTTAAATACAGGGCATACTGATGAAATTTTCCAAGGAGATGGGAAACTATTCTCCTTAAGACAACGTTTAAACAGTTTTGTAAGTATGGGCGCTAGTTCACGTTGAAGTTTTTTGAGTACTATAATTGGAATACCGTCAGGGCCAGTTGCTTTACTGGAATCAAGGTTTTTGATTAGCTTGGCAACATCACGTACAGATATACGTATATCACATAGCGTGTTTTCTGATACAGGAGGAAATATTGGGGGTTGGCAGCCTTGATCGCAAAGGGTAGAATTAGCTGCGAAGTTCTTGACAAAGAGTTTGGCTTTGTCTGATGCTGACGAGATTACCTCAGGTCCATTGATAATAGTTGGGATGGAGCACACGCTTCTGTTCATGATTCTGTTTGCTATTTGCCAAAACTGGTGGGAACCAAGCCGCTGCTCAGCTACTTTGGACTTAACAGATTGAGCATACAACTCTCTTGCATTCTTTATTACTTTCTTACAATGGTTGCTGGCAGTTCTGAAAGCGGCTTTAGTTTTCATACATCTATTACGTTGGAAACAGTGGAAAAAGTAATTTCTGTGCGCAATGGCAGCAGCACATTCTGGAGAGAACCATGGCTGGCTGTTAGGTTTTTGCTGAAACTTTTTTGAGGGTATGAAACGGTCAATACCTACAATTAACCATTCCGTCAGGTCTAATACTATAGAAGACACATCCTTTTTAAACATGGAGCGCAGAGGTAGATCAGATATAAATGTACGGAAGCTATCCCAGTCAGCCTTAGTGTATCGATATACTGTACGATGGAGAGGTACGTCTGGGGACTTATTACATTTCATTTTTATCTTAATTGATATAACAGAGTGGTCGGAAGAGCCAAGAGGCGACAGAACAGAAACTGAACATAGTTCAGGGCAAGTTGTGAGAAAAAGGTATCGTAGGCTCGCATACTGGCCATCATTGTCGGGCACACGGGTGGGTTCCTGAACAATCTGAGTGAGGTCATAGGCAATGGAGAAATCATGACAGAACCTTCCCTCATCATCGGTCTTGTTAGAGTGGGTCAACCATTCGACGTTGTGAACATTGAAGTCACCACATACGTGAATGTTAGCTGAAGGATAAGCAGATAAGACTTGGTCAATTTTCTTAGATATGCTTTGAAAGATAGTAACTCTGCTGTTATGAGGGCGATAGAGAGTAAATATAAATGCTAAAGCAACCCGGAAATATAAATGCTAAAGCAACCCGTAAATATAAATGCTAAAGCAACCCGGAAGCACATATAGGGTAAGTTAGGATCTTCCTGGGAGATGTCCCTACCACATGGAAAGTTATCCCTAATATAGGCACATATTCCATGCCCATGGCGATCTTGGGGGTCAGATTTAGAAGTTAAGTTAGAGTATCCTTTAATTGCGAACTCTTCTAGGGAAATAGCCTGTCCAATGCCAGTTTCACTTAAAAATAAAAGGTCTGGTTTAGTCTCCTGTAATTGGGTTTCTACCTCTGGAAGGTTAGAACGTAGACCCCTGATGTTGGAGAAGGAGACATGGTAGTAGGGGTCTACGTTGGAAGTTGGAGAACCGGGTTTAATCGTGTACTTTTTCTTGAAACTTGTCATGATGAATTTTTGGAATTTGTGGACTAGATCGTCAGATTTACTTAGAGCAGGACAGAGAGGGGAAACTAAGAGAGAAAAAGAAACGAAGATTTTTTTTTTTTATTTGTAGCTAATGATAAGGTAAAGCCGTAACAATTACCCACTAGTATGGCATCGAGAGGCCCCACCAGAAGCTACTGCATGGTCCAGAATCCATTCACCAAATGGCAATACAGCAGCTCCAGTATTTTGCACCTGCTGATAGGACAGCCTCCTTGGTGGTTAATCCAAGGTTCGGGTCCCTGACTATCAGGCGGATAACGTCAGCCCAGACAAAACGTTTACCTCCAGCACCCTTACTAGTGACATGGCTACAAGGATAGACATAGAAACAGAAAATTTCCGCCATCTCTGCCAACTGTTCGCGCAAAATACTGCCAACCTAGAAAACAGCTTTTTCTTCTCCCTTTGTCCGAAAAATCACTCATTAAAAAATGAGGACTGAGGGACAAATAAGAAGAAGCGAGAGTAACAGGAGCTGCCGATAATGCATCCACAATGCGTTTTCTACTCTCCATTAAAAAAAAAAAAAAAAAAAAAATATTAAGTATTCTACTTAAAAGTCCAACGGACGTGTTTAAGGGAAAGTATAGTGAAAGATTCCCCTCTCACGAACTAAGAATGAGTACAAATTCGTAATCTATTTTTGCAATCAACTTGGTAGATAAATAGACATTTATGGACGAGAAAAAAAAAAGCTAGCATTTAATAAAACAGAAATACATAAATTAAATACTGAAATAAAATGGAGTTATTAATATTTGAATCTAAAAATAAAAAGTATGATTAAAATTGAAAACACTTATCTCAACAAAAACACGGCCGATTCCAAAATGTAAACTGAAATGAGGAAATTTAAGTTAACAGCGTTCAAAAAGATTTTTTTTCTTTTTTTTTTTAAATAAACCGTTAAAGGAAAGCGTGATTTTATTCTGAACTTTAGCTAGTCACGTTATAAGAAATTTACGATAAAAAAGAAAAGCGTATGGGGGGGGGTTCTTCCGAAAGTTACATAAATTAAATACTGAAATAAAATGGAGTTACTAATATTTGAATCTAAAAATAAAAAGTATGATTAAAATTGAAAACACTTATTTCAACAAAAACACGGCCGATTCCAAAATGTAAACTGAAATGAGGAAATTTAAGTTAACCTTAGTTAACTTAATTAAGTACTTATTCATTTATCTCATTTAGATCAGTTCTATATTTAAAAAACAATGGACACTATTTTCATATAAATGTTAATAAACTCATATTTGCTGTCGAAAGTTTTTGTAAGACATACAAACCCACACACACACATATTTTGCCCTTTTATAGATATAGAAGATGGATACTATTGTTATATATATAGAAGATGGATACTATTGTTATATATATAGAAGATGGATACTATTGTTATATATATAGAAGATGGATACTATTGTTATATATATAGAAGATGGATACTATTGTTATATATATAGAAGATGGATACTATTGTTATATATATAGAAGATGGATACTATTGTTATATATATAGAAGATGGATACTATTGTTATATATATAGAAGATGGATACTATTGTTATATATATAGAAGATGGATACTATTGTTATATATATAGAAGATGGATACTATTGTTATATATATAGAAGATGGATACTATTGTTATATATATAGAAGATGGATACTATTTTTATATATATAGAAGATGGATACTATTGTTATATATATAGAAGATGGATACTATTTATATATATATATAGAAGATGGATACTATTTTTATATATATAGAAGATGGATACTATTGTTATATATATAGAAGATGGATACTATTTATATATATATATAGAAGATGGATACTATTTTTATATATATAGAAGATGGATACTATTGTTATATATATAGAAGATGGATACTATTATATATATATATAGAAGATGGATACTATTGTTATATATATATAGAAGATGGATACTATTGTTATATATATAGAAGATGGATACTATTGTTATATATATAGAAGATGGATACTATTGTTATATATATAGAAGATGGATACTATTGTTATATATATAGAAGATGGATACTATTGTTATATATATAGAAGATGGATACTATTGTTATATATATAGAAGATGGATACTATTGTTATATATATAGAAGATGGATACTATTGTTATATATATAGAAGATGGATACTATTGTTATATATATAGAAGATGGATACTATTGTTATATATATAGAAGATGGATACTATTGTTATATATATAGAAGATGGATACTATTTATATATATATATAGAAGATGGATACTATTGTTATATATATAGAAGATGGATACTATTGTTATATATATAGAAGATGGATACTATTTATATATATATATATAGAAGATGGATACTATTGTTATATATATATAGAAGATGGATACTATTGTTATATATATAGAAGATGGATACTATTGTTATATATATAGAAGATGGATACTATTGTTATATATATAGAAGATGGATACTATTGTTATATATATAGAAGATGGATACTATTGTTATATATATAGAAAATGGATACTATTGTTATATATATAGAAGATGGATACTATTGTTATATATATAGAAGATGGATACTATTGTTATATATATAGAAGATGGATACTATTGTTATATATATAGAAGATGGATACTATTGTTATATATATAGAAGATGGATACTATTGTTATATATATAGAAGATGGATACTATTGTTATATATATAGAAGATGGATACTATTGTTATATATATAGAAGATGGATACTATTGTTATATATATAGAAGATGGATACTATTGTTATATATATAGAAGATGGATACTATTGTTATATATATAGAAGATGGATACTATTGTTATATATATAGAAGATGGATACTATTGTTATATATATAGAAGATGGATACTATTTATATATATATATATATAGAAGATGGATACTATTTTTATATATATAGAAGATGGATACTATTGTTATATATATAGAAGATGGATACTATTGTTATATATATATATAGAAGATGGATACTATTGTTATATATATATAGAAGATGGATACTATTGTTATATATATAGAAGATGGATACTATTGTTATATATATAGAAGATGGATACTATTGTTATATATATATAGAAGATGGATACTATTGTTATATATATATATAGAAGATGGATACTATTGTTATATATATAGCAGATGGATACTATTGTTATATATATAGAAGATGGATACTATTTATATATATATATATATATATAGAAGATGGATACTATTTTTATATATATAGAAGATGGATACTATTGTTATATATATAGAAGATGGATACTATTTATATATATATATATAGAAGATGGATACTATTGTTATATATATATAGAAGATGGATACTATTGTTATATATATAGAAGATGGATAATATTGTTATATATATAGAAGATGGATACTATTGTTATATATATAGAAGATGGATACTATTGTTATATATATAGAAGATGGATACTATTGTTATATATATAGAAGATGGATACTATTGTTATATATATAGAAGATGGATACTATTGTTATATATATAGAAGATGGATACTATTGTTATATATATAGAAGATGGATACTATTGTTATATATATAGAAGATGGATACTATTTATATATATATATAGAAGATGGATACTATTTTTATATATATAGAAGATGGATACTATTGTTATATATATAGAAGATGGATACTATTTATATATATATATATAGAAGATGGATACTATTGTTATATATATATAGAAGATGGATACTATTGTTATATATATAGAAGATGGATACTATTGTTATATATATAGAAGATGGATACTATTGTTATATATATAGAAGATGGATACTATTGTTATATATATAGAAGATGGATACTATTGTTATATATATAGAAGATGGATACTATTGTTATATATATAGAAGATGGATACTATTGTTATATATATAGAAGATGGATACTATTGTTATATATATAGAAGATGGATACTATTGTTATATATATAGAAGATGGATACTATTGTTATATATATAGAAGATGGATACTATTGTTATATATATAGAAGATGGATACTATTGTTATATATATAGAAGATGGATACTATTGTTATATATATAGAAGATGGATACTATTTATATATATATATAGAAGATGGATACTATTGTTATATATATAGAAGATGGATACTATTGTTATATATATAGAAGATGGATACTATTTATATATATATATATAGAAGATGGATACTATTGTTATATATATATATAGAAGATGGATACTATTGTTATATATATAGAAGATGGATACTATTGTTATATATATAGAAGATGGATACTATTGTTATATATATAGAAGATGGATACTATTGTTATATATATAGAAGATGGATACTATTGTTATATATATAGAAGATGGATACTATTGTTATATATATAGAAGATGGATACTATTGTTATATATATAGAAGATGGATACTATTGTTATATATATATAGAAGATGGATACTATTGTTATATATATAGAAGATGGATACTATTGTTATATATATAGAAGATGGATACTATTGTTATATATATAGAAGATGGATACTATTGTTATATATATAGAAGATGGATACTATTGTTATATATATAGAAGATGGATACTATTGTTATATATATAGAAGATGGATACTATTGTTATATATATAGAAGATGGATACTATTGTTATATATATAGAAGATGGATACTATTTATATATATATATAGAAGATGGATACTATTTTTATATATATAGAAGATGGATACTATTGTTATATATATAGAAGATGGATACTATTTATATATATATATATATAGAAGATGGATACTATTGTTATATATATAGAAGATGGATACTATTGTTATATATATAGAAGATGGATACTATTGTTATATATATAGAAGATGGATACTATTTATATATATATATATAGAAGATGGATACTATTGTTATATATATATATAGAAGATGGATACTATTGTTATATATATAGAAGATGGATACTATAGTTATATATATAGAAGATGGATACTATTGTTATATATATAGAAGATGGATACTATTGTTATATATATAGAAGATGGATACTATTGTTATATATATAGAAGATGGATACTATTTATATATATATATAGATAATGGATACTATTTTTATATATATAGAAGATGGATACTATTGTTATATATATAGAAGATGGATACTATTTATATATATATATAGAAGATGGATACTATTGTTATATATATATATAGAAGATGGATACTATTGTTATATATATAGAAGATGGATACTATTGTTATATATATAGAAGATGGATACTATTGTTATATATATAGAAGATGGATACTATTGTTATATATATAGAAGATGGATACTATTGTTATATATATAGAAGATGGATACTATTGTTATATATATAGAAGATGGATACTATTGTTATATATATAGAAGATGGATACTATTGTTATATATATAGAAGATGGATACTATTGTTATATATATAGAAGATGGATACTATTGTTATATATATAGAAGATGGATACTATTGTTATATATATAGAAGATGGATACTATTGTTATATATATAGAAGATGGATACTATTGTTATATATATAGAAGGTGGATACTATTGTTATATATATAGAAGATGGATACTATTGTTATATATATAGAAGATGGATACTATTTATATATATATATAGAAGATGGATACTATTTATATATATATATAGAAGATGGATACTATTGTTATATATATAGAAGATGGATACTATTTATATATATATATAGAAGATGGATACTATTTATATATATATATAGAGAAGATGGATACTATTGTTATAGATATAGAAGATGGATACTATTTATATATATATATATAGAAGATGGATACTATTTTTATATATATAGAAGATGGATACTATTTTTATAGAAATGTTAATAAACTCATATTTGTTGTGTGTGTTATTGGTTTTTGTCTTGAAAAAAACTTATCTTTAGAGGTATCCAGAAAAATCTCAGCTTTATCAAAACATTGATTAAATATATTTCGCATTCCTCCTGTAAGAATGAACAAGAAAGGCAGGTGTACAACAACTGCTACATAAAAACAAAAAAGAGAAAAGAGAGGCAGACAAACTCTACACACTGCCACTAATTCTATGGCTACTAATACATGTCTGTTGTTGGAATCGAAAGAATTATGGCAGTGCTAGATCATCATTAATTTCAAACTGTACCTAAATCAAAACGTAGATTCCATGAACAAAGCTTCTTTCTGAGAAGTGCACGGTTCCATTTGCTTGTTTCCCACATGACTACAACTTGGATGTCTTCAAGTCCAACATAAACAAATTCCTGACAAACCGCCCCCTTAAATAAGACACTTTATGAAATCTCCATTACTAATGATTACTACAATACTATCCCATTAATTACTGTACATGCAATAACCCTTATCCCCGAGTGGCTTCCGGGCCTTGATAAGTGGTGACTACCATGTAAAAAAAAAATGTATTACCTTGTCTATAACAGGGGTAGAAAACCTTTGTGACAACATTCATATGAAAGAGTTGATTGAAAGGTGGATTGAACCAAATAATGTTATTGTCTTTAAAAACTTCTATAATAAACATTATTTTTTACAAAAGTTTTATTTTTAAAACAGAATATTCCATTAAGTTCAGTAAACGTCTGACGAAATTTCAATAATTTTATATAATTTTAGAATGACATTTGTCTAGCAGTTCTGGGGAAAAAACTATTGGAGTAGAAGGTTTTCTTACACCTAGGGATCTCTACTGTGAAGGGGTGGGATTTAGCTGCTTGTCTGGGGTATTCACATCGAGGGGGTACAAGTGTTTATAGTTCGTCAGAGTATTCATCATTAAAGTACTTGTAGAACAGGCAGAGGGATGCAACATTTCATCGGAGGGACAGAGGATGAAGCTTAGATGACAGTTCAGGACCTATCAGGTTGGCGACTCTCTTTTGTAACCAGTCAAGGAGTGAGAGACAAGCAAGATGCACCAACCCAAATGTGACAACAGTAATCCATACATGGGCGAATGGTGTAGAGGTACAGGATACTTTCAGGTGTAAGTAGTTTTCTAGCATGGTAGAGAGAGCCCATCTTCTTCGCAGCAGCCTTGGCAATGCTCTCAATATATCTATTCCAGTTCATATTCCCTGTAAACGTTAGGCCGAGGAGTTTAAAGGAAGTACTTTCAGGCAATATGTTCTTGGCCATTGCTATTGGTGGTAAAAAAGGCTTCTTGTAATTATTGAAGGAAACAAGCTTAGTCTTGGCAGCATTGAATGTGATCATCCATTTTTGTCCCCATTCCACTACAGATTGGAGGTCATCCTCTAGTGTTTCTGCCATTTCCTTAGATATGTGTTCATTTATTTTCCCCTCGTGCCTGTTATAGAGAGTGATGTCATCAACAAATATACCCATCTCAGAAACAATTTCATCAGGGAGGTCATTTATGAATATCAGGAATAATAAATGTCCGAGGATAAACCCCTAAGGTACTCCTGCATTTATATCATATTGTTAAGAGGTACGACAATCGAGGACAACCTGGATTTTTTTCTTACTTAAAAAGGATTTAATTACATTATCAACAATTATATTTTATTATTATTTACATAAACAATTAAATTTTATTGTTTATTTTAAAGAATGTTATTTTATTTTTTATTTAACAATTTTTTATTTAAAATAAACAATTATATTTATTATTTATATTAAACAACGATATTTATTATTTATATTAAACAATTATTTGTTATATCATTCATATTAGTAACTTATAGATATATATGTTATATATATATTATTAATATTTATATTAACAATTACATTTTATTAATATTAATATTGAAGAATTTTCTTTTTTATGATTTATATTCAACAACTATATTTTATTCAACATATTTTTATACGTATTATTCATATTAAACAATTTATATTATTATTTATATTAAACAATTATATTTTATTATTATTTATATTAAGCAATGATAGCTTATTATTATTTATATTAAACAATAATATTTTATTATTATTTATATTAAACAATTATATTTTATTAGTATTTATATTAAACAATTATATGTTATTTTTATTTATATCAAAAAATTATATTGTATTGTAATTTATATTAAGCAATTATATTTTATTATTATTTATATTAAACAATTATATTTTATTATTATTTAAATTAAACAATTATATTTTATTATTATTTATATTAAACAATTATATTTTATTATTATTTAAATTAAACAATTATATTTTATTATTATTTATATTAAACAATTATATTTTATTATTATTTATATTAAACAATTATATTTAATTATTATTTATATTAAACAATTATATTTTATTATTATTTATATTAAACAATTATATTTTATTATTATTTAAATTACACAATTATATTTTATTATTATTTATATTAAACAATTATATTTTATCATTATTTATATTAAACAATAATATTATATTATTATTTATATTAAACAATAATATTTCATTATTATTTATATTAAACAATTTTTTATTATGATTTATATTAAACAATTATATTTTATTATTATTTATATTAAACAATTATATTATTATTTATATTAAACAATTATATTTTATTATTATTTATATTAAACAATCATAATTTATTATTAGTTATATTAAACAATTATATTTTATTATTATTTACATTAAACAATAATATTTTATTATTATTTACATTAAACAATTATATTTTATTATTATTTATATTAAACAATTATATTTTATTATTATTTACATTAAACAATTATATTTTATTATTATTTATATTAAACAATTATATTTTATTATTAGTTATATTAAACCATTTTTATTATTATTTATATTAAACAATTATATTTTATTATTATTTATATTAAACAATAATATCTTATTATTATTTATCTTAAACAATTATATTTTATTATTATTTATATTAAACAATTATATTTTATTATTATTTATATTAAACAATTTTTATTATTATTTATATTAAACAATTATATTTTATTATTATTTATATTAAACAATTTTTATGATTATTTATATTGAACAATTTTATTTTATTATTATTTATATTAAACAATTATATTTTATTATTATTTATATTAAACAATTATATTTTATTATTATTTATATTAAACAATTTTTATTATTATTTATATTAAACAATTTTTATTATTATTTATATTAAACAATTATATTTTATTATTATTTATATTAAAACATAGTATTTTATATTTATTTATATTAAACAATTATATTTTATTATTGTTTATATTAAACAATAATATTTTATAATTATTTATATTAAACAATTATATTTGATTATTATTTATATTGAACAATTATATTTTATAATTATTTATATTAAACAATTATATTTTATTATTATTTATATTAAACAATTATATTTTATTATTATTTATCTTAAACAATTATATTTTATTATTATTTATATTAAACAATTATATTTTATTATTATTTATATTAAACCATTTTTATTATTATTTATATTAAACAATTTTTATTATTATTTATATTAAACAATTGTATTTTATTATGTTTTATATTAAACAATTGTATTTTACTATTATTTATATAAATATAATAAACAATAATATTTTATTATTATTTATATAAATATAATAAACAATAATATTTTATTATTATTTATATTAAACAATATTTTATTATTATTTATATTAAACAATAATATTTTATTATTATTTATATTAAACAATTATATTTTATTATTATTTATATTAAACAATTATATTTAATTATTATTTATATTAAACACTAATATTATATTATGATTTATATTAAACAATTATATTTCATTATTATTTATATTAAACAATTTTTTATTATTATTTATATTAAACAATTATATTTTATTATTATTTATATTAAACAATTATATTTTATTATTATTTATCTTAAACAATTATATTTTATTATTATTTATATTAAACAATTATATTTTATTATTATTTATATTAAACAATTTATATTATTATTTATATTAAACAATTATATTTTATTATTTATATTGAACAATTATATTTTATTATTATTTATATTAAACAATTTTATTTTATTATTATTTATATTAAACAATTTTTATTATTATTTATATTAAACAATTATATTGTATTATTATTTATATTAAACAATAGTATTTTATTTTTATTTATATTAAACAATTATATTTTATTATTGTTTATATTAAACAATAATATTTTATAATTATTTATATTAAACAATTATATTTGATTATTATTTATATTGAACAATTATATTTTATAATTATTTATATTAAACAATTATATTTTATTATTATTTATATTAAACAATTATATTTTATTATTATTTTTATTAAACAATTATATTTTATTATTATTTATATTAAACACTAATATTATATTATGATTTATATTAAACAATAATATTTCATTATTATTCATATTAAACAATTTTTTATTATTATTTATATTAAACAATTACATTTTATTATTATTTATATTAAACAATTATATTTTATTATTATTTATATTAAACAATTATATTTTATTATTATTTATGTTAAACAATTATATTTTATTATTATTTATATTAAACAATTATATTTTATTATTATTTATATTAAGCAATTTTTATTTTTATTTATATTAAAACAATTTCTATTATTATTTATATTAAACAATTGTATTTTATTATTATTTATATTAAACAATTGTATTTTATTATTATTTATATTAAACAATAATATTTTATTATTATTTATATTAAACAATAAAATTTTATTATTATTTATATTAAACAATTATATTTTATTATTATTTATATTAAACAATTATATTTTATTATTATTTATATTAAACAATTATATTTTATAATTATTTATATTAAACAATAATATTATATTATTATTTATATTAAACAATAACATTTCATTGTTATTTATATTAAACAATTTTTTATTATAATTTATATTAAACAATTATATTTTATTATTATTTATATTAAACAATTATATTTTATTATTATTTATATTAAACAATTATATTATTATTTATATTAAACAATTATATTTTCTTATTATTTATATTAAACAATTATATTTTATTATTAGTTATATTAAACAATTATATTTTATTATTATTTATATTAAACAATAATATTTTATTATTATTTACATGAAACAATTATATTTTCTTATTATTTATATTAAACAATTATATTTTATTATTATTTATATTAAACAATTATATTTTATTATTAGTTATAGTAAGCAATAATATTTTATTATTATTTATATTAAACAATTATATTTTATTATTATTTATATTAAACAATTATATTTTGTTATTATTTATATTAAACAATTCTATTTTATTATTAGTTATATTAAACCATTTTTATTATTATTATTTATATTAAACAATTATATTTTATTATTATTTATATTAAACAATAATATTTTATTATTATTTATATTAAACAATTATATTTTATTATTATTTATATCAAATAATAATATTTTATTATTATTTATATCAACCAATTATATTTTATTATAATTTATATCAAACAATTATATTTTATTATTATTTATGTTAAACAATAATATTTTATTAATATTTATATTAAATAATTATATTTTATTATTATTTATATTAAACAATTTTTTATTATCATTTATATTAAACAATTATATTTTATTATTGTTTATATTACCCAATTATATTTTATTATTATTTGTATTAAACAATTATATTGTATTATTATTTATATTAAACAATTATATTTTATTATTATTTATATTACACCATTATATTTTATTATTATTTATATTAAACAATTTGTTATTATTATTTATATTAAACAATAATATTTTATTATTATTTATATTAAACAATTATATTTTATTTTTATTTATATTAAACAATTATATTTTATTATTATTTATATTAAACAATAATATTTTTATTATTATTTATATTAAACAATTATATTTTATTATTATTAATATTCAATAATTATATTTTATTATTATTTATACTAAACAATAATATTTTATTATTATTTATATTAAACAATTATATTTTATTATTATTTATATTAAACAATAATATTTTATTATTATTTATATTAAACAATTATATTTTATTATTATTTATATTAAACAATTATATTTTATTATTATTTATATCAAACAATTATATTATATTTTTATTTATGTTAAACAATTATATTTTATTATTATTTATATTAAACAATTTTATTTCATTATTATCCTAAACAATTTTTATTATTATTTATATTAAACAACTATATTTTATAATAATTTATATTTATATATATTATATATAATATATATTATAATTTATATTAAATAATAATATTTTATTATTATTTATATTAAACAATAATATTTTATTATTATTTATATTAAACAATTATATTTTATTATTATTTATATTAAACAATGTTTTATTATTATTTATATTAAACAATTATATTTTATTATTATTTATATTAAACAATAATATCTTATTATTATTTATCTTAAACAATTATATTTTATTATTATTTATATTAAACAATTATATTTTATTATTATTTATATTAAACAATTTTTATTATTATTTATATTAAACAATTATATTTTATTATTTATATTGAACAATTATACGTTATTATTATTTATATTAAACAATTTTTATTATTATTTATAGTAAACAATTTTATTTTATTATTATTTATATTAAACAATAATATTTTATTTTTATTTATATTAAGCAATTATATTTTATTATTATTTATATTAAACAATTATATTTTATAATTATTTATATTAAACAATTATATTTGATTATTATTTATATTGAACAATTATATTTTATAATTATTTATATTAAACAATTATATTTTATTATTATTTATATTGAACAATTATATTTTATTATTATTTATATTAAACAATTATATTTTATTATTATTTATATTAAACAATTATATTTTATTATTATTTATATTAAACAATTATATTATATTATTATTTATATTAAACAATAATATTTCATTATTATTTATATTAAACAATTTTTTATTATTATTTATATTAAACAATTATATTTTATTATTATTTATATTAAACAATTATATTTTATTATTATTTATATTAAACAATTATATTTTCTTATTATTTATATTAAACAATGATAATTTATTATTAGTTATATGAAACAATTATATTTTATTATTATTTATATTAAACAATTATATTTTATTATTATTTACATTAAACAATTATATTTTCTTATTATTTATATTAAACAATTATATTTTATTATTATTTATATTAAACAATTATATTTTATTATTATTTATATTAAACAATTATATTTTATTATTAGTTATATTAAACCATTTTTATTATTTTTTATATTAAACAATTATATTTTATTATTATTTATATTAAACAATAATATTTTATTATAATTTATATTAAACAATTATATTTAGTATTATTTAAATTAAACAATTATATTATTCTTTATTTATATTAAACAATTTTATTTTATTTTTATTTGTATTACACAATTATATTTTTTGTATTTATATTAAATAATTATAGTTTATTTTTATTTATATTAAGCAATTATATTTTATTTTTATTCATATTAAACAATAATATATTATGTCTATTTATATTAAACAATTATACTTTATTTTTATTTATATTAAACAATTATATTTTATTTTTATTTAAATTAAACAATTATATATTATTTTTATTTATATTAAACAATTATATTTTTATTGATATTAAACAATTATATTTTATTTTTATTTATATTAAACAATTATATATTATTTTTATTTATATTAAACAATTATATTTTGTTTTTATTTATATTAAACAAATATATATTATTTTTATTTATATTAAACAATTATATTTTATTTTTATTTATATTAAACAATTATATTTTATTTTTATTTATATTAAACAATTATATTTTATTTTTATTTATATTAAACAATTATATATTATTTTTATTTATATTAAACAATTATATATTATTTTTATTTATATTAAACAATTATATTTTATTTTTATTTATATTAAACAATTATATATTATTTTTATTTATATTAAACAATTATATATTATTTTTATTTATATTAAACAATTATATTTTATTTTTATTTATATTAAACAATTATATTTTATTTTTATTTATATTAAACAATTATATTTTATTTTTATTTATATTAAACAATTATATATTATTTTTATTTATATTAAACAATTATATATTATTTTTATTTATATTAAACAATTATATTTTATTTTGATTTAT
This sequence comes from Euprymna scolopes, assembly GCF_053919585.1. Classification (NCBI taxonomy): domain Eukaryota; kingdom Metazoa; phylum Mollusca; class Cephalopoda; order Sepiida; family Sepiolidae; genus Euprymna; species Euprymna scolopes. The sequence goes on along the minus strand of NC_136503.1, from coordinate 3,208,663 downwards.
ATTAAACAATTATATTTTATTTTTATTTATATTAAACAATTATATATTATTTTTATTTATATTAAACAATTATATATTATTTTTATTTATATTAAACAATTATATTTTATTTTTTATTTATATTAAACAATTATATTTTATTTTTATTTATATTAAACAATTATATTTTATTTTTATTTATATTAAACAATTTTTATTTTTATTTATATTAAACAATTTTTATTTTTATTTATATTAAACAATTTTTATTTTTATTTATATTAAACAATTATATTTTTATTGATATTAAACAATTATATTTTATTTTTATTTATATTAAACAATTATATGTTATTTTTTATATTAAACGATTTTATTCATCATTTTCATATTTAGCTTTCATATTAAATTTTATTATTATTTTTATTAGACAATCTAATTTTTTATAATTTTTAATAAATATTATATATATATTATATTATATTTATTATTTATATTAAACATTTATATTCTATTATTTTTCATATTAAACAATTTCATTTTAAGTGGTGAAAAACTCACCTTTTGGGGCTAATTTTTATTTTTCTCCTAAAATTCATACTTGTCTGCTAATAGGGATTTTAAATGATACCGAATTTTAAAAAATTAAGGCATCGTTTGTGATGAAACGTTGTTTTACCCCAATGTTTTTCATCAGGCAAAATAGGTAACAGATTTTAGGTAACAATGGAAGTCTCCTAGACTTGATTTTAAAAATATGGATTATATATTCATAGATTGAACTTTCATACATGCGATAGGTTGTATGCTAATGCACGATAAGCCTGGCTCACAAGGGAATTTTTTAAATCTTCTCACCGATCAGCTCAACAACTTGCCTGTCGGTATAAGGGTACTTTTGTTGGGTGATTTCAGTTTGGATCTTTTTTTTTTATTTTTTATTCAATTTTCACCCCAAACAAGGCACAGTGCCACTTTGAAGCAGGGGGCTACTATTAGGGACTTAATTAGCGGGGTCATTATGAAGGGAGATGAGTAGAAAGATGTTTGTTAACATTACACTTGAACTTCTGCATATCATTGCAGTTGGGAAAGCAGAGTCCCGGAAGGGAGTTCCAAAGACCTGCAGTTTTGGGGAAGAAACTATTGGAGTAAAAAGCTTTCTTGCACCTAGGGATCTCTACTGTAAAGGGATGAGACTTAGTAGCTTGTCGGGTTTGTATGTAATTCTTGATACAGAACTTTCTAGTTCCCCATCTAGTGGTCACTTTGTTTTGTACTTCAATGTGTGAAAAATTGAACATCTAGAATAAAACCAAAAACAACTTATACAGAAGCAATGGTTATATGGCTCTTACTAAAGTTTTTGGCTTGTGTTATTATTATTTATATTAAAGAATTTTATCATATTATTTATATTAAACAATTAAATTTTATCATTATTTATATAAAACAAATATATTTTATTATTATATATATTAAACAATTAAATTTTATTATTCATATTAAAGATATTAAAGAACTTTTTATTATTTATATAAAACAAATATATTTCATTTGTATTAAACAATCACATTTTATTTATATTTATATTAAATAATTATATTTTATTATTATTTATACTAAACAATTTTATTTTATTTTTAATAATTTTAAACAATTATATTTTATTATTAATCATATTAAGCAATTATATTTTATTATTATTTGTATTAAACAATATTTTGTTATTATTTTTATTAAACAAATTTATTTTAATTTATATAAACATATATATTTTATTATTGTTTATATCAAACAATTATTTTATTTTATTAAACAATTATATTTTATTATTGTTTATATTAAATTATATTTTTGATTATTATGTTAAATAATTCTATTTTCTTTTTATCTATATTTGACAAGTATATATTGTTATTTATATTAAATAACTAGCATTTCAGTCCGGCGTTGCTCGGGTGTTTGGATGTGTGTGTTGAGCAAAAAAAAAAAATTAAAATGTGGTAGTAGGAAGGTAGGCTCGAACCCGTACCGCAAAGGAGGAAAAGAACGGAGAAAAAACCCGACGTCTTTGCTGTTACGATCACCGCCAAACTGGAAGTGACTTATGTTTAAATTAAGGCTAGACAATCGAAAGGAGAGGATAACTTTCAAAAATATCGGTGAAAAAAGCACCCCACCCCTATAGAAAAGTTCCCAGTTGAAGGTGAAGATATTAATGCTTTTAGCCAATTTTTCGATTTTAGCCAATTTTGTCGTCTGAAAGGTCGGACTTCAAAACGATACTGATCTTGTAAAAATCCGTCTGTCGAAAGTTTTAGGCAGACATGCAAACATACATACATACATACATACATTTATATATTAATAACTAAAAATTTTCGACCCAAACCGATTAAAAAGCTTGCCTTATCTCTGAATACCCTTTATGTAAAATTTCAAATGTTTAGACCAGAAATTGTCTGAGTAATTTGGTAGAAACCGCAGAGGTCAAATTTTTTTTAACTTGTACCCCTATTATGACCCCTTAACATTTATTGTTTTGAGCTCAAATCAAGTTATTAAGTTAGATCCATGTCCAAGGAATATATATCTAAAATTTCAAGTGTTTAAACTCAAAATTGTCGGAAGAGTTTGGTAGAGTTCTCAAATGTCAAATCTTTGAACTTTGACCTCTTAACAGCCAAATTACTGGCCGAAAACGGATCACATCGATTTTTCGCAAATCTCAGTACCCTGTATATCAAATTTCGAGTCTGTCGACTAAAAATTGACAGAGTGATTGTGTAGGAAAATGTACACACACACACAGATACACACACACACAGACACGTTCACTTTTATAGATATACTAGCATTTCAGCCCGACGTTGACCGAGTGTTTGGATGAGTATGTTGAGCAAAGAGAAAAAATAAAATAAAGTGGTAGTAGGAAGGGAGGCTCGAACCCGTACCGCGAATGAGGAAAAGAATGGGGAAAAAAATCTGAGTCTTTGCTGTTACGACCACTGGCAAACTGGAAGTGACTTAGTTTTAAATTAAGGCTAGACAATCCAAAGGAGAGGATGACTTTAACAAATATCGGCGAAAAAAGCACCCCACCCCCATAGAACAGTGCCCATTTTAAGGTGAAGATATTAATGTTTTAGCCAATTTTTCGATATTTGTCATCTGAAAGGTCAAACTTCAAAACGATACTGATATTGGTAAAATCTGTCGGCTCTGTTGAAATTTTTAGGCAGACATGCAAACATACATACATACATACATACATACATTTATATATTGGTAACTAAAAATTTTGGATCCAAACTGATGAAAAAGCTTACCCTATTTCTGAATACTCTTTATGTAAAATTTCAAATGTTTAGACCAGAAATTGTCTGAGTAATTTAGTAGAGACTGCAGAGGTCATAATTTTTTTAACTTGTACCCCTATTATGACCCCTGAACATTTATTGTTTTGGGCTCATATCAAGTTATTAAGTTAGATCCATGTCTAAGGAAACTATATCTAAAATTTCAAGTGTTTAGACCCCAAATTGTCGGAGGAGTTTGGTAGAGTTCTCAAAGATCAAATCATTGAAATTTGGCCCCTTAACAGCCAAATTTCTGCCTGAAAACCGATCACATCGATTTTCCCAAATCTCAGTACCCTGTATATCAAGTTTCAAGTCTGTAGACTACAAATTGACAGAGTTATTGCGTAGGGAAATGTACACACACAGACAGACACACAGACACGTTCACTTTTATAGATAGATAGATAGATTAAAAAAAAATATATACATATACATAAACATATATGGAAATAATTTTGTGTTTACTGTAAACATTTTACGCAATTATGCAAGTATAAATTATGTAGAATATCTGCATGAATATGATCACACGTAATAGTTAACTAAAGATGATCATCCCATTAGAAAACCGAAAAAACTAATAGGAATTAATTGAAATGAATGTTTAAAAGAATATGCAAATTAGCTAGATCCTTTGCTAGTGAATTCCAGAACCCATATATAAGAAAAGCGTATTTTCTCTTTAAATAAATAGAAAAGAAGCTTGACTTTTTTCTGTTGTTCCTGCCCTTCGGGCCAGGATCAAATTGTAGTATCTCTTCCGGCAGATATTGCAAGCAAAGACCATACGTGGGTGGAAACTCCACATATAAGACCTTGGTTAATGTAGCGGTAACTCGTCATACCAATTGTCACTATCCAGCTCCCTTACTCCCTGGGGAGTTGGTCCCCATTTCCCCTTCACTCCTCACTTTAAAAATCGGCCTTGTGCCTAATTTGCTCAGTGGGAGAGCAAATAAATACCCTGTTGTTCTTGGCCTTGGGGCCGGGATCAAAGTTTAGTATCTGTTCTGCAGATGCTGCACAAGGTAATTTGTCCTAGTCAATGGAGGGGAAACCCTCTATACTGGGACAATTATTATTTTTGGTCCCAACCAGAGTGCCCCTTTTTTCGGGGAGCTGGTTTAGCCCCACATTAAAAACGACCTTGTGTCACATTTTGCTTTGATGGGAAAGCAAATAAATACTAATAGAAAAGAGGGTTTTTAATATGAATATCAATACACACAAAAGAAAAAAGAATTTCTAGGAGTATAGATAGATTATATTTTACTATTTTTATTAAACAATTTTATTTTATTTATATTAAACTTATATTTTATTATTCTTATATTAAACAATTATATATTATTTATATTAAATAATAATATTTTATTATTTATATGAAACAATTTTATTTTATTATTTATATAAAATAATAATATTTTATTATTATTTTATATTTGATTATATTAAAGAATTGTTTATTATTATTTATATGAAACAATTATATTTTATCATTTATATTAAACAATTTTTTATTATTATTTATATTAAACAATTTTATTTTATTATTATATTAGACAATTATATTTTATTATTTTTGTTAAACAATTTTATTTTATTATTTTTATTAAACAATTTTATTTTATTATTGTTATCAAACAATTTTATTTTATTATTATTTATATTAGACAATTATATCTTATTATTTTTGTTAAACAATTTTATTTTATTATTTTTATTAAACAATTTTATTTTATTATTTTTATCAAACAATTTTATTTTATTATTATTTATATTAGATAATTATATCTTATTATTTATGTCAAACAATTTTATTTTATTATTTATATTAAAAGGTTTTATTTTATTATTTTTATCAAGCAATTATATTTTATTATTTATATTAAAACATTTTATTCTAATATTTATATTAAAAATGTTATTTTAATATTTATATTAAATAATTTTTATTATTATGTTAAGCAATAATACTTTATTATTTATATTAAAAATGTTATTTTATTATCTATATTAAATAATATTTTATTATTTCTCTGTGTTCAATCTTTTTTTAATTTCAGGTGTTTTATGTTCCATCACCAATTGCATTGCCACCATTCCTGGAATGCTCGGCCCTTATGTTGTCGGTTATATCACAAACAAAGAGGTTTTGTATCTTTTTTTGTTTTATTACTTCGACTATAAAAACAACAACAAAATAATAAATTATAACATGAATAATAAAAACTCCCATTTACATCAAATTGCAAATTTGTGGAGTTTTAAGTTCTGGGTGATTTCTATGCCAAATAAGTTCTGGGTGATTTCTATGCCAAATAAGTTCTGGGTTATTTCTATGCCAAATAAGTTTTGGGTGATTTCTATGTCAATTAAGTTCTGGGTGATTTCTATGCCAAATACGTTCTGGGTGATTTCTATGCCAAATAAGTTCTGGGCGATTTCTATGCCAAATAAGTTCTGGGTGATTTCTATGCCAAATAAGTTTTGGGTGATTTCAATGCCAAATAAGTTCTGCGTGATTTCTATGCATAATAAGTTCTGGGTGATTTCTATGCCAAATAAGTTCTGGGTGATTTCTATGCCAAATAAGTTCTGGGTGATTTCTATGCAAAATAAGTTCTGGGTGATTTCTATGCCAAATAAGTTTTGGGTGATTTCTATGCCAAATAAGTTCTGGGTGATTTCTATGCCAAATAAGTTTTGGGTGATTTCTATGCCAAATAAGTTTTGACAACGAATTTGACGTCCCGATGGGGGCTTTTGACTCAGCCCAGATTCCCGACCTAGTGGGCATATTTATAATGTACACTATTAGCAGAATTATAGAGCCTAATTTAGTGGGATTATACAGGGATGATGGACTAATTGTTATCCCTAATAGTGACGGCCCCATGGTATCGAAAATACATAAAAAATTAATAAGAGCCTTCAAATACCTTGGATTTAAAATAGATATTACCCCAAATTGTATAGAAGTTAATTATCTAGACATAACTCTAGACTTAAGAAAGGGGATATACAAGCCGTTCAATAAAGATAATAACACACCATCTTATATTAATACTAGATCTAACCATCCAAGTTGCATAATTAAACAAATACCTAAAACGATTAACACTAGGATTAATAAACTTTCAGCTAACAAAGAAATTTTTGAAGCAAATAAAAAATTATACAATAGAGCACTAGAGATCAGCGGATACAGTGAAAAACTCACATATATTAAGAAGGAAAATAAAAATAAAAATAAATCTTTTTTTTTTTTTTTTTTTTTTATTCAATTTTCACCCCAAACAAGGCACAGTGCCACTTTGAAGCAGGGGCTACTATTAGGGAATTAATTAGCGGGGTCATTATGAAGGGAGAAGAGTAGAAAGATGTTTGTTAACATTACACTTGAACTTCTGCATATCATTGCAGTTGGGAAAGCAGAATCCCGGAAGGGAGTTCCAAAGACCCGCAGTTCTGGGGAAGAAACTATTGGAGTAAAAGGCTTTCTTGCACCTAGGGATCTCTACTGTAAAGGGATGAGACTTAGTAGCTTGTCGGGTTTGTCGGGGGTAGTTACGTCGGGGAGGTACAAGTGTTTGCAGTTCGTCAGAGCATTCACCATTAAAGTATTTGTAGAACAGGCAGAGGAATGCAACATCTCGTCGATGGGACAGAGGTTGAAGCCTAGATGACAGTTCAGGACCTATCAGGTTGGCGACTCTCTTTTGAACCCTGTCCAGGAGCGAGAGACAAGCAGCAGATGCACCAGCCCAGATGTGACAACAGTACTCCATACATGGGCGAATGGTTACCTTGTAGAGGTATAGGATACTGGCAGGCGTAAGTAGTTTTCTAGCATGGTAGAGGGAGCCAACCTTCCTTGCAGCAGCCTTTGCAATGCTCTCAATGTATCTATTCCAGTTCATATTCCCTGTAAACGTTAGGCCGAGGAGTCTAAAAGAAGTACTTTCAGGCAATGTGTTCTTGGCCATTGCTATTGGTGGTAGAGAAGGTTTCTTGTAGTTATTGAAGGAAACAAGCTTAGTCTTAGCAGCATTGAATGTGACCAACCATTTTTATCCCCATTCCACTACGGATTGGAGGTCGTCCTCTAGTGTTTCTGCCATTTCCTTGGATATGTGTTCATTTGTTTTCCCCTCATATCTGTTATAGAGAGTGGTGTCATCGGCAAATATGCCCATCTCCGAAACAATATTATCAGGGAGGTCGTTTATGAATATCAGGAATAATAGAGGTCCAAGGATAGACCCCTGAGGTACTCCCGCATTTATGTCTTATTGTTTGGATGTATGTCCGTCGAGGACAACTTTGATTTTTCTATTACTTAAGAAGGATTTAATTACATTATGAATTCTTCCAGTGATTCCATATGATCTAATTTTCCTTAGAAGACCATCATGCCATACCCTGTCAAAAGCCTTAGATATATCAAGGGCCACCGCTCTACTCTCCCCTGTTTTATCCAATGAACGGTATATACGTTCAGAAACTACAGTTAAGATATCTGCTGTTGAACGGGCTTGCCTGAATCCATATTGTTTGTCAGTCAGGAGTTTAGCAGCTGTTAGGTGCTGGACTAGGGCTTGATTAACTAAGGACTCAAATATTTTGGCGAAAAGCGGGAGGAGGCTAATGGGGCGATAATTTAGTGGGTCAGTTCTTTCATCAGAATTCTTGAAGACTGGTACCACAGAGGCGGTTTCCAGCAGTCGGGAAAACAAGATTCGTTAAGGCATTTATTATAAAGTTTGGACAGAACTGGAGCAACCTCGGCAGAGCATTTTTTTAATAGCACAGCCGGGATGAGATCTGGTCCACATGCTTTTGAGGTGTCTAGGTTTTTTATAATAGCATGTACCTGAGAAGGGGTGATTTTCAAATCGTCAAGTGTGGCGTCTGTTCGCAGAGGAAAATCAGGGAGTGAGTGGTGTACCGAGTTCAGTGTGGAGTTTGAGGCAAACCGACTGGCAAGCAGATTATCTAAGAACAGAGGCCGGAAAATAATATGGTTTAATCCCCCTTACTGTCAACTATCCAACATAAACATAGGGAAAGTATTTTTGAACCTAATAGATAAGCATTTTACCATAAATAATCCACTTAGGAAGATATTTAATAGAAAAACCATTAAAATAAGTTACTCGGGCACTAAAAACATGGACAGAATAATTAGCACTCATAATAGTAAAATATTAAACAACTCTAATAGAAATAAGGATACAGTAGACAAATGTAACTGCCAAGTGAAAAATACCTGCCCACTGGACGGTAATTGTAAAGTTGAGTGCGTGATTTATAAGGCCACGATCCACCCAGAAGATAATAATAGGAACAAAAAAATTTTACTTCGGTATCTCCGCCGGAAACTGGAAACAGCGTTTTTATGACCATAAACATTCTTTCAATAACCCAGAACTTAAGAATAAAACCGAGTTAGCTAAACAATGGTGGTTATTAAAAAATGAGAATCGATCCCCAGTGATTTCATGGTCAATCCTATGTCATTCGGACGTTCCAAACGGTTTTAGGCAGAGATGCAGTTTATGCCTCGAGGAAAAAATAAGAATCCTGAAGTACGAACACAATAATCTCCTAAACAAACGAGATGAACTGATGGCCAGATGTAGACATAAATGTAAATTTAAAATAACTAATAACTCCAGATCCGACGAACAGATAATTCTATAATAGTAAAGACACCGAATCTAACACCACTAGATTATTTACGATAAACCCTCTCACCCCACCCCACTGGCAATTATAGTGTTGTCCGGTATATACTCGATAATAACTACTTGATGATTTGTTGTCCGAAATCTAAGTTGGGTGTACTTTTTCCCGAAGTACCTGTTTTATCCGAATTACTTATAAATAAATGATATAGCTTTAAGAAAATAATTTTTTTCTGCAGATAATACATTAGTTATTAAACTGAGTTAAGTCAAAAAGATCAAATACTAAAACTAGACATTATTAGATTTAATATAAATCAACACAAAACTGTAAAATAATAATTATTTTATTTATTTCTTTATGCGTGCATGAAAGTACTTTTGTGTACGGAGTGAATAAAAGTATATATTAACCGAAACTAGATACGTTCTATCGAATTGGGGGCGGCTAATATTGCAATTTTCTACTTCTTAATCAATTAAGAAGTGAAATATTAATTACAACGACCGCTATAATCACCAATAAAATTAATTACATGAAAATATATAAAATATTAACTACATAAGACTCAATTTTTTTAAATTCATAGTAATATATTACGAATACAATATTTAAATGTAGTATAAGATAATATTTATTTCTAACTAATTTTAACATAATAACATACAGATAGTTTTAAAACTTTGTATATAATATTTTTTATTTTTATTTTTTTATTTATCTTTTAATAGACTTACTTTCCATGACTCAATTAACTATAGGACGCGAGTATAATCTCCATTTTCTTTCCATTATCTTTCTCAGAGTTTCTAGACTAATATGACAGGCAGCAGTTGATCAGTGTCTCCTCTTTTTTTCTTCCTCTCTTTTTTTTTCTTCTTCTTTTTCCATTACGTGCTGTTCTATTTCTTTCTCTCTATATCCGTATATTTTCTCCCCTTTCTTCCTAGGTTAGTAAACGCGTGTCAAGGCATTTACGTGTAAGAACGTACATATTTAGAGGCGTGTTGTGTGTGTATGTGGGTGTAGGTGTATGTATGTGTGTTGCGTGTGTGTGTGTGTGTGTGTATCTATGGTTACATCGAGCTGCCGCTTATAAGTGTCATAATATTTTAATTTTTATTTTTTTAAATCCCTCCCACCCTCTCTATAAAATGTATTAAGTGGATTGCTACTACCACCCCCTCTGGTTTTTTGAGGGTCGAGGCCCGATCTTTTCTTTCCTTTTTTCAGTATCAAAAATGTAATTGTCTGGTTTAGATGCTTGAAAATACCATAAGGTTGAAATAAATTATTGCATCGACAATTATGTAATTTCCGTGTTATATTTTTATATATATATATATATATATATATATATATATATATATATATATATATACACACACACTGCATATAAAATTATTAATGAGTTTACATTTTTTTAAATATTTAAGGGACGAGTGAATAAAAATCAATGAAACTTTGAGAAAGTGCTTAAAATGCTATTCAGCTACTCCAGTCAGAAAATAAAATTTAAATAATTCATTCATCACACAATCCTTTTATATGAATGACTTGTAAAAGACATTGGTCCATAGAATTAGTCAAATTTCTGATTTCATCAACAGTTATTCCTCGTGATACCTTTTGGAGAGCATCCCACAACTCATCTTTGCTCTTAAATTGGCGTCCACATGCATAGAGGCGTCGCTTCATGATACTCCAAAGGTTCTCAATTGGGTTAAAATCTGGTGAATTCACAGGCCACTCCATCCTTCACGTGGCAGAATTCGTGCTTCTGACGTCATTGAGAAAGGAGATTCTCAATATATTGAGATGGGGTTCGATTTAAAGAAGAATTAGTTAGTCAGTTAGCAGACGAGAGTCAGGCAGTGATTTAGTGAGAGCTGATGCCGTCTTGGAAGTGAGAAGGGGGTGGGGAGACCATGTAGTTATAAAAGCTTGAATCCCTGATCATCATCATCATCCAGCTGGTATGAATAAAGAATCATCTAATATTTGTAAACCGTTGTCTTCGTTTGTCGTCATTTGACCCAAAAAGGAAAATGTGTTTTGTCAATCATCTTGTAAACAAACTTTCCAAGTAATGTGTCCCGTCCTCCATCATCGGTAATTATTCTCCCCCTCTGATGTAAAAGAACTGTATTACACATTCCTTCAGTAATGAATTCTTATCACTTCTTATGTGTTAAAAATATGAATAGGATGTGTGTAAAGTATATCAATGTTATTATCATTTGTTATGCGTCCCCGATATGTACCCTCAACAAAACAACAGAAAGACTTAAAAACTCAACAACGTTTCGTTTAGTGCAGGTTTTTTTGAAGACAAAAATGTAAACTGACAAAAAGATTAATTAAGAGTATATATAGAGAGAGGCAGGGAGGGGGGGCGTATATTGTACATATTTACGACAAGAGAATATACAAACATAAAAAGGAGATAAAAATAAACAACACCCTTTACACCATTTTTTCTCACACCACGGAGCATGACCACTTTTTTGATTTGGAAAATGCAACAATTCTAAAAACAATACACAATAAATCTACACATCGTTGGTTGGCATCTGTTGGCATATAATCAAAGAAAAGGATTTTTTAATATTTCTCTGCACTTATGTAAAATAATTATCCATGAAATTAATTTGTAAATATGTATAATATACTGCCCCCACCGGCCTACCTCTATATATACTCTTAATTAATATTCTAAGCATTTTACATTGTTAGTCTTGAAAAAGCCCGTGTTAAACAGGCAAAACCTCGTCAAGTTTTTAGGTCTTTCCACCTCTGTTTTTATCATATATATATATATATATATATATATATATATATATATATATATATATATATATATATTTATTCATTTTTAAATATTTTCTTTCTTTTTTGTTTTAGCATACAAGTGAGCAATGGAAGATAATATTCTTTATATCTGTGGCTATCTACGTCTTTGGATCTGGGATCTTCCTTATCTTTGGCTCAGGCGAAATTCAACCATGGGCATATGGCTGCATCAGGAGAAAAACCAAAGGAAATTCATTTGATTTTAAAACTTTCACGGCAACAGATGAAAAGAGATCAATTGATAAAAAACATTATCAACAGAATATGGCTTTTAGTTAATTTGATATTTTGCACATTTCACAGAAGGGGGATGGGAGGGATGGAGTGTTCTCTTCCTTGTAAAAAAACCTTCTTAATCTGCTGCTCACCTCTTTGTTGCTGTCCACCATCTTTAATTGTCTCATAAAATCATTGTAACATTTACATAGGCATCACCATTTATCAAGGCCAAGAGGCCACTCAAGGATGAGGGTTAAAGAGTGTACAGTAGAAAGTGGACAATATAGTAATCGTTAGTGATGGAAATTCGGTAAATTTGTTAACAAGTGGAACAGCTCATCAAGAACTTGTTTACGTTAGGCTTGAAGACAACCATATTGTAATCAGCTGGAAAGCAGGAAAACGGAAAACAATTCCACAGGCTTGCAGTTCTAAGAAAGAAGCTTTGTTCATGGAATCTACGTTTAGATTTAGGCACAGATAACGAGTGGGGGGAATTATTGATAGTGTTTTCAGCTAGACGAGTGTTTCTTGTGAAAGTTTGGTGAGGGGAGACCATAGATTGAAACTCAGTCGAACACTTTTCATAAAAATAATGATACAGCAGAGACAAACTTGCAACAGCTCTCCTGTGAGATAGAGGTTGCAGGAAAGAGAAAAGGACATCTCCTACGAGACTACGAAGTCTATTTTGAACTCTATCAAAGCAGGACAAGTCCTTTCTAGCAGCTCCTGCCCAGATGTGGCAACAGTATTCCATCCTTGGATGTACCTGGCTCTTATATAGATAGAGAATTGCATCATTAGTGATATCTACTGGATCGATAGAATGATCCCACCATTTTCCAGTGGCCTTGGCAACAGATTTGATGTACCTGTTCCATTTAAGATCAGGAGTAAAGGTCAAGCCCAGAAGCTTGTCAAAACTTGAGGCTTCCTGAAGACGAGAGCCATTCATTTCAATTGATGCCAGATGTGGATCAGAACGTTGATGATGTAAAGATAGGAGCTTGGTTTTAGATGCATTAAAAGTAACCAGCCACTCTTTTCCCCATTGTACCACGTGCTCAAGATCAGAGGAGAGAGAATCAGAGAACTTGGTCGTTTACTGACTTAGATGTGCTACCATAGATGGTAGTGTCATTAGCATAAATGTCTACAAATGATCTTAGGATGTGATTTGGAAGATCATTAATGTAGATCAAGAAAAGAGTTGGGCCCAGGATGGACCCCTGAGGGACTCCAGTATTAATACTGTGAGCTTCTGATTTTTGCCCATCAACTACTACTCTTATGAACCTGTCAGAAAGAAATGATTTAATAATTGAGAAGACATTTCCAGCCATACCATAGCTGGAGATCTTGTGAAGTAAACCTTCATGCCATACCCTATCAAAGGCCTTAGATATTCGCTAATCCTATGAGATATAACTGTAAGCACATCTGCTGTAGATCTAGCAGAACAGAAACCATATTGTGTGTCACTAAGAATTTTATTTTTGCTGAGATGGTTGATTATTTCTCTATTTAACACAGATTCCAGCAACTTACTCATGACACACAGGAGACTTATTGGCCTGTACTGAGAGGGGGATGAGCGATCATCTGAATTCTTAAATACAGGGCATACTGATGAGATTTTCCAGGGTGATGGGAGGCAATTCTCCTTAAGACAACGTTTAAACAGTTTTGTAAGTATGGGTGCTAGTTCAGGTTGAAGTTTTTTGAGTACTATAATTGGAATACCATCGGAGCCGGTTGCTTTACTGGAATCAAGGTTTTTGATTAGCTTGGCAAAATCATTTCTGATACAGGAGGAAATATTGGAGGTTGGCGGCCTTGGTTGCAAAGGGTAGAATTAGCTGCAAAGTTCTTGGCAAAGAGTTTGGCTTTGTCTGATGCTGACGAGATTACCTCAGGTCCATTGATGATAGTTGGGATAGAGCACACGCTTCTGTTCAGGATTCTGTTTGCTATTTGCCAAAACTGGGGGGAACCAAGCCGCTGCTAGCTACTTTGGACTTGACGGACTGAGCATACAACTCTCTTGCGTTCTTTATTACTTTCTTACAATGGTTGCTGGCAGTTTCTTTAGTTTCCTTACATTTATTACGTTGGAAGCAGTGGAAAAAGTGATTTCTGTGCGCCATGGCAGCAGCACATTCTGGAGAAAACCATGGCTGGCTGTTAGGTTTTTGCTGGAACTTTTTCGAGGGTATGAAACGGTCAATACCTACAATTAATCATTCCGTCAGGTCTGATACTATAGAGTACACATCCTTTTTAAACATGGAACGCAGAGGTAGATCTGATATAAATGTACGGAAGCTATCCCAGTCAGTCATAGTGTATTGATATACTGTACGATGGGGGTACGTCTGCGGACTTATTATATTTCATTTTTATCTTGATACAACAGAGTGGTCGGAATATCCAAGAGGAGACAGAACAGAAACTGAACATAGTTCAGGGCAAGTTGTGAGAAAAAGGTCTAGGAGACTCGCGTACTGGCCATCATTGTCGTCAATCTTTAACAATTGGTCTATTGAAAGACCCACATCAAAACAGTTTCATGGTTCAAGTCTTTTATTGCAACATTCTACTAATAGGCTATTTATCTGCAATCCTAACTTTGCTGAGTCATTGAAAGGCAGACTGGGGAAGAATGAAAGAGATTACTTGCATCAAGGTTGTAAACCGACTTTGAAATCTTTTTTCTTCCTTGCAACCTCTTTCTCACAGAAGAGACAATACAAGCCTGTTTTGCTCTATCATTATTTTCATAGCAAGTGCCCGTCTGAGCTTCAATCTATGGTTCCTCCTTGCCAAACTTTCACAAAAAAACACTTTCCTAACTACAACTACTATAAACAATTTTCTCCACTCTTTATTCATGCCTAAATATAGATATAGATTCCATGAACAAAGTTACTTTCCTAACACTGCCTGCCTGTGGAACTCTGTTCTGCTGGCCTGCTTTCCAGCTGACTACAATATGGTCGTCTTCAAGTCCAATGTAAACAAGTTCTTAATGAGCCGGCCCCGAAATAATCAAATTATGCCCGATTTCAACCATTCAAAATTACAAAGCTGTTGTTCTGTTGTTGCATAGGAATGGCTTATTGGTGAGAGACAGCATATATATAACAATGATGAGGGGAGATGAGATAGAGATGACATTTATATACATTACTGTTCTGGGGATTCTTATAACATATATTAGCGAGGGAGAGAGGGTGAGCAGTTCTTTTAACACAGGGGGGGGAGAACAATCATTACTTATGATGGAGGGACAGAGACACATTACTTGGAAGGGGATTATACAAAGTTCATATAAGATGATTACACATTACCTTCAATTGTTGAATGACGACACGAAGACAACAGTTACAAAAATCAATGTTCTTTATTTCATTTGATCGGTCGCAATGATATGACTTGTCAGGAATTCAAATTCGTTTCTACATGGTTAAATGTTCTCCCTTCGCTTCTAAAGGGACCCTCCTCTGCTTGACTGTCTGACTAATCTGCTAATCCTAACTCTTATATTGAGAAATTCCCTTTCTGCTATGATGTCAGATGTATGCTCCAAAACGTGACCAACTCACGTGACTACTCACACATTTCCAAAACACACTTCTGCAACAAAGAATTCTCACTAACATATTTTTCAACTTAACCTATTTTTCAATATGTTTTTAAATTGTATTGTTCATTATTTTTTAGCTGACCTTTTTAATTCAGTTTCCATAAAAGAATGAACAATTCAATTCTTTTTACAAAACATCCATATCTAAACTATTTTATATGGAATTTAACAACGCGAAATTCTAACATTCCATTTTCTAAATCTATTCTGAACTTACAAGGTTCGAGTCTCGGTTTATTCTAATCTCATTTTCCTCTTATCTAATGTTTTCTTTTTTACAAGAAAAGGGGACAGCCTTTCTTGTAATACTGGTAACCACTGTATATTCATTAACCCTTATCCTCGAGTGGCCTTCAGACCTTGATAAGTGATGATTATTCTATAAAAAAAAATATGATGTTATAACCACATCAAAACTCAACTCTCACCTGCTTAAATATTCAAGATGAATACTTAAAAATTACCATGTCCAAAGTTTTTAACAGAGACAAAATGTTTGCACAACCAACATTAATTCGACTTTTGTAGTAATGGACGAATATTTTTTTTTTTCCTAAACACTAATCCAGTCTAATAATAACACTACAAGCATTTATTTGTTTTTGAATCAGACTTTTATAATCAAGGATGGCTCAAATAGCCATATTGTATGTAAATATGCCCCCTCCCTCAATGTTTCCGGTATAAATGATCTAGTTGAGGTGTTTTGTAAATTAGTGAAATAAAGCTGATGCTTTGATGTTCGTAATTCACTACAATTTTTTCTTGTTTACTCTTTTTCATTCCAAACAAGGCATATTGCCATTTGAAACATAAAGGGCTTCTATTTGGGATCATATTTAACATAGTTGTTGTGTTCCTGTTGTATTTGTGTTGCATTAATGTCCTAAATTACATTTAAATAAAAAATTTTCCATTGGGCGGACTTTCTTTTTGCCTCCTCAATTTGAAGTTATTTTTTAAATTGCTGTGAACACTAGAATATTTCAATTAAAAATCAAATATGAACAGGTACAACAATCGAAAAATAAAAGGCGAATCAAATGAGGTATAGATTGCTTAAACAGTTACATTAAATTTAGCTTATATTTGCAGTTTTTGAAAAAATTACAAGTGTGGACTTTCTTTTTGCCGCCTGTGTATATATATGTATGTATGTATGTATGTATATATATGTATGTATATATATATATATATATATATATATATATATATATATATATATATATATAATATAAAGCTGAACGTATGTGTGTGTGTGTGTGTGTGTGTGTGTGTGTGTGTGTGTGTGTGTGTGTGTGTGTGTGTGTGTGTGTGTGTGTGTGTGTGTGCCTGGTCACGAATAGGCTCCTATATGGTTGACTATTATAGAAAGCTGATCACATATAATGAAAGAAGATGTATCGAGACACAGGAATGGGTATGTTGGAAATAGGCACACACTTTAATAAAGACTTTTCATATCTATTTGCATAAGTATACTTTGATAATTATGTTTCAGTTTGAAGAAATATGGTATAATAAAATTATGAGGTGTTCGTTCATGCCTGACCTCCATAGAATGGAAATATGTCACAAAGTTTAACAAGGTTTTTTAATATAGATCCACAGAATATTGTGATAAGTGTTTCAGTGTGAACAGGTATGGTATAATAAATTATGGGGTTTATCTATTTTATTTTTACTTTCATCATATTTTGTTTTGGTTTTGATACCCCCAAATTCAAAGTTATCTCATTACAACCCTTCCTTTTCATAACCTATCATACTTTCATAAATCAGAGTCCATTTTCTGTAGGCTATTTTTGAACCCAGTCAATGATGGGTAATTTTGCTAGTATATATATATATATATATATATATATATATATATATATATATATATATATATATATATATATATATATATATATATTTTTGAATATTTGTTCAAGGCAATTTTATACCTTGATATCATAGGTGTTGTCACTAGGCTGTTCCACGAATCAAAATCACAGAGAACGCTACCTTTCTTTTAATGAGATGAAAGTGATTATCGTACATCTTTTTCTGAATCCTATGTCGACTATGACTTAACATTGGCGTGAACTCCTCAAAAGGTATTTTCCATGTTGATGGTGCTCGAACAATGGATAATTATCCAACTGTTAACAGCCATGAAGCAACCAGCACTGAAGTGTTTGGCCGTCTACAGGTTAACCACGATGCAGTGACCTGAACTAAAAGAAAAGGTGCTGTCCAATTATTAAGGCCATTGTCTTAGATACAGATTCTCTGAGTTTCCATGAAACACTTAGATGAGAGTAATAGCAGCTTTTTTTTTTGACATAATTTAAGTTCTATCTTTATCGAAAGACAAAGGATAAGCCCTGTAGTGGCAGCTGCACATGTAATTGTGAGGCCAGGGTTGTGCAATCATCAACCACACCTCTCCTGAATCGGCACTATTTGAACCCAGTGGCAAGGAGAATTCCAGGACGACTGGAAACAATGCTGAGATAAGCAGAGAGCACATGGAAGTCCCAAATGGTCACCCATTTGGTACTGACTAGGTTCAACATTGCTTAACTTCAGTGATCCAATGGGAACTGGTGTGTCAACGTGATTATGCCATACATAATCTCCTTATTATGCCCTTGATATCCTCAAATTGAGTTTCAAAATTGCAATTGAAAAAAGTAATAATAAAAAACATACTAGAGGGTGGGGGAACGTGATTAAATAACAGGCTTAATTTATAAACAATTTTCTGTCAATTTAAGTATTTAATGGTGACTAAAATTATTTGAGGCAATAAAAACAAGGTCAGTTTATTAATCCATTGAATTTCCTGGGGACCAACTCAACTCAAATTAATTCTTAATCTTAAGTGATTAACTATTTCCAAATAATTTCTTTTGTCGATTTTGGTGTTTCTTATCGGAAATGTAGCAGACAAAATTGTAATGAACATAAGCAGATGACAATATTAATATAATGACAATATAAATATAATGACAATATTAATATAATGACAATATTAATATAATGACAATATTAATATGACAAAATTGTAATGAACATAAGCAGATGCGAATTCTTGCGGCTGGAGATTTTGAAATACACTTCCTTTCTAGCTTATCCAATCAGAAGCCATCTCTCAATTACGTGACCGCGTTTATGAAAGATTAAACCGGGAATGGACACTTTCTTTTTCTTCCCAGGTCGTGGACTAATAACAACTCCATGTGGAACGAACCTGTCCACCCCCAACTTCTCTCTTGGGACTCAACAGACCTCACTCGGTCTTAGGACCCAGGGTTTGACTATGATGCGAATACAAACAAGCCCACATGGCTATCTCCACACTTGAATGCAGCATACACACAAACTTTCTTTCTCATCCTACAGCACCGTCTAATCTTTCATGATGTACGTTTCTACTACTACTTTAGACACAAACATACATGAACTCATACATGTTGTCAGTCCACGATCTGGAAAGAAAGAGAAAAAGTCTTGCCAGTTTAACTTTTTATAAACTCTGTCACATGACTAAAGCTTGGCTTCTGATTGGATAAGCTAGAAAGGAAGTGTATTCAAAATCTCCAGCCGCTAGAATTCCTTATATTCATTGCAATTTCGTCTGCTGCAAGTTTATTGAAATTTTTTTTTAAACAATTTGCACCCCAAACAAGGCACAGTGCCACTTTGAAGTAGGGGCCTACTATCAGGGACATAAGTTGCAGGGGCATTATGAAGGAAGATGAGTAGCAAGATGTCTGTTCACATTTCACTTGAACTTCTGCATGTCAGTACAGTTGTGAAAGCAGAATCCCGGAAGGGAGTTTCAAAGTCTAGCAGTTCTGAGGAAGAAACAATTGGAGTAGAAGACTTTCTTACATCTACGGATCTCTATTGTGTAGGGGTGGGACTTTGCTGCTTGTCAGATTTTTCGGAGGTATTTATGTCGAGGGAGTAAAAGTGCTTGTAGTTCATCAGAACATTCACTATTAAAATACTTGTAGAACAGGCAGAAGGATGCAACATTTTGTCGAAGGGGCAGAGGCTGAAACCTAGATGACAGCTTAGGACTTATCAGGCTGGCAACTCTCTTTTGAACTCTGTCCAGGAGGGGGAGACTAGTAGCAGATGCACCAGCCCAAATGTGACAACAATACTCCATAAATGGGCGAATGGTGGCCTTATAGAGGTACAGGGTACTTTTAGGCATAAGCAGTTTTCTAGCACGTTAGAGAGAGCCTACCTTCTTTGCAGTGGCCTTAAACAATGAATTAAACAAACGATTATATAATTTATTTCTATTCACATTTTATACTTACATTGTTTATATTTAAAAAAAAAATTTAAAAACGATTTGTATTTGTGAATCTTAAGTAGGAAGACCCCCCCCCCCCCGGTGTGTTTGTGGTACTGTGGTAAATGATAACACTAGCTAGGACTAGCACAGACCAAAAAAAGGTAAAGTAATGAGGATGACCATAGACCCCCCCTCCCCAAATTTTTGAGTGACCTTGTGTCAAATTTTTGAGTGACCTTGTGTCAAATTTTTGATTTTTTACTTTCTTGTTTCTTTTTGTAGCAATTCACGAAATAAAAAAAAAATATTTTTTTTTTTTTAGCTCAAATAATTAATAAACCAGTTTAAGTATAATAAATTTATTTTGTTTTTAATTTATAAATTTGAAATAACAACAACCTTATTTTGTCACTTAAAAACAAAATGTTTTTAATCATAATTTTTAAAAAATTGGGGTTTGTATTACTGTACACATAGATTCGAAAAAGTTGTCAAAAAACAAATATAGAACAAATAAATGTTATCAAAGGTAAGATAAGTTACTTTTCTACCTAACTGGATATATTTTTTGTGTTTTTATTCAGTGTAACATGTTTATTCAGCTCGAAAAACATGCAGTGTTTACCGATGTATTGGAAAATTCAAAATGGCGGCCGAGTCTATCTCGGAGAGGGTACGTTTGGGAAAAGGTATTATAAATAATAAACTAGATAAAATACTGTTAGAAATTCGCTCAATATATGTTACCATGACATAAGTTGACATATATTCGGTTGATTTTTAATAGTATTTTGTCTAGTTTATTATTTATAACATCTTTTCCCAAACTTACCGTGTTAAAGAGACAGTCTGGCGCCATTTTGAATTTTCCAATACATCGGTAAACACTGCATGTTTTTCGAGCTGAATAAACATGTTACATTGAATAAAAACACAAAAAATATATCCAGTTAGGTAGAAAAGTAACTTATCTTGTCTTTGATAACATTTATTTGTTCTATATTTGTTTTTTGACAACTTTTTCGAATCTATGTGTACAGTAATACAAACCTAAAAATTGTATTTTAATTGTCATTAAATGGTTGCTTTTTGCTGTGAATTCACTTATTTAATTTAAAAAAAAAAAAAAATTTTGTTCTACTAACAATAACAACAAAAAAATTTAAAACAAATTAAAAAAAACTTTGGTCATCAATTTGAATAATTTTGAGATGATGATAAAAAGTTTTGTGGTTCTACAGTTTAACAATTTATTAAGAAACTGTACTAGTAAAGCCACAAACCTTAAAGAAACTAAAGGTGTGCTCTCTCTGCTACCAGCACGTGGCAACCAGAAGAAAACGCAAGAGGTTTTTTTTTTTTTTACACAGTGGTCACCACTTATCAAGAGCCGGAAGCCACTCAGGGATAAGGGTTATTGCAAGTACATTACGTTAGTGTGGAGATTTGATGAAGTGTTTACTTAAGGTAGCGGTTCATTAGGAATTTGTTAACGTTGGACTTGAACACATCCAAGTTGTAGTCAGGTGGGAAGCAGGCAGACGGAACAGGTGTGGCATATTTATAGAGAAAGATGAGATCATCGATGTTAAGTGGTGAGATGTAATGAACATAAAACTTAAGCTTGACAGGCAAAGCCTCCATCAGTAAAACATGTGCGCATGAAAAAATGGTGATTGAGAGAAAAAGTCCCACTTGCAAAAAGTTCTGGTGTTGTAAGCTTGAATTTTCTAAACCCTACAGAACAGAAACTTTAGCATACCCACCTCGAATTTTCTAAAGATCCACTCATATAATGACCACCTGATAAAAAAATCACCAAATTTGTGTTGGCTGACGGCTGTACGTGATTAAAAGCAATTACGCAATAACATTAGTGTTAAGCAAAGAAAAATGCATCAAATAACTTTTTCAAACTTCCATTTAGTTTTCTTTGTATTTTAGTGTTGAAGTAAGAACGAGACTTTCCAAAATAGCGAACTGCATAGTCGCACCTGCTTGGCGTTCAAATCTGAATATGTGTTTAGATTAATTTTCAGGTGAAACACTTTTTAGTGTTGATGGGCAATCATATAAGGATGGCGTTTCAATGTAAAAACACTAGTCCCCATCACCTCATTAGGTCGGCATCAAGAAGGACATCATGTTTCTAATAATAAGGAAATAAGAGGAGGAACAGCATCAGAATCATAAAAAAAGATGTGTAAAGCTTTATCCTTAGATGAAATAACCTGGAGACCATTAAAAAGAGGGGGAATAGCAGACTTGCTATTATTAATCATGCTATTGTAGATTATCATCATCATCAGCAGCAGCAGCAGGAGAGAATAAAATTCTTCACTTGTATTGTCTAGAAGTGTAAGCCATGTTTAGTTTCAGAACAGTTTCCGATTGTTCGTTGTTCTACACAAGTCCTGGGAGGTGACTGGTTTGCAGTAGACAGTTCTCAAGTTGGAATCCACAGAGCAAAAGATTCTTCCCGTGTTGATGCGAAATTGCTACAGAAAGGTTTAATATTTATGGAACAATTCTGGTTTCTGATTGGTTGGTAGCAGAACGTGAATTAATTCGATTTGTCAGTTCCTAGCAGCATCATTTATAAATGGAATCTCCCGACCGTGCTGGATCATACCCCATTATAGTGCAAAAATATTGTAACATATTGATCGGACTATTGTTCTCATCTTGACTGTTATTTGTGCAATGTTTCGGTTAGATTGTCCTTCGACTGTTGGTTGTTGTCTCGAAAAGAAAAGAGAAAAGTTACTGGCTTAGTAGATAAACTGCCAAATTGTGGATTTTGCCGTCCCAGGGTGAAAATCAAAGAGGCAGAAAAATAAAACAAGTATGTGGAAGTTACTAGAGAACTTAAAGGAATATGGAACCTGGAGAAAATCCTTGACTGCAGAAACTAATCCTCATGAGCGACAACTGCTAACTAGAAACTGCAACAGAAGCAAAACAAAAAGATGCAACTAAAAAAATTGGAATTGCAAAATTACTCCCCCCCCAAAAAAATAAAAAATAAATATTAAAAAAAATGTAAGAGTTAGAATCGACTAGCATCACAACAAATAGTCGAAGATTCACAGAGGATGAAAAGATAGAGGAGAGAAAGGATTAACCAGACCTCCACTGGTTGAGTGCAGAAAGAACTGGGATCTTGGGGGAGGCTTTCTGCCACCCAAATTCGAAGGATGACCAAAGGTCACTGCCTTTGAAAAATCATTAGCAAGCAACTGTTGCTTTAATACAAATTCATTTGCAAAGGTTATCGAATAAGGTGGAGAGTATTGGAGATCTAGGCAGACTGCCGGGAACACCATCGGTTGTTGCCAGTGAGCATTAGGTACCTCCACGGCAATGTCAGTAGTACACATTTTTATAGTGACGTCATCATTTCGTGTGTTTGTGTTAATTTTTATGGATAAGCGTTTGCGTTATAATTATTAATGGAGTAACGTTTTTTTTTTTTGTTATGGATAAAAAATAATATAAAATTTACCTTTTGTAAAACAAATACATTTTTATTAAAGAACTACACAAACTAGAGCTAATAAAATAAAATTAATTTTAACGTATTCTGTTGACACATGTATTTAAAAATAATGTTCTTTACAAGCTTCTGTACATTTTTGAAAAAAAAAGCGCCAAACATAAGGACCACCCTCTATCAATTTAAATAATAAAATCCAAACGAATTTTTTAAGGTTGATTTTGGATTTACAATTTTTATTATCTCAATAATCTTATATTCTTTTATACGAATATATTTTTTTATTATTGGAAATTTGTTATTAAAAAAATCCATTTAAACTTCATATCACGTAATATTTGAATTTAATATCATTTAAAGCTTTTTAAAAATAATCATTTTTTAGAATTGTTTTTTTTTTGTCGTAATTCGAATAATTGTATTACCGAGAAAAAAATTATCCAGAAAGTGTTGTTTTTTTTGTTTTTTTAACATAATATGGAATTTATGTCCAATTTTTTTTACAACTTTGAGTTAAGTGAAATAAATAACAGGATTTTATATATATATATATATATATATATATATATATATATATATATATATATAAATTACTATTTTTTGATTATTTGATCTTTTCAGCTTTAAAAAATGTTGAAACTTTTATCAACCCACATTTATTTTGCTTAGTTTTCGGACCATGAAATATAGGGGGGGGGGGTTAGAAACCTAAAAAAATATATTTCCTTTAACATATTTAACAAAACTTACTTTTAATATGTAAGTTTATTTAATAATGATTGAATATGGAAAATTTCAGGAAAATCTTATTATTTGATTTTTACTAGATTTTTCAAACATGGGTGTGTGAACGGCTTAAAAAATGTCACTACATTGTTTTAAAGCGTCGATAATGTAAACACGATTTTTGTCTAGCATTTTCATTACTTTTTTATGCTGTAAAATCTTTTTTTAAATATTAGCAGTATATTTGAAGCTTTTTCTATTAAATGGTAAAAAAAGTTAGGATGATAATATTAAATTAAATTACAATTACATCGTGTTACATATAGGGGAGGTTAAAACTGTGGCGCGCGTTGGAGGTACCTAGTGAGCAATCTCTGATGATAACCCGCATGAGAACTCAATAATAATAATAATAATAATAATAATAATCATAATCTCGAGAAATAATAATCGATAACGCAAACTAATTTGCAAAGGTTTCGAAAAAGATGGTGAGTACTGGAAATGTGGGGAGACTTGGTCTCACTCAGACTCCAGGGAACACCATCAATTATTTTTAAAGGCAATTCTTTCATAATGGCCTGTGTGAAAACTCCTAGTGAAGAAGAAGAAGAAGAAGAAGAAGAAGAAGCATCTGCTTGAACATTTAATTCGTCTTGTGACGTAATTTATGTGAAATATATATATATATATATATATATATATATATATATATATATATATATATTTTTTTTTTTTTACATAGTCATCACCACTTATCAAGGCCAAGAGACCACTCGAGGATAAGGGTTAAAGAGTGTACATCAGAAATTGGACAATATAGTAACCGTTAGTAATGGAGATTCGGTAAATTTGTTAACTTATATGGAACGGTTCATCAAAAACTTGTTTACGTTAGACTTGAAGACAACCATATTGTAGTCAGCTGGAAAGCAGGAAAACGGAAGACAATTCGACAGACATAGCGATAGTGTTTTCAGCTAGATGAGTGTTTCTTGTGAAAGTTTGGTGAGGGGGGACCATAGACTGATCAGTCGAACACGGTCCATGAAAATAACGATACAGCAGAGACAAACTCGCAACATCTCTTCTGTGAGAAAGAGGTTGGAGGGAAGAGAAAAGGACATCCCCCACAAGGCTACAATGTCTATTTTGAACTCTATCAAGGTAGGATAAGTCCTTTCTAGCAGCTCCTGCCCAGATGTGGCAGCAGTACTCCATCTTTGGACGTACCTGGCTCTTATATAGATAGAGAATTGCATCAGAAGTGAAATATCTACTGGATCCCACCATTTTTCCAGCGACCTTGGCAACCGATTTAATATATGTGTTCCATTTTAGATCAGGAGTAAAGGTCAATCCCAGAAGCTTGTCAAAACATGAGGCCTCCCCAAAACGAGAGCCATTCATTTCAATTGATGCCAGATGGGGATCAGAGCGTTGATGATGTAAAGATAAAAGCTTGGTTTTAGATGCATTAAAAGTAACAAGCCACCTCTTTCCCCATTGTACCACTTGCTCAAGATCAGAGGAGAGAGAATCAGAGATCTCCTCTTTAAATATTAAAAGCATTCAAATATATTTATATTATCCATAACAACAAAAAAAAATCCATCCAGAAAACTCAGCGGCCATTTTATAAATATGTTAAATATTAATTTGTTTCAAGCACGTATTTTCCTTTTCCTCGATTTCTTCAATATAATATTTCTTAATTACACGTTAAACCATAAGTAAAAATAACATTATTTTCACAATTATTAATGTTAAAAACCGTTTCACTGTAAATAATTTAGGTGACTAAAATAAATGTATTAAAATAAGAAAATAGGGAGATAGAGATTTAAAAAAAGAAAAAAAAAAGATAAAAATTCTTAGCAGAGCGTAGTTTCGATCTACGGACCTCTGGGTTATGGGCCCAGCACGCTTCCACTGCGCCACTCTGCTCACTGTAAGAAAATTGCAAATTTAACATATTTATACAATGGCCACTGAGTTTTCTGGATGGTTTTTTTTTTGTTATGGATAATATAAATATATTTGAATGCTTTTAATATTTAAAGAGGAGATCTTTTATATGAATTTATATTATGAGAAAAAACATTTTGAAATTAAAAAGCTTTATTGGTATTTAGATTATAAAAAAAAAAAAAAAAAACATCTCCGTTACGTTGTCGAAAGGCAACCAAATCATACAAAATTAGACCTGCGTTCCTGAAATAAAAACGAAAAAAAAAACATTAACTTATATATATATAAGATCTTATTTTTTATTATGTGGACAGTTTATTTATTTTTGTAATTAAAATTTTAAAATATCAAACCAGAAAAAATAATTACAAAATATAAAACATAAAAAATATATTACCTTCTGCTTACCAAAGTGTAAGAGTTGCGGTTTTCAGTCACGATCTGTTTCTGGAATCCGTTAATGTTTTTTAATCTACTTTCGGCTATAATCGTAACTTGTTACGGATTTTACCGAACCAATATTGAAAGCCACGGAGATTGATCTACAGAAGTACTAATATTTTAAATGAATAAAGCCAATTATCATAATGTTTAACTTAATTTGCATATATTATTGTCTATCTGAAAAATATGATTTTCTTTCTTTTTCTTTTTTTAACGAAACAGGCAAATGGTTGTCTAAAATATTAATTATTGTTTTTCATTAATCGAAGTAAGAACTTAAATTTAAATGTATTGTAGCCGAAAAAATATCATTACAAAATATTAAAATATATTTTTATTTTAATCGACATTACAAACGAGACGGGCCGGCGGCCGAGCCACAGTCTAACATCGAAATTACTCGAAATTAAAAGAACGGAAGTTTGTTTGTTTGTTTTTTTTAGTTTACAAAGTAAACCTTATTCTAAAAATTATTTAGCGAGTTTCTAATCATTTTTAGACTTAAATTTTTAAAATATAAAAAATCACCGGAGGAAAAAGTTGAAAAATATCGTAAAACTTCGGAAAAAGAGTAAAAAAACATTTTATCAAACTTGAAATAAAGCTTACTTTTTTTTAATGAAAACCTCAAAAAATGGTTTTAAATACAAAAAAGACAAAGAATCTTAACTTTAGTTTCTATTTACAATTGAAAAATGAAAAACGTTACCACAATTAAATCTTTTATCGGCTAAATTATAGTATATAACTACTATTGCGCGCAGACATGAATGCAGTCCCTGTAGCGCAGGGGATAGCGCGCTGGACTTCTAATCCAGAGGTCGTGGGTTCGAATCCCACCAGGGATGACTGTTATTCTTTTTAGCTTGATAACGTTTTTTTTTTAATTTTAGATTAATTTATATGACCTTTATAACAGAAAAACAAAATTTCTAATAATCATTTACTAATAATCCTAATAAAGTGATAGAGATTGCTGAACGAATATGAGTGTTTTTTTTTTATCTCAATGCCAAAAAAAGAAGGTGAACTAAAGTAAAAGGAAATAAATACTGTCGAACGTCTAATTACTTTATTATTTTATATTAAAATTATATTTAACATTCTTTGAGAAAATAGACGTCATATAATTCAACAGTCACTAACCGTGAGAGGCCATTTTTCAAGATATCTCCATCAAATATTTTTAGGAGCGGGAGGCGGGGGATAATTTGTCTCGAAATGGACTTATTTTGCAT
Organism: Euprymna scolopes; assembly: GCF_053919585.1. Lineage (NCBI taxonomy): Eukaryota > Metazoa > Mollusca > Cephalopoda > Sepiida > Sepiolidae > Euprymna > Euprymna scolopes. Next base: position 3,180,732 of record NC_136503.1, on the reverse strand, counting down.
ACAATTTAGATACAATTGATTGTTGGTTTTAAATTGTATTTTTAGTTCGCAAACAAATTGCTATTTACTCGAAGTTTCGTTTTAATTTACTTTCAGTCAAAACGCAATATAGCAATAGTAGTAGTAGTAGTAGTAGTAGTAGTAGTAGTAGTAGTCCTTATTATTTTAATAATAAATAAATAAATTTATAAATATATTTATTTTTTTATTTTTTACTCACTCACTCACTTGGAGTTCTCAGGCAGGTCATTATCACGAATTACTGATAACAACCGATGATGCTCCCTGGAATCTGAGGAAGAAGAGATCTTCCCAGATTTCCAATACTCTCCACTGCTTTTAATAACCTTTTGCAAATAACATTGCATCATTGCAACAGCCGTTTGTCATTAACTTCTAACGGGCAATTGGGATGACAATAAGCCTCTTCGTAGTCATCCAGTGGAGGTTTGATTAGTGATTTCCATCTTTAGTCGTTCCATCCTCCTTGACCCATCCTGACTATCTCGTGTGGCACCAGTCGATGTAGACATTAATATTTTTTTGTGTATGGGGGAAGGGGGGGGTAGTTAACTTAAAATTTACAGTTTCAGTTTCCTTGGTTGCATGTGATGTCCCTCTATCTTTTTGTTTTATTTTTGTTGCAGTTTCCATATTGCCGGTTAGTGTTTATAGCTCATGTGGATTAGTTTCCACATTCAAGGATTTTCCTTATGATTTCAGCTGTTTTAAGGATTACCGACTTTTGTTTAGTCTCAATCTTCCCCATGATTCTGATTTCATTTCGTCTTTTTTTCCAAGTTCTTTCGGACTGTTTCTAGTGCTTCTATAATTATTGATATTATATCGATTTTCTTCAGCTTCCGTATTTCTTTCAGTTTTCTGATAAGTTCCATGTATTGTTTCACTTTTCATCTTTTTAATCTTTATCTATGTTGAGACATCAAAATTTACAATTTAGTAGTTTCTTTCCTTCTGGTTAATTATGATGATGTCTGGTTTCCTTGCTTGGATGATTTTATCAGTTTTTACCTCCATGTTTCAAAGGATTTTGTAGTTTTCGTTTTCCAGTATTGTCTCTGGTTTGGTGCCTATACCAGTTGTCGGCATATTCAAACTGCTTTCCCCATGCAGTCATGTCTGTTCTTGTATTCTTTTAGGACTAGTTTGTTGCATTCAGTTATTATGTGATTTATTGTTTCGTCTTTTTGTCCACAAAATCTACATTTACTGTTTTCCTGTATTTTATCTATTTTAGCTTTATTGCATTGTGCTGTGTAACTGCCAGTAGAGATTCTGTTTCCCTGTTTATGTGTCCTTTTCTTAGTCATGTTCAGTCTTTCTTTTCTCACTTATCTTTTTGCTTCTTCTTCTCCTCTTTGTATTATTATTATTAGTAGTAGTAGTAGTAGTATTAGTAGTAGTAGTAGTAGTAGTAGTAGTAGTAGTAGTAGTAGTAGTAGTAGTAGTAGTAGTAAAATTAGTAGTACACATTTTTTGTCAAAAAATTAATACAACAATAAGGTGTTTTGAAATAGTGCCAAGTGGTATCTTTTTTAAAAATTTTCTGAAAATTCATGTTAACCGGACATTTTGTCAAGTTATTTTCCAAAGTAAAATATTTTCTAAATTCATTATGAATAAATAATAAATAAAAATTGATTAATTAATGTTAATGCTAAAAGGTTAATTTTAACTTATTTTAAACGTTTAGCATAATTAATTAAATTAAAAGGCATCTCAGAAATGAAGGAAAAGTTTGTCAAGTGGATATTCATTTTGTAGTCCTCATTTGATCGGAAGAAAAATGGGTGAAAACGAAACCTCAAGTATGTCAAAAAGTGTAAGAAAATGGAATGAAAAAGAATTTTTCTGGATAATGTCATAATCATTCGACATGTCATAATCATTTGACATGTCATAATCATTTGACATGTCATAATCATTCGACATGTCATAATCATTTGACATGTCATAATCATTCGACATGTCATAATCATTCGACATGTCATAATCATTTGACATGTCATAATCATTTGACATGTCATAATCATTCGACATGTCATAATCATTTGACATGTCATAATCATTTGACACGTAAGAATAAACTGGATAATGTCATAATCATTTGACATGTAAGAATAAACTGGATAATGTCATAATCATTCGACACGTAAGAATAAACTGGATAATGTCATAATCATTTGACACGTAAGAATAAACTGGATAATGTCATAATCATTCGACACGTAAGAATAAACTGGATAATGTCATAATCATTCGACATGTAAGAATAAACTGGATAATGTCATAATCATTCGACATGTAAGAATAAACTGGATAATGTCATAATCATTTGACACGTAAGAATAAACTGGATAATGTCATAATCATTCGACATGTAAGAATAAACTGGATAATGTCATAATCATTCGACACGTAAGAATAAACTGGATAATGTCATAATCATTTGACATGTAAGAATAAACTGGATAATGTCATAATCATTTGACACGTAAGAATAAACTGGATAATGTTATAATCATTCGACACGTAAGAATAAACTGGATAATGTCATAATCATTCGACATGTAAGAATAAACTGGATAATGTCATAATCATTTGACATGTAAGAATAAACTGGATAATGTCATAATCATTCGACACGTAAGAATAAACTGGATAATGTCATAATCATTTGACACGTAAGAATAAACGGGATAATGTCATAATCATTTGACATGTAAGAATAAACTGAATAATGTCATAATCATTTGACACGTAAGAATAAACTGGATAATGTCATAATCATTCGACACGTAAGAATAAACTGGATAATGTCATAATCATTCGACACGTAAGAATAAACTGGATAATGTCATAATCATTTGACATGTAAGAATAAACTGGATAATGTCATAATCATTCGACACGTAAGAATAAACTGGATAATGTCATAATCATTTGACACGTAAGAATAAACTGGATAATGTCATAATCATTTGACATGTAAGAATAAACTGGATAATGTCATAATCATTCGACACGTAAGAATAAACTGGATAATGTCATAATCATTTGACATGTAAGAATAAACTGGATAATGTCATAATCATTTGACATGTAAGAATAAACTGGATAATGTCATAATCATTCGACACGTAAGAATAAACTGGATAATGTCATAATCATTTGACATGTAAGAATAAACTGGATAATGTCATAATACTTCGACACGTAAGAATAAACTGGATAATGTCATAATCATTTGACACGTAAGAATAAACTGGATAATGTCATAATCATTTGACATGTAAGAATAAACTGGATAATGTCATAATCATTCGACACGTAAGAATAAACTGGATAATGTCATAATCATTTGACACGTAAGAATAAACTGGATAATGTCATAATCATTTGACATGTAAGAATAAACTGGATAATGTCATAATCATTCGACACGTAAGAATAAACTGGATAATGTCATAATCATTTGACATGTAAGAATAAACTGGATAATGTCATAATCATTCGACACGTAAGAATAAACTGGATAATGTTATAATCATTCGACATGTAAGAATAAACTGGATAATGTCATAATCATTTGACACGTAAGAATAAACTGGATAATATCATAATCATTCGACACGTAAGAATAAACTGGATAATGTCATAATCATTTGACATGTAAGAATAAACTGGATAATGTCATAATCATTCGACACGTAAGAATAAACTGGATAATGTCATAATCATTTGACACGTAAGAATAAACTGGATAATGTCATAATCATTCGACACGTAAGAATAAACTGGATAATGTCATAATCATTTGACATGTAAGAATAAACTGGATAATGTCATAATCATTCGACACGTAAGAATAAACTGGATAATGTCATAATCATTCGACACGTAAGAATAAACTGGATAATGTCATAATCATTTGACATGTAAGAATAAACTGGATAATGTCATAATCATTCGACACGTAAGAATAAACTGGATAATATCATAATCATTTGACATGTAAGAATAAACTGGATAATGTCATAATCATTCGACATGTAAGAATAAACTGGATAATGTCATAATCATTCGACACGTAAGAATAAACTGGATAATGTCATAATCATTTGACATGTAAGAATAAACTGGATAATGTCATAATCATTTTACATGTAAGAATAAACTGGATAATGTCATAATCATTTGACATGTAAGAATAAACTGGATAATGTCATAATCATTTGACACGTAAGAATAAACTGGATAATATCATAATCATTCGACACGTAAGAATAAACTGGATAATGTCATAATCATTCGACACGTAAGAATAAACTGGATAATGTCATAATCATTTGACATGTAAGAATAAACTGGATAATGTCATAATCATTTTACATGTAAGAATAAACTGGATAATGTCATAATCATTTGACATGTAAGAATAAACTGGATAATGTCATAATCATTTGACACGTAAGAATAAACTGGATAATATCATAATCATTTGACACGTAAGAATAAACTGGATAATGTCATAATCATTTGACACGTAAGAATAAACTGGATAATGTCATAATCATTTGACACGTAAGAATAAACTGGATAATATCATAATCATTCGACACGTAAGAATAAACTGGATAATGTCATAATCATTTGACATGTAAGAATAAACTGGATAATGTCATAATCATTCGACATGTAAGAATAAACTGGATAATATCATAATCATTTGACACGTAAGAATAAACTGGATAATGTCATAATCATTCGACACGTAAGAATAAACTGGATAATATCATAATCATTCGACACGTAAGAATAAACTGGATAATATCATAATCATTCGACACGTAAGAATAAACTGGATAATATCATAATCATTCGACACGTAAGAATAAACTGGATAATATCATAATCATTTGACATGTAAGAATAAACTGGATAATGTCATAATCATTTGACATGTAAGAATAAACTGGATAATGTCATAATCATTCGACATGTAAGAATAAACTGGATAATGTCATAATCATTCGACACGTAAGAATAAACTGGATAATGTCATAATCATTTGACATGTAAGAATAAACTGGATAATGTCATAATCATTTGACATGTAAGAATAAACTGGATAATATCATAATCATTCGACATGTAAGAATAAACTGGATAATATCATAATCATTCGACACGTAAGAATAAACTGGATAATGTCATAATCATTTGACATGTAAGAATAAACTGGATAATGTCATAATCATTCGACATGTAAGAATAAACTGGATAATGTCATAATCATTTGACATGTAAGAATAAACTGGATAATATCATAATCATTCGACATGTAAGAATAAACTGGATAATGTCATAATCATTCGACACGTAAGAATAAACTGGATAATGTCATAATCATTTGACACGTAAGAATAAACTGGATAATATCATAATCATTCGACATGTAAGAATAAACTGGATAATGTCATAATCATTTGACACGTAAGAATAAACTGGATAATATCATAATCATTTGACACGTAAGAATAAACTGGATAATGTCATAATCATTTGACATGTAAGAATAAACTGGATAATGTCATAATCATTCGACATGTAAGAATAAACTGGATAATGTCATAATCATTCGACATGTAAGAATAAACTGGATAATGTCATAATCATTCGACATGTAAGAATAAACTGGATAATGTCATAATCATTCGACACGTAAGAATAAACTGGATAATGTCATAATCATTCGACACGTAAGAATAAACTGGATAATGTCATAATCATTCGACATGTAAGAATAAACTGGATAATGTCATAATCATTTGACACGTAAGAATAAACTGGATAATGTCATAATCATTCGACACGTAAGAATAAACTGGATAATGTCATAATCATTTGACATGTAAGAATAAACTGGATAATGTCATAATCATTTGACATGTAAGAATAAACTGGATAATATCATAATCATTCGACATGTAAGAATAAACTGGATAATATCATAATCATTCGACACGTAAGAATAAACTGGATAATGTCATAATCATTCGACACGTAAGAATAAACTGGATAATATCATAATCATTTGACATGTAAGAATAAACTGGATAATGTCATAATCATTTGACATGTAAGAATAAACTGGATAATATCATAATCATTCGACATGTAAGAATAAACTGGATAATATCATAATCATTCGACACGTAAGAATAAACTGGATAATGTCATAATCATTTGACATGTAAGAATAAACTGGATAATGTCATAATCATTCGACATGTAAGAATAAACTGGATAATGTCATAATCATTCGACATGTAAGAATAAACTGGATAATGTCATAATCATTCGACATGTAAGAATAAACTGGATAATGTCATAATCATTCGACACGTAAGAATAAACTGGATAATGTCATAATCATTCGACACGTAAGAATAAACTGGATAATGTCATAATCATTCGACATGTAAGAATAAACTGGATAATGTCATAATCATTTGACACGTAAGAATAAACTGGATAATGTCATAATCATTCGACACGTAAGAATAAACTGGATAATGTCATAATCATTTGACATGTAAGAATAAACTGGATAATGTCATAATCATTTGACATGTAAGAATAAACTGGATAATATCATAATCATTCGACATGTAAGAATAAACTGGATAATATCATAATCATTCGACACGTAAGAATAAACTGGATAATGTCATAATCATTCGACACGTAAGAATAAACTGGATAATGTCATAATCATTCGACACGTAAGAATAAACTGGATAATGTCATAATCATTCGACATGTAAGAATAAACTGGATAATGTCATAATCATTTGACACGTAAGAATAAACTGGATAATGTCATAATCATTCGACACGTAAGAATAAACTGGATAATGTCATAATCATTTGACATGTAAGAATAAACTGGATAATGTCATAATCATTTGACATGTAAGAATAAACTGGATAATATCATAATCATTCGACATGTAAGAATAAACTGGATAATATCATAATCATTCGACACGTAAGAATAAACTGGATAATGTCATAATCATTCGACACGTAAGAATAAACTGGATAATATCATAATCATTTGACATGTAAGAATAAACTGGATAATGTCATAATCATTTGACATGTAAGAATAAACTGGATAATATCATAATCATTCGACATGTAAGAATAAACTGGATAATATCATAATCATTCGACACGTAAGAATAAACTGGATAATGTCATAATCATTTGACATGTAAGAATAAACTGGATAATGTCATAATCATTCGACATGTAAGAATAAACTGGATAATGTCATAATCATTCGACATGTAAGAATAAACTGGATAATGTCATAATCATTCGACATGTAAGAATAAACTGGATAATGTCATAATCATTCGACACGTAAGAATAAACTGGATAATGTCATAATCATTCGACACGTAAGAATAAACTGGATAATGTCATAATCATTCGACATGTAAGAATAAACTGGATAATGTCATAATCATTTGACACGTAAGAATAAACTGGATAATGTCATAATCATTCGACACGTAAGAATAAACTGGATAATGTCATAATCATTTGACATGTAAGAATAAACTGGATAATGTCATAATCATTTGACATGTAAGAATAAACTGGATAATATCATAATCATTCGACATGTAAGAATAAACTGGATAATATCATAATCATTCGACACGTAAGAATAAACTGGATAATGTCATAATCATTTGACATGTAAGAATAAACTGGATAATGTCATAATCATTTGACATGTAAGAATAAACTGGATAATATCATAATCATTCGACATGTAAGAATAAACTGGATAATATCATAATCATTCGACACGTAAGAATAAACTGGATAATGTCATAATCATTTGACATGTAAGAATAAACTGGATAATGTCATAATCATTCGACATGTAAGAATAAACTGGATAATGTCAAAATCATTCGACATGTAAGAATAAACTGGATAATGTCATAATCATTCGACATGTAAGAATAAACTGGATAATGTCATAATCATTCGACACGTAAGAATAAACTGGATAATGTCATAATCATTCGACACGTAAGAATAAACTGGATAATGTCATAATCATTCGACATGTAAGAATAAACTGGATAATGTCATAATCATTTGACATGTAAGAATAAACTGGATAATATCATAATCATTCGACATGTAAGAATAAACTGGATAATGTCATAATCATTCGACACGTAAGAATAAACTGGATAATGTCATAATCATTCGACACGTAAGAATAAACTGGATAATGTCATAATCATTTGACACGTAAGAATAAACTGGATAATGTCATAATCATTCGACACGTAAGAATAAACTGGATAATGTCATAATCATTTGACACGTAAGAATAAACTGGATAATGTCATAATCATTTGACATGTAAGAATAAACTGGATAATGTCATAATCATTTGACACGTAAGAATAAACTGGATAATGTCATAATCATTTGACATGTAAGAATAAACTGGATAATGTCATAATCATTCGACACGTAAGAATAAACTGGATAATGTCATAATCAGTTGACATGTAAGAATAAACTGGATAATGTCATAATCATTTGACATGTAAGAATAAACTGGATAATGTCATAATCATTTGACATGTAAGAATAAACTGGATAATGTCATAATCATTTGACACGTAAGAATAAACTGGATAATGTCATAATCATTTGACATGTAAGAATAAACTGGATAATGTCATAATCATTCGACATGTAAGAATAAACTGGATAATGTCATAATCATTTGACACGTAAGAATAAACTGGATAATGTCATAATCATTCGACATGTAAGAATAAACTGGATAATGTCATAATCATTTGACATGTAAGAATAAACTGGATAATGTCATAATCATTCGACACGTAAGAATAAACTGGATAATGTCATAATAATTTGACACGTAAGAATAAACTGGATAATGTCATAATCATTTTACATGTAAGAATAAACTGGATAATGTCATAATCATTCGACATGTAAGAATAAACTGGATAATGTCATAATCATTCGACATGTAAGAATAAACTGGATAATGTCATAATCATTCGACACGTAAGAATAAACTGGATAATGTCATAATCATTCGACACGTAAGAATAAACTGGATAATGTCATAATCATTCGACATGTAAGAATAAACTGGATAATATCATAATCATTCGACATGTAAGAATAAACTGGATAATGTCATAATCAGTTGACATGTAAGAATAAACTGGATAATGTCATAATCATTCGACACGTAAGAATAAACTGGATAATGTCATAATCATTCGACATGTAAGAATAAACTGGATAATGTCATAATCATTCGACATGTAAGAATAAACTGGATAATGTCATAATCATTCGACACGTAAGAATAAACTGGATAATGTCATAATCATTCGACACGTAAGAATAAACTGGATAATGTCATAATCATTCGACATGTAAGAATAAACTGGATAATGTCATAATCATTCGACATGTAAGAATAAACTGGATAATGTCATAATCATTCGACACGTAAGAATAAACTGGATAATGTCATAATCATTCGACACGTAAGAATAAACTGGATAATATCATAATCATTCGACATGTAAGAATAAACTGGATAATATCATAATCATTCGACATGTAAGAATAAACTGGATAATGTCATAATCATTCGACATGTAAGAATAAACTGGATAATGTCATAATCATTCGACACGTAAGAATAAACTGGATAATGTCATAATCATTCGACACGTAAGAATAAACTGGATAATATCATAATCATTCGACATGTAAGAACAAACTGGATAATGTCATAATCATTCGACATGTAAGAATAAACTGGATAATGTCATAATCATTTGACACGTAAGAATAAACTGGATAATATCATAATCATTTGACACGTAAGAATAAACTGGATAATGTCATAATCATTCGACACGTAAGAATAAACTGGATAATGTCATAATCATTTGACATGTAAGAATAAACTGGATAATGTCATAATCATTTTACATGTAAGAATAAACTGGATAATGTCATAATCATTTGACATGTAAGAATAAACTGGATAATGTCATAATCATTTGACACGTAAGAATAAACTGGATAATATCATAATCATTCGACACGTAAGAATAAACTGGATAATATCATAATCATTTGACACGTAAGAATAAACTGGATAATGTCATAATCATTTGACATGTAAGAATAAACTGGATAATATCATAATCATTTGACACGTAAGAATAAACTGGATAATATCATAATCATTCGACATGTAAGAATAAACTGGATAATGTCATAATCATTCGACACGTAAGAATAAACTGGATAATATCATAATCATTCGACATGTAAGAATAAACTGGATAATATCATAATCATTCGACATGTAAGAATAAACTGGATAATGTCATAATCATTCGACACGTAAGAATAAACTGGATAATGTCATAATCATTCGACACGTAAGAATAAACTGGATAATGTCATAATCATTCGACATGTAAGAATAAACTGGATAATATTATAATCATTCGACATGTAAGAATAAACTGGATAATATCATAATCATTCGACACGTAAGAATAAACTGGATAATATCATAATCATTCGACACGTAAGAATAAACTGGATAATGTCATAATCATTTGACATGTAAGAATAAACTGGATAATGTCATAATCATTTGACACGTAAGAATAAACTGGATAATGTCATAATAATTTGACACGTAAAAATAAACTGGATAATATCATAATCATTCGACATGTAAGAATAAACTGGATAATGTCATAATCATTCGACACGTAAGAATAAACTGGATAATGTCATAATCATTTGACACGTAAGAATAAACTGGATAATATCATAATCATTCGACATGTAAGAATAAACTGGATAATGTCATAATCATTTGACACGTAAGAATAAACTGGATAATATCATAATCATTTGACACGTAAGAATAAACTGGATAATGTCATAATCATTTGACATGTAAGAATAAACTGGATAATGTCATAATCATTCGACATGTAAGAATAAACTGGATAATGTCATAATCATTCGACATGTAAGAATAAACTGGATAATGTCATAATCATTCGACATGTAAGAATAAACTGGATAATGTCATAATCATTCGACACGTAAGAATAAACTGGATAATGTCATAATCATTCGACACGTAAGAATAAACTGGATAATGTCATAATCATTCGACATGTAAGAATAAACTGGATAATATCATAATCATTCGACATGTAAGAATAAACTGGATAATATCATAATCATTCGACACGTAAGAATAAACTGGATAATGTCATAATCATTTGACATGTAAGAATAAACTGGATAATATCATAATCATTCGACATGTAAGAATAAACTGGATAATGTCATAATCATTCGACACGTAAGAATAAACTGGATAATGTCATAATCATTCGACACGTAAGAAGAAACTGGATAATGTCATAATCATTCGACATGTAAGAATAAACTGGATAATATCATAATCATTCGACATGTAAGAATAAACTGGATAATATCATAATCATTCGACACGTAAGAATAAACTGGATAATATCATAATCATTTGACACGTAAGAATAAACTGGATAATGTCATAATCATTTGACACGTAAGAATAAACTGGATAATATCATAATCATTCGACATGTAAGAATAAACTGGATAATGTCATAATCATTCGACATGTAAGAATAAACTGGATAATATCATAATCATTCGACATGTAAGAATAAACTGGATAATATCATAATCATTCGACATGTAAGAATAAACTGGATAATGTCATAATCATTCGACATGTAAGAATAAACTGGATAATGTCATAATCATTCGACACGTAAGAATAAACTGGATAATGTCATAATCATTCGACATGTAAGAATAAACTGGATAATGTCATAATCATTCGACATGTAAGAATAAACTGGATAATATCATAATCATTCGACATGTAAGAATAAACTGGATAATATCATAATCATTCGACACGTAAGAATAAACTGGATAATGTCATAATCATTTGACACGTAAGAATAAACTGGATAATATCATAATCATTTGACACGTAAGAATAAACTGGATAATATCATAATCATTTGACACGTAAGAATAAACTGGATAATATCATAATCATTTGACACGTAAGAATAAACTGGATAATGTCATAATCATTTGACACGTAAGAATAAACTGGATAATATCATAATCATTCGACATGTAAGAATAAACTGGATAATGTCATAATCATTCGACATGTAAGAATAAACTGGATAATATCATAATCATTCGACATGTAAGAATAAACTGGATAATATCATAATCATTCGACATGTAAGAATAAACTGGATAATGTCATAATCATTCGACATGTAAGAATAAACTGGATAATGTCATAATCATTCGACACGTAAGAATAAACTGGATAATGTCATAATCATTCGACATGTAAGAATAAACTGGATAATGTCATAATCATTCGACATGTAAGAATAAACTGGATAATATCATAATCATTCGACATGTAAGAATAAACTGGATAATATCATAATCATTCGACACGTAAGAATAAACTGGATAATGTCATAATCATTTGACACGTAAGAATAAACTGGATAATATCATAATCATTTGACACGTAAGAATAAACTGGATAATATCATAATCATTTGACACGTAAGAATAAACTGGATAATATCATAATCATTTGACACGTAAGAATAAACTGGATAATGTCATAATCATTCGACATGTAAGAATAAACTGGATAATATCATAATCATTCGACATGTAAGAATAAACTGGATAATATCATAATCATTCGACACGTAAGAATAAACTGGATAATATCATAATCATTTGACACGTAAGAATAAACTGGATAATATCATAATCATTTGACACGTAAGAATAAACTGGATAATGTCATAATCATTTGACACGTAAGAATAAACTGGATAATATCATAATCATTTGACACGTAAGAATAAACTGGATAATATCATAATCATTTGACACGTAAGAATAAACTGGATAATGTCATAATCATTCGACATGTAAGAATAAACTGGATAATATCATAATCATTCGACATGTAAGAATAAACTGGATAATATCATAATCATTCGACACGTAAGAATAAACTGGATAATATCATAATCATTTGACACGTAAGAATAAACTGGATAATATCATAATCATTTGACACGTAAGAATAAACTGGATAATATCATAATCATTCGACACGTAAGAATAAACTGGATAATGTCATAATCATTCGACATGTAAGAATAAACTGGATAATATCATAATCATTCGACATGTAAGAATAAACTGGATAATATCATAATCATTCGACACGTAAGAATAAACTGGATAATATCATAATCATTCGACATGTAAGAATAAACTGGATAATGTCATAATCATTCGACATGTAAGAATAAACTGGATAATGTCATAATCATTCGACATGTAAGAATAAACTGGATAATGTCATAATCATTCGACACGTAAGAATAAACTGGATAATGTCATAATCATTCGACATGTAAGAATAAACTGGATAATATCATAATCATTCGACACGTAAGAATAAACTGGATAATGTCATAATCATTTGACATGTAAGAATAAACTGGATAATGTCATAATCATTCGACACGTAAGAATAAACTGGATAATGTCATAATCATTCGACACGTAAGAATAAACTGGATAATATCATAATCATTCGACACGTAAGAATAAACTGGATAATGTCATAATCATTTGACACGTAAGAATAAACTGGATAATGTCATAATCATTTGACATGTAAGAATAAACTGGATAATGTCATAATCATTCGACACGTAAGAATAAACTGGATAATATCATAATCATTCGACATGTAAGAATAAACTGGATAATGTCATAATCATTCGACATGTAAGAATAAACTGGATAATATCATAATCATTCGACATGTAAGAATAAACTGGATAATATCATAATCATTCGACACGTAAGAATAAACTGGATAATGTCATAATCATTTGACATGTAAGAATAAACTGGATAATATCATAATCATTCGACATGTAAGAATAAACTGGATAATGTCATAATCATTCGACACGTAAGAATAAACTGGATAATGTCATAATCATTCGACACGTAAGAATAAACTGGATAATGTCATAATCATTCGACATGTAAGAATAAACTGGATAATATCATAATCATTCGACATGTAAGAATAAACTGGATAATATCATAATCATTCGACACGTAAGAATAAACTGGATAATGTCATAATCATTTGACATGTAAGAATAAACTGGATAATATCATAATCATTCGACATGTAAGAATAAACTGGATAATGTCATAATCATTCGACACGTAAGAATAAACTGGATAATGTCATAATCATTTGACACGTAAGAATAAACTGGATAATATCATAATCATTCGACATGTAAGAATAAACTGGATAATGTCATAATCATTTGACACGTAAGAATAAACTGGATAATATCATAATCATTTGACACGTAAGAATAAACTGGATAATGTCATAATCATTTGACATGTAAGAATAAACTGGATAATGTCATAATCATTCGACATGTAAGAATAAACTGGATAATGTCATAATCATTCGACACGTAAGAATAAACTGGATAATGTCATAATCATTCGACATGTAAGAATAAACTGGATAATGTCATAATCATTCGACATGTAAGAATAAACTGGATAATATCATAATCATTCGACATGTAAGAATAAACTGGATAATATCATAATCATTCGACACGTAAGAATAAACTGGATAATGTCATAATCATTTGACACGTAAGAATAAACTGGATAATATCATAATCATTTGACACGTAAGAATAAACTGGATAATATCATAATCATTTGACACGTAAGAATAAACTGGATAATGTCATAATCATTCGACATGTAAGAATAAACTGGATAATATCATAATCATTCGACATGTAAGAATAAACTGGATAATATCATAATCATTCGACACGTAAGAATAAACTGGATAATATCATAATCATTTGACACGTAAGAATAAACTGGATAATATCATAATCATTTGACACGTAAGAATAAACTGGATAATGTCATAATCATTTGACACGTAAGAATAAACTGGATAATATCATAATCATTTGACACGTAAGAATAAACTGGATAATATCATAATCATTTGACACGTAAGAATAAACTGGATAATGTCATAATCATTCGACATGTAAGAATAAACTGGATAATATCATAATCATTCGACATGTAAGAATAAACTGGATAATATCATAATCATTCGACACGTAAGAATAAACTGGATAATATCATAATCATTTGACACGTAAGAATAAACTGGATAATATCATAATCATTTGACACGTAAGAATAAACTGGATAATATCATAATCATTCGACACGTAAGAATAAACTGGATAATGTCATAATCATTCGACATGTAAGAATAAACTGGATAATATCATAATCATTCGACATGTAAGAATAAACTGGATAATATCATAATCATTCGACACGTAAGAATAAACTGGATAATGTCATAATCATTTGACATGTAAGAATAAACTGGATAATATCATAATCATTCGACATGTAAGAATAAACTGGATAATGTCATAATCATTCGACACGTAAGAATAAACTGGATAATGTCATAATCATTCGACACGTAAGAATAAACTGGATAATGTCATAATCATTCGACATGTAAGAATAAACTGGATAATATCATAATCATTCGACATGTAAGAATAAACTGGATAATATCATAATCATTCGACACGTAAGAATAAACTGGATAATGTCATAATCATTTGACATGTAAGAATAAACTGGATAATATCATAATCATTCGACATGTAAGAATAAACTGGATAATGTCATAATCATTCGACACGTAAGAATAAACTGGATAATGTCATAATCATTTGACACGTAAGAATAAACTGGATAATATCATAAGCATTCGACATGTAAGAATAAACTGGATAATGTCATAATCATTTGACACGTAAGAATAAACTGGATAATATCATAATCATTTGACACGTAAGAATAAACTGGATAATGTCATAATCATTTGACATGTAAGAATAAACTGGATAATGTCATAATCATTCGACATGTAAGAATAAACTGGATAATGTCATAATCATTCGACACGTAAGAATAAACTGGATAATGTCATAATCATTCGACATGTAAGAATAAACTGGATAATGTCATAATCATTCGACATGTAAGAATAAACTGGATAATATCATAATCATTCGACATGTAAGAATAAACTGGATAATATCATAATCATTCGACACGTAAGAATAAACTGGATAATGTCATAATCATTTGACACGTAAGAATAAACTGGATAATATCATAATCATTTGACACGTAAGAATAAACTGGATAATATCATAATCATTTGACACGTAAGAATAAACTGGATAATGTCATAATCATTCGACATGTAAGAATAAACTGGATAATATCATAATCATTCGACATGTAAGAATAAACTGGATAATATCATAATCATTCGACACGTAAGAATAAACTGGATAATATCATAATCATTTGACACGTAAGAATAAACTGGATAATATCATAATCATTTGACACGTAAGAATAAACTGGATAATGTCATAATCATTCGACACGTAAGAATAAACTGGATAATGTCATAATCATTCGACATGTAAGAATAAACTGGATAATGTCATAATCATTCGACACGTAAGAATAAACTGGATAATATCATAATCATTCGACACGTAAGAATAAACTGGATAATATCATAATCATTCGACATGTAAGAATAAACTGGATAATGTCATAATCATTCGACATGTAAGAATAAACTGGATAATGTCATAATCATTCGACATGTAAGAATAAACTGGATAATGTCATAATCATTCGACACGTAAGAATAAACTGGATAATGTCATAATCATTCGACATGTAAGAATAAACTGGATAATATCATAATCATTCGACATGTAAGAATAAACTGGATAATATCATAATCATTCGACATGTAAGAATAAACTGGATAATGTCATAATCATTCGACATGTAAGAATAAACTGGATAATGTCATAATCATTCGACATGTAAGAATAAACTGGATAATGTCATAATCATTCGACACGTAAGAATAAACTGGATAATGTCATAATCATTCGACATGTAAGAATAAACTGGATAATATCATAATCATTCGACATGTAAGAATAAACTGGATAATGTCATAATCATTCGACATGTAAGAATAAACTGAATAATGTCATAATCATTCGACACGTAAGAATAAACTGGATAATATCATAATCATTCGACACGTAAGAATAAACTGGATAATGTCATAATCATTTGACACGTAAGAATAAACTGGATAATATCATAATCATTTGACACGTAAGAATAAACTGGATAATATCATAATCATTCGACATGTAAGAATAAACTGGATAATGTCATAATCATTCGACATGTAAGAATAAACTGGATAATATCATAATCATTCGACATGTAAGAATAAACTGGATAATGTCATAATCATTCGACACGTAAGAATAAACTGAATAATGTCATAATCATTCGACACGTAAGAATAAACTGAATAATGTCATAATCATTTGACACGTAAGAATAAACTGGATAATATCATAATCATTCGACACGTAAGAATAAACTGGATAATGTCATAATCATTTGACACGTAAGAATAAACTGGATAATATCATAATCATTTGACACGTAAGAATAAACTGGATAATATCATAATCATTCGACATGTAAGAATAAACTGGATAATGTCATAATCATTCGACATGTAAGAATAAACTGGATAATATCATAATCATTCGACATGTAAGAATAAACTGGATAATGTCATAATCATTCGACACGTAAGAATAAACTGAATAATGTCATAATCATTCGACACGTAAGAATAAACTGGATAATATCATAATCATTCGACACGTAAGAATAAACTGGATAATGTCATAATCATTTGACACGTAAGAATAAACTGGATAATATCATAATCATTTGACACGTAAGAATAAACTGGATAATATCATAATCATTCGACACGTAAGAATAAACTGAATAATGTCATAATCATTTGACATGTAAGAATAAACTGGATAATGTCATAATCATTCGACACGTAAGAATAAACTGGATAATATCATAATCATTCGACACGTAAGAATAAACTGGATAATATCATAATCATTTGACATGTAAGAATAAACTGGATAATATCATAATCATTCGACACGTAAGAATAAACTGGATAATATCATAATCATTTGACACGTAAGAATAAACTGGATAATATCATAATCATTTGACACGTAAGAATAAACTGAATAATGTCATAATCATTCGACATGTAAGAATAAACTGGATAATGTCATAATCATTCGACACGTAAGAATAAACTGGATAATATCATAATCATTCGACACGTAAGAATAAACTGGATAATATCATAATCATTTGACACGTAAGAATAAACTGGATAATATCATAATCATTCGACACGTAAGAATAAACTGGATAATATCATAATCATTTGACACGTAAGAATAAACTGGATAATATCATAATCATTCGACACGTAAGAATAAACTGGATAATATCATAATCATTTGACACGTAAGAATAAACTGGATAATATCATAATCATTCGACACGTAAGAATAAACTGGATAATATCATAATCATTTGACACGTAAGAATAAACTGGATAATATCATAATCATTCGACACGTAAGAATAAACTGGATAATATCATAATCATTCGACACGTAAGAATAAACTGGATAATGTCATAATCATTTGACACGTAAGAATAAACTGGATAATATCATAATCATTTGACACGTAAGAATAAACTGGATAATATCATAATCATTCGACACGTAAGAATAAACTGGATAATATCATAATCATTTGACACGTAAGAATAAACTGGATAATATCATAATCATTTGACACGTAAGAATAAACTGGATAATATCATAATCATTCGACACGTAAGAATAAACTGGATAATATCATAATCATTCGACATGTAAGAATAAACTGGATAATGTCATAATCATTCGACACGTAAGAATAAACTGGATAATATCATAATCATTCGACACGTAAGAATAAACTGGATAATGTCATAATCATTTGACACGTAAGAATAAACTGGATAATATCATAATCATTTGACACGTAAGAATAAACTGGATAATATCATAATCATTTGACACGTAAGAATAAACTGGATAATATCATAATCATTCGACACGTAAGAATAAACTGGATAATATCATAATCATTCGACACGTAAGAATAAACTGGATAATATCATAATCATTCGACATGTAAGAATAAACTGGATAATATCATAATCATTTGACACGTAAGAATAAACTGGATAATATCATAATCATTCGACACGTAAGAATAAACTGGATAATATCATAATCATTTGACACGTAAGAATAAACTGGATAATATCATAATCATTCGACATGTAAGAATAAACTGGATAATATCATAATCATTTGACACGTAAGAATAAACTGGATAATATCATAATCATTTGACACGTAAGAATAAACTGGATAATGTCATAATCATTTGACACGTAAGAATAAACTGGATAATATCATAATCATTCGACACGTAAGAATAAACTGGATAATATCATAATCATTCGACATGTAAGAATAAACTGGATAATGTCATAATCATTCGACATGTAAGAATAAACTGGATAATGTCATAATCATTTGACACGTAAGAATAAACTGGATAATATCATAATCATTCGACATGTAAGAATAAACTGGATAATATCATAATCATTTGACACGTAAGAATAAACTGGATAATATCATAATCATTTGACACGTAAGAATAAACTGGATAATGTCATAATCATTTGACACGTAAGAATAAACTGGATAATATCATAATCATTCGACACGTAAGAATAAACTGGATAATATCATAATCATTCGACATGTAAGAATAAACTGGATAATGTCATAATCATTCGACATGTAAGAATAAACTGGATAATGTCATAATCATTTGACACGTAAGAATAAACTGGATAATATCATAATCATTCGACACGTAAGAATAAACTGGATAATATCATAATCATTCGACACGTAAGAATAAACTGGATAATATCATAATCATTTGACACGTAAGAATAAACTGGATAATATCATAATCATTCGACATGTAAGAATAAACTGGATAATATCATAATCATTTGACACGTAAGAATAAACTGGATAATATCATAATCATTCGACACGTAAGAATAAACTGGATAATATCATAATCATTCGACACGTAAGAATAAACTGGATAATATCATAATCATTTGACACGTAAGAATAAACTGGATAATATCATAATCATTCGACATGTAAGAATAAACTGGATAATATCATAATCATTTGACACGTAAGAATAAACTGGATAATATCATAATCATTTGACACGTAAGAATAAACTGGATAATGTCATAATCATTTGACACGTAAGAATAAACTGGATAATATCATAATCATTTGACATGTAAGAATAAACTGGATAATGTCATAATCATTCGACACGTAAGAATAAACTGGATAATATCATAATCATTTGACATGTAAGAATAAACTGGATAATGTCATAATCATTTGACACGTAAGAATAAACTGGATAATATCATAATCATTTGACATGTAAGAATAAACTGGATAATGTCATAATCATTCGACACGTAAGAATAAACTGGATAATGTCATAATCATTCGACACGTAAGAATAAACTGGATAATATCATAATCATTTGACACGTAAGAATAAACTGGATAATATCATAATCATTCGACATGTAAGAATAAACTGGATAATATCATAATCATTCGACACGTAAGAATAAACTGGATAATATCATAATCATTTGACACGTAAGAATAAACTGGATAATATCATAATCATTCGACACGTAAGAATAAACTGAATAATGTCATAATCATTTGACATGTAAGAATAAACTGGATAATGTCATAATCATTCGACACGTAAGAATAAACTGGATAATGTCATAATCATTCGACACGTAAGAATAAACTGGATAATATCATAATCATTCGACACGTAAGAATAAACTGGATAATGTCATAATCATTTGACACGTAAGAATAAACTGAATAATGTCATAATCATTCGACACGTAAGAATAAACTGGATAATATCATAATCATTCGACATGTAAGAATAAACTGGATAATGTCATAATCATTTGACACGTAAGAATAAACTGAATAATGTCATAATCATTTGACATGTAAGAATAAACTGGATAATGTCATAATCATTCGACACGTAAGAATAAACTGGATAATGTCATAATCATTCGACACGTAAGAATAAACTGGATAATATCATAATCATTCGACACGTAAGAATAAACTGGATAATGTCATAATCATTTGACACGTAAGAATAAACTGAATAATGTCATAATCATTTGACATGTAAGAATAAACTGGATAATGTCATAATCATTCGACACGTAAGAATAAACTGAATAATGTCATAATCATTCGACACGTAAGAATAAACTGGATAATATCATAATCATTCGACACGTAAGAATAAACTGGATAATGTCATAATCATTTGACACGTAAGAATAAACTGGATAATGTCATAATCATTTGACACGTAAGAATAAACTGGATAATATCATAATCATTCGACACGTAAGAATAAACTGGATAATATCATAATCATTCGACACGTAAGAATAAACTGGATAATATCATAATCATTTGACACGTAAGAATAAACTGGATAATATCATAATCATTCGACACGTAAGAATAAACTGGATAATATCATAATCATTCGACATGTAAGAATAAACTGGATAATGTCATAATCATTTGACACGTAAGAATAAACTGGATAATGTCATAATCATTTGACATGTAAGAATAAACTGGATAATATCATAATCATTCGACACGTAAGAATAAACTGGATAATATCATAATCATTTGACACGTAAGAATAAACTGGATAATGTCATAATCATTTGACACGTAAGAATAAACTGGATAATATCATAATCATTCGACATGTAAGAATAAACTGGATAATATCATAATCATTTGACACGTTAGAATAAACTGGATAATGTCATAATCATTTGACACGTAAGAATAAACTGGATAATGTCATAATCATTCGACACGTAAGAATAAACTGGATAATATCATAATCATTTGACACGTAAGAATAAACTGGATAATATCATAATCATTTGACACGTAAGAATAAACTGGATAATATCATAATCATTCGACATGTAAGAATAAACTGGATAATATCATAATCATTCGACATGTAAGAATAAACTGGATAATATCATAATCATTCGACACGTAAGAATAAACTGGATAATGTCATAATCATTTGACACGTAAGAATAAACTGGATAATGTCATAATCATTCGACACGTAAGAATAAACTGGATAATATCATAATCATTTGACACGTAAGAATAAACTGGATAATATCATAATCATTTGACACGTAAGAATAAACTGGATAATATCATAATCATTCGACATGTAAGAATAAACTGGATAATATCATAATCATTCGACATGTAAGAATAAACTGGATAATATCATAATCATTCGACATGTAAGAATAAACTGGATAATGTCATAATCATTTGACACGTAAGAATAAACTGGATAATATCATAATCATTTGACACGTAAGAATAAACTGGATAATATCATAATCATTCGACATGTAAGAATAAACTGGATAATATCATAATCATTCGACACGTAAGAATAAACTGGATAATGTCATAATCATTTGACACGTAAGAATAAACTGGATAATATCATAATCATTTGACACGTAAGAATAAACTGGATAATATCATAATCATTTGACACGTAAGAATAAACTGGATAATATCATAATCATTCGACATGTAAGAATAAACTGGATAATGTCATAATCATTCGACATGTAAGAATAAACTGGATAATGTCATAATCATTCGACATGTAAGAATAAACTGGATAATGTCATAATCATTCGACACGTAAGAATAAACTGGATAATGTCATAATCATTCGACATGTAAGAATAAACTGGATAATGTCATAATCATTCGACATGTAAGAATAAACTGGATAATGTCATAATCATTCGACACGTAAGAATAAACTGGATAATGTCATAATCATTCGACACGTAAGAATAAACTGGATAATGTCATAATCATTCGACACGTAAGAATAAACTGGATAATATCATAATCATTCGACACGTAAGAATAAACTGGATAATGTCATAATCATTCGACATGTAAGAATAAACTGGATAATGTCATAATCATTCGACATGTAAGAATAAACTGGATAATGTCATAATCATTCGACATGTAAGAATAAACTGGATAATATCATAATCATTCGACACGTAAGAATAAACTGGATAATATCATAATCATTCGACATGTAAGAATAAACTGGATAATATCATAATCATTCGACATGTAAGAATAAACTGGATAATGTCATAATCATTTGACACGTAAGAATAAACTGGATAATATCATAATCATTTGACACGTAAGAATAAACTGGATAATATCATAATCATTCGACATGTAAGAATAAACTGGATAATATCATAATCATTCGACACGTAAGAATAAACTGGATAATATCATAATCATTCGACATGTAAGAATAAACTGGATAATATCATAATCATTCGACACGTAAGAATAAACTGGATAATATCATAATCATTCGACATGTAAGAATAAACTGGATAATATCATAATCATTTGACATGTAAGAATAAACTGGATAATATCATAATCATTCGACACGTAAGAATAAACTGGATAATATCATAATCATTTGACACGTAAGAATAAACTGGATAATATCATAATCATTCGACATGTAAGAATAAACTGGATAATATCATAATCATTTGACACGTAAGAATAAACTGGATAATATCATAATCATTTGACATGTAAGAATAAACTGGATAATATCATAATCATTCGACATGTAAGAATAAACTGGATAATATCATAATCATTCGACACGTAAGAATAAACTGGATAATGTCATAATCATTCGACATGTAAGAATAAACTGGATAATATCATAATCATTCGACACGTAAGAATAAACTGGATAATGTCATAATCATTCGACACGTAAGAATAAACTGGATAATGTCATAATCATTCGACATGTAAGAATAAACTGGATAATATCATAATCATTCGACATGTAAGAATAAACTGGATAATATCATAATCATTCGACACGTAAGAATAAACTGGATAATGTCATAATCATTTGACACGTAAGAATAAACTGGATAATATCATAATCATTTGACACGTAAGAATAAACTGGATAATATCATAATCATTCGACACGTAAGAATAAACTGGATAATATCATAATCATTCGACATGTAAGAATAAACTGGATAATATCATAATCATTTGACACGTAAGAATAAACTGGATAATGTCATAATCATTTGACACGTAAGAATAAACTGGATAATATCATAATCATTCGACATGTAAGAATAAACTGGATAATGTCATAATCATTTGACACGTAAGAATAAACTGGATAATATCATAATCATTCGACACGTAAGAATAAACTGGATAATATCATAATCATTTGACACGTAAGAATAAACTGGATAATGTCATAATCATTTGACACGTAAGAATAAACTGGATAATATCATAATCATTCGACATGTAAGAATAAACTGGATAATGTCATAATCATTTGACACGTAAGAATAAACTGGATAATATCATAATCATTTGACACGTAAGAATAAACTGGATAATATCATAATCATTTGACACGTAAGAATAAACTGGATAATATCATAATCATTCGACACGTAAGAATAAACTGGATAATATCATAATCATTTGACACGTAAGAATAAACTGGATAATGTCATAATCATTTGACACGTAAGAATAAACTGGATAATATCATAATCATTCGACATGTAAGAATAAACTGGATAATGTCATAATCATTTGACACGTAAGAATAAACTGGATAATATCATAATCATTCGACACGTAAGAATAAACTGGATAATATCATAATCATTCGACACGTAAGAATAAACTGGATAATATCATAATCATTCGACATGTAAGAATAAACTGGATAATATCATAATCATTCGACATGTAAGAATAAACTGGATAATGTCATAATCATTTGACACGTAAGAATAAACTGGATAATATCATAATCATTTGACACGTAAGAATAAACTGGATAATATCATAATCATTCGACATGTAAGAATAAACTGGATAATATCATAATCATTTGACACGTAAGAATAAACTGGATAATATCATAATCATTCGACATGTAAGAATAAACTGGATAATATCATAATCATTCGACACGTAAGAATAAACTGGATAATATCATAATCATTCGACACGTAAGAATAAACTGGATAATATCATAATCATTCGACATGTAAGAATAAACTGGATAATATCATAATCATTCGACATGTAAGAATAAACTGGATAATGTCATAATCATTTGACACGTAAGAATAAACTGGATAATATCATAATCATTTGACACGTAAGAATAAACTGGATAATATCATAATCATTCGACATGTAAGAATAAACTGGATAATGTCATAATCATTTGACACGTAAGAATAAACTGGATAATATCATAATCATTCGACATGTAAGAATAAACTGGATAATGTCATAATCATTTGACACGTAAGAATAAACTGGATAATGTCATAATCATTCGACACGTAAGAATAAACTGGATAATATCATAATCATTTGACACGTAAGAATAAACTGGATAATATCATAATCATTTGACATGTAAGAATAAACTGGATAATATCATAATCATTCGACATGTAAGAATAAACTGGATAATATCATAATCATTCGACACGTAAGAATAAACTGGATAATGTCATAATCATTTGACACGTAAGAATAAACTGAATAATGTCATAATCATTCGACACGTAAGAATAAACTGGATAATATCATAATCATTCGACACGTAAGAATAAACTGGATAATATCATAATCATTTGACACGTAAGAATAAACTGAATAATGTCATAATCATTTGACACGTAAGAATAAACTGGATAATGTCATAATCATTCGACACGTAAGAATAAACTGGATAATATCATAATCATTCGACACGTAAGAATAAACTGGATAATGTCATAATCATTTGACACGTAAGAATAAACTGGATAATGTCATAATCATTTGACACGTAAGAATAAACTGGATAATATCATAATCATTCGACATGTAAGAATAAACTGGATAATGTCATAATCATTTGACACGTAAGAATAAACTGGATAATATCATAATCATTTGACACGTAAGAATAAACTGGATAATGTCATAATCATTTGACACGTAAGAATAAACTGGATAATGTCATAATCATTCGACACGTAAGAATAAACTGGATAATGTCATAATCATTCGACACGTAAGAATAAACTGGATAATGTCATAATCATTTGACATGTAAGAATAAACTGGATAATATCATAATCATTCGACACGTAAGAATAAAACTGGATAATGTCATAATCATTTGACACGTAAGAATAAACTGGATAATATCATAATCATTTGACACGTAAGAATAAACTGGATAATGTCATAATCATTCGACACGTAAGAATAAACTGGATAATGTCATAATCATTTGACACGTAAGAATAAACTGGATAATATCATAATCATTTGACACGTAAGAATAAACTGGATAATGTCATAATCATTTGACACGTAAGAATAAACTGAATAATATCATAATCATTCGACACGTAAGAATAAACTGGATAATATCATAATCATTTGACACGTAAGAATAAACTGGATAATATCATAATCATTCGACACGTAAGAATAAACTGAATAATGTCATAATCATTTGACATGTAAGAATAAACTGGATAATGTCATAATCATTCGACATGTAAGAATAAACTGGATAATGTCATAATCATTTGACACGTATGAATAAACTGGATAATATCATAATCATTCGACACGTAAGAATAAACTGGATAATGTCATAATCATTTGACATGTAAGAATAAACTGGATAATGTCATAATCATTCGACATGTAAGAATAAACTGGATAATGTCATAATCATTCGACACGTAAGAATAAACTGGATAATGTCATAATCATTCGACATGTAAGAATAAACTGGATAATGTCATAATCATTCGACACGTAAGAATAAAACTGGATAATGTCATAATCATTCGACACGTAAGAATAAACTGGATAATATCATAATCATTCGACACGTAAGAATAAACTGGATAATATCATAATCATTCGACACGTAAGAATAAACTGGATAATGTCATAATCATTTGACACGTAAGAATAAACTGGATAATGTCATAATCATTCGACATGTAAGAATAAACTGGATAATATCATAATCATTCGACACGTAAGAATAAACTGGATAATGTCATAATCATTCGACACGTAAGAATAAACTGGATAATGTCATAATCATTTGACATGTAAGAATAAACTGGATAATGTCATAATCATTCGACACGTAAGAATAAACTGGAATAATATCATAATCATTCGACACGTAAGAATAAACTGGATAATGTCATAATCATTCGACACGTAAGAATAAACTGGATAATGTCATAATCATTCGACACGTAAGAATAAACTGGATAATGTCATAATCATTCGACACGTAAGAATAAACTGGATAATATCATAATCATTCGACACGTAAGAATAAACTGGATAATATCATAATCATTCGACACGTAAGAATAAACTGGATAATGTCATAATCATTCGACACGTAAGAATAAACTGGATAATGTCATAATCATTCGACACGTAAGAATAAACTGGATAATGTCATAATCATTTGACACGTAAGAATAAACTGGATAATATCATAATCATTCGACACGTAAGAATAAACTGGATAATATCATAATCATTCAACACGTAAGAATAAACTGGATAATGTCATAATCATTCGACACGTAAGAATAAACTGGATAATGTCATAATCATTTGACACGTAAGAATAAACTGGATAATGTCATAATCATTCGACATGTAAGAATAAACTGGATAATATCATAATCATTCGACACGTAAGAATAAACTGGATAATGTCATAATCATTCGACACGTAAGAATAAACTGGATAATGTCATAATCATTTGACACGTAAGAATAAACTGGATAATGTCATAATCATTCGACATGTAAGAATAAACTGGATAATATCATAATCATTCGACATGTAAGAATAAACTGGATAATATCATAATCATTCGACACGTAAGAATAAACTGGATAATGTCATAATCATTTGACACGTAAGAATAAACTTGATAATATCATAATCATTCGACACGTAAGAATAAACTGGATAATGTCATAATCATTCGACACGTAAGAATAAACTGGATAATGTCATAATCATTCGACACGTAAGAATAAACTGGATAATGTCATAAATCATTTGACACGTAAGAATAAACTGGATAATGTCATAATCATTCGACATGTAAGAATAAACTGGATAATATCATAATCATTCGACACGTAAGAATAAACTGGATAATGTCATAATCATTCGACACGTAAGAATAAACTGGATAATGTCATAATCATTTGACACGTAAGAATAAACTGGATAATGTCATAATCATTCGACATGTAAGAATAAACTGGAAAATATCATAATCATTCGACACGTAAGAATAAACTGGATAATGTCATAATCATTCGACACGTAAGAATAAACTGGATAATGTCATAATCATTCGACACGTAAGAATAAACTGGATAATGTCATAATCATTCGACACGTAAGAATAAACTGGATAATGTCATAATCATTCGACATGTAAGAATAAACTGGATAATATCATAATCATTCGACACGTAAGAATAAACTGGATAATATCATAATCATTCGACACGTAAGAATAAACTGGATAATGTCATAATCATTCGACACGTAAGAATAAACTGGATAATGTCATAATCATTCGACACGTAAGAATAAACTGGATAATGTCATAATCATTCGACATGTAAGAATAAACTGGATAATATCATAATCATTCGACACGTAAGAATAAACTGGATAATGTCATAATCATTTGACACGTAAGAATAAACTGGATAATGTCATAATCATTTGACACGTAAGAATAAACTGGATAATGTCATAATCATTCGACATGTAAGAATAAACTGGATAATATCATAATCATTCGACACGTAAGAATAAACTGGATAATGTCATAATCATTTGACACGTAAGAATAAACTGGATAATATCATAATCATTCGACACGTAAGAATAAACTGGATAATGTCATAATCATTTGACACGTAAGAATAAACTGGATAATGTCATAATCATTCGACACGTAAGAATAAACTGGATAATGTCATAATCATTTGACACGTAAGAATAAACTGGATAATATCATAATCATTCGACACGTAAGAATAAACTGGATAATGTCATAATCATTTGACACGTAAGAATAAACTGGATAATATCATAATCATTCGACACGTAAGAATAAACTGGATAATGTCATAATCATTTGACACGTAAGAATAAACTGGATAATATCATAATCATTCGACACGTAAGAATAAACTGGATAATATCATAATCATTTGACACGTAAGAATAAACTGGATAATGTCATAATCATTCGACACGTAAGAATAAACTGGATAATGTCATAATCATTCGACACGTAAGAATAAACTGGATAATGTCATAATCATTCGACACGTAAGAATAAACTGGATAATATCATAATCATTCGACACGTAAGAATAAACTGGATAATATCATAATCATTCGACACGTAAGAATAAACTGGATAATGTCATAATCATTCGACACGTAAGAATAAACTGGATAATGTCATAATCATTCGACACGTAAGAATAACTGGATAATGTCATAATCATTCGACACGTAAGAATAAACTGGATAATGTCATAATCATTCGACATGTAAGAATAAACTGGATAATATCATAATCATTCGACACGTAAGAATAAACTGGATAATATCATAATCATTCGACACGTAAGAATAAACTGGATAATGTCATAATCATTTGACATGTAAGAATAAACTGGATAATGTCATAATCATTCGACACGTAAGAATAAACTGGATAATGTCATAATCATTCGACACGTAAGAATAAACTGGATAATGTCATAATCATTCGACACGTAAGAATAAACTGGATAATGTCATAATCAGTTGACATGTAAGAATAAAACTGGATAATATCATAATCATTCGACACGTAAGAATAAACTGGATAATATCATAATCATTCGACACGTAAGAATAAACTGGATAATGTCATAATCATTTGACATGTAAGAATAAACTGGATAATGTCATAATCATTCGACATGTAAGAATAAACTGGATAATATCATAATCATTCGACACGTAAGAATAAACTGGATAATGTCATAATCATTTGACACGTAAGAATAAACTGGATAATGTCATAATCATTTGACACGTAAGAATAAACTGGATAATGTCATAATCATTCGACACGTAAGAATAAACTGGATAATGTCATAATCATTTGACATGTAAGAATAAACTGGATAATGTCATAATCATTCGACACGTAAGAATAAACTGGATAATGTCATAATCATTTGACATGTAAGAATAAACTGGATAATGTCATAATCATTCGACACGTAAGAATAAACTGGATAATGTCATAATCATTCGACACGTAAGAATAAACTGGATAATGTCATAATCATTCGACACGTAAGAATAAACTGGATAATGTCATAATCAGTTGACATGTAAGAATAAACTGGATAATATCATAATCATTCGACACGTAAGAATAAACTGGATAATATCATAATCATTTCGACACGTAAGAATAAACTGGATAATGTCATAATCATTTGACATGTAAGAATAAACTGGATAATGTCATAATCATTCGACATGTAAGAATAAACTGGATAATATCATAATAATTCGACACGTAAGAATAAACTGGATAATGTCATAATAATTTGACACGTAAGAATAAACTGGATAATGTCATAATCATTTGACACGTAAGAATAAACTGGATAATGTCATAATCATTCGACATGTAAGAATAAACTGGATAATATCATAATCATTCGACACGTAAGAATAAACTGGATAATGTCATAATCATTCGACACGTAAGAATAAACTGGATAATATCATAATCATTCGACACGTAAGAATAAACTGGATAATGTCATAATCATTCGACATGTAAGAATAAACTGGATAATATCATAATCATTCGACACGTAAGAATAAACTGGATAATGTCATAATCATTTGACACGTAAGAATAAACTGGATAATGTCATAATCATTTGACACGTAAGAATAAACTGGATAATGTCATAATCATTCGACATGTAAGAATAAACTGGATAATGTCATAATCATTTGACACGTAAGAATAAACTGGATAATGTCATAATCATTCGACACGTAAGAATAAACTGGATAATGTCATAATCATTCGACATGTAAGAATAAACTGGATAATGTCATAATCATTCGACACGTAAGAATAAACTGGATAATGTCATAATCATTTGACACGTAAGAATAAACTGGATAATGTCATAATCATTCGACACGTAAGAATAAACTGGATAATGTCATAATCATTTGACACGTAAGAATAAACTGGATAATGTCATAATCATTTGACACGTAAGAATAAACTGGATAATGTCATAATCATTTGACACGTAAGAATAAACTGGATAATGTCATAATCATTTGACACGTAAGAATAAACTGGATAATGTCATAATCATTTGACATGTAAGAATAAACTGGATAATGTCATAATCATTTGACACGTAAGAATAAACTGGATAATGTCATAATCATTCGACACGTAAGAATAAACTGGATAAATCATAATCATTCGACACGTAAGAATAAACTGGATAATGTCATAATCATTCGACATGTAAGAATAAACTGGATAATATCATAATCATTCGACACGTAAGAATAAACTGGATAATGTCATAATCATTTGACACGTAAGAATAAACTGGATAATGTCATAATCATTTGACACATAAGAATAAACTGGATAATGTCATAATCATTCGACATGTAAGAATAAACTGGATAATGTCATAATCATTTGACACGTAAGAATAAACTGGATAATATCATAATCATTCGACACGTAAGAATAAACTGGATAATATCATAATCATTCGACACGTAAGAATAAACTGGATAATATCATAATCATTTGACACGTAAGAATAAACTGGATAATGTCATAATCATTTGACACGTAAGAATAAACTGGATAATGTCATAATCATTTGACACGTAAGAATAAACTGGATAATGTCATAATCATTCGACCTGTAAGAATAAACTGGATAATATCATAATCATTTGACACGTAAGAATAAACTGGATAATATCATAATCATTCGACACGTAAGAATAAACTGGATAATGTCATAATCATTTGACACGTAAGAATAAACTGGATAATATCATAATCATTCGACACGTAAGAATAAACTGGATAATGTCAAAATCATTTGACACGTAAGAATAAACTGGATAATGTCATAATCATTTGACACGTAAGAATAAACTGGATAATATCATAATCATTCGACACGTAAGAATAAACTGGATAATGTCATAATCATTCGACACGTAAGAATAAACTGGATAATATCATAATCATTCGATACGTAAGAATAAACTGGATAATGTCATAATCATTTGACATGTAAGAATAAACTGGATAATGTCATAATCATTTGACACGTAAGAATAAACTGGATAATGTCATAATCATTCGACACGTAAGAATAAACTGGATAATGTCATAATCATTCGACACGTAAGAATAAACTGGATAATGTCATAATCATTTGACATGTAAGAATAAACTGGATAATGTCATAATCATTTGACACGTAAGAATAAACTGGATAATGTCATAATCATTCGACACGTAAGAATAAACTGGATAATATCATAATCATTCGACACGTAAGAATAAACTGGATAATGTCATAATCATTTGACATGTAAGAATAAACTGGATAATGTCATAATCATTTGACACGTAAGAATAAACTGGATAATGTCATAATCATTCGACACGTAAGAATAAACTGGATAATGTCATAATCATTCGACACGTAAGAATAAACTGGATAATGTCATAATCATTCGACACGTAAGAATAAACTGGATAATATCATAATCATTCGACACGTAAGAATAAACTGGATAATGTCATAATCATTCGACACGTAAGAATAAACTGGATAATGTCATAATCATTTGACACGTAAGAATAAACTGGATAATGTCATAATCATTTGACATGTAAGAATAAACTGGATAATGTCATAATCATTTGACACGTAAGAATAAACTGGATAATGTCATAATCATTCGACACGTAAGAATAAACTGGATAATGTCATAATCATTCGACACGTAAGAATAAACTGGATAATATCATAATCATTTGACACGTAAGAATAAACTGGATAATATCATAATCATTCGACACGTAAGAATAAACTGGATAATGTCATAATCATTCGACACGTAAGAATAAACTGGATAATGTCATAATCATTTGACATGTAAGAATAAACTGGATAATATCATAATCATTTGACACGTAAGAATAAACTGGATAATGTCATAATCATTTGACATGTAAGAATAAACTGGATAATATCATAATCATTTGACACGTAAGAATAAACTGGATAATATCATAATCATTTGACATGTAAGAATAAACTGGATAATATCATAATCATTTGACACGTAAGAATAAACTGGATAATATCATAATCATTTGACATGTAAGAATAAACTGGATAATATCATAATCATTCGACACGTAAGAATAAACTGGATAATGTCATAATCATTTGACATGTAAGAATAAACTGGATAATATCATAATCATTTGACACGTAAGAATAAACTGGATAATATCATAATCATTTGACATGTAAGAATAAACTGGATAATATCATAATCATTTGACACGTAAGAATAAACTGGATAATATCATAATCATTTGACATGTAAGAATAAACTGGATAATGTCATAATCATTCGACACGTAAGAATAAACTGGATAATGTCATAATCATTTGACACGTAAGAATAAACTGGATAATGTCATAATCATTTGACATGTAAGAATAAACTGGATAATATCATAATCATTTGACACGTAAGAATAAACTGGATAATGTCATAATCATTTGACATGTAAGAATAAACTGGATAATATCATAATCATTTGACACGTAAGAATAAACTGGATAATGTCATAATCATTTGACACGTAAGAATAAACTGGATAATGTCATAATCATTTGACACGTAAGAATAAACTGGATAATATCATAATCATTTGACACGTAAGAATAAACTGGATAATGTCATAATCATTTGACATGTAAGAATAAACTGGATAATATCATAATCATTTGACACGTTAGAATAAACTGGATAATGTCATAATCATTTGACACGTAAGAATAAACTGGATAATGTCATAATCATTTGACACGTAAGAATAAACTGGATAATATCATAATCATTTGACACGTAAGAATAAACTGGATAATGTCATAATCATTTGACATGTAAGAATAAACTGGATAATATCATAATCATTTGACACGTAAGAATAAACTGGATAATGTCATAATCATTTGACACGTAAGAATAAACTGGATAATGTCATAATCATTTGACACGTAAGAATAAACTGGATAATGTCATAATCATTCGACATGTAAGAATAAACTGGATAATATCATAATCATTTGACACGTAAGAATAAACTGGATAATATCATAATCATTCGACACGTAAGAATAAACTGGATAATATCATAATCATTCGACACGTAAGAATAAACTGGATAATATCATAATCATTTGACACGTAAGAATAAACTGGATAATGTCATAATCATTTGACACGTAAGAATAAACTGGATAATGTCATAATCATTTGACACGTAAGAATAAACTGGATAATGTCATAATCATTCGACATGTAAGAATAAACTGGATAATATCATAATCATTTGACACGTAAGAATAAACTGGATAATATCATAATCATTCGACACGTAAGAATAAACTGGATAATGTCATAATCATTTGACACGTAAGAATAAACTGGATAATATCATAATCATTCGACACGTAAGAATAAACTGGATAATGTCATAATCATTTGACACGTAAGAATAAACTGGATAATGTCATAATCATTTGACACGTAAGAATAAACTGGATAATATCATAATCATTCGACACGTAAGAATAAACTGGATAATGTCATAATCATTCGACACGTAAGAATAAACTGGATAATATCATAATCATTCGACCTGTAAGAATAAACTGGATAATATCATAATCATTCGACACGTAAGAATAAACTGGATAATGTCATAATCATTCGACACGTAAGAATAAACTGGATAATGTCATAATCATTCGACACGTAAGAATAAACTGGATAATGTCATAATCATTCGACACGTAAGAATAAACTGGATAATGTCATAATCATTCGACATGTAAGAATAAACTGGATAATATCATAATCATTCGACACGTAAGAATAAACTGGATAATGTCATAATCATTCGACATGTAAGAATAAACTGGATAATGTCATAATCATTTGACACGTAAGAATAAACTGGATAATGTCATAATCATTCGACACGTAAGAATAAACTGGATAATGTCATAATCATTCGACACGTAAGAATAAACTGGATAATGTCATAATCATTCGACATGTAAGAATAAACTGGATAATATCATAATCATTCGACACGTAAGAATAAACTGGATAATGTCATAATCATTTGACACGTAAGAATAAACTGGATAATGTCATAATCATTTGACACGTAAGAATAAACTGGATAATGTCATAATCATTCGACATGTAAGAATAAACTGGATAATATCATAATCATTCGACACGTAAGAATAAACTGGATAATGTCATAATCATTCGACACGTAAGAATAAACTGGATAATATCATAATCATTCGACACGTAAGAATAAACTGGATAATGTCATAATCATTCGACATGTAAGAATAAACTGGATAATATCATAATCATTCGACACGTAAGAATAAACTGGATAATGTCATAATCATTTGACACGTAAGAATAAACTGGATAATGTCATAATCATTTGACATGTAAGAATAAACTGGATAATATCATAATCATTCGACATGTAAGAATAAACTGGATAATGTCATAATCATTCGACATGTAAGAATAAACTGGATAATATCATAATCATTCGACACGTAAGAATAAACTGGATAATGTCATAATCATTCGACACGTAAGAATAAACTGGATAATATCATAATCATTCGACATGTAAGAATAAACTGGATAATGTCATAATCATTTGACATGTAAGAATAAACTGGATAATGTCATAATCATTCGACATGTAAGAATAAACTGGATAATATCATAATCATTCGATACGTAAGAATAAACTGGATAATGTCATAATCATTCGACACGTAAGAATAAACTGGATAATATCATAATCATTCGACATGTAAGAATAAACTGGATAATGTCATAATCATTTGACATGTAAGAATAAACTGGATAATGTCATAATCATTCGACATGTAAGAATAAACTGGATAATGTCATAATCATTCGACACGTAAGAATAAACTGGATAATATCATAATCATTCGACATGTAAGAATAAACTGGATAATGTCATAATCATTTGACATGTAAGAATAAACTGGATAATGTCATAATCATTCGACATGTAAGAATAAACTGGATAATATCATAATCATTCGACATGTAAGAATAAACTGGATAATATCATAATCATTCGACATGTAAGAATAAACTGGATAATGTCATAATCATTCGACACGTAAGAATAAACTGGATAATGTCATAATCATTTGACACGTAAGAATAAACTGGATAATATCATAATCATTCGACATGTAAGAATAAACTGGATAATGTCATAATCATTCGACATGTAAGAATAAACTGGATAATGTCATAATCATTCGACATGTAAGAATAAACTGGATAATGTCATAATCATTCGACACGTAAGAATAAACTGGATAATGTCATAATCATTCGACATGTAAGAATAAACTGGATAATGTCATAATCATTCGACATGTAAGAATAAACTGGATAATATCATAATCATTCGACATGTAAGAATAAACTGGATAATATCATAATCATTCGACACGTAAGAATAAACTGGATAATATCATAATCATTCGACATGTAAGAATAAACTGGATAATATCATAATCATTTGACATGTAAGAATAAACTGGATAATATCATAATCATTTGACATGTAAGAATAAACTGGATAATGTCATAATCATTCGACATGTAAGAATAAACTGGATAATGTCATAATCATTCGACATGTAAGAATAAACTGGATAATGTCATAATCATTCGACACGTAAGAATAAACTGGATAATGTCATAATCATTCGA
The DNA here is from genome assembly GCF_053919585.1 of Euprymna scolopes. NCBI lineage: Eukaryota > Metazoa > Mollusca > Cephalopoda > Sepiida > Sepiolidae > Euprymna > Euprymna scolopes. The sequence goes on along the minus strand of NC_136503.1, from coordinate 3,142,686 downwards.
CACGTAAGAATAAACTGGATAATATCATAATCATTCGACATGTAAGAATAAACTGGATAATGTCATAATCATTCGACATGTAAGAATAAACTGGATAATGTCATAATCATTCGACATGTAAGAATAAACTGGATAATGTCATAATCATTCGACACGTAAGAATAAACTGGATAATGTCATAATCATTCGACATGTAAGAATAAACTGGATAATGTCATAATCATTCGACATGTAAGAATAAACTGGATAATATCATAATCATTCGACATGTAAGAATAAACTGGATAATATCATAATCATTCGACACGTAAGAATAAACTGGATAATGTCATAATCATTCGACACGTAAGAATAAACTGGATAATATCATAATCATTCGACATGTAAGAATAAACTGGATAATGTCATAATCATTCGACATGTAAGAATAAACTGGATAATATCATAATCATTCGACACGTAAGAATAAACTGGATAATATCATAATCATTCGACACGTAAGAATAAACTGGATAATATCATAATCATTTGACATGTAAGAATAAACTGGATAATATCATAATCATTTGACATGTAAGAATAAACTGGATAATGTCATAATCATTCGACATGTAAGAATAAACTGGATAATGTCATAATCATTCGACATGTAAGAATAAACTGGATAATGTCATAATCATTCGACACGTAAGAATAAACTGGATAATGTCATAATCATTCGACACGTAAGAATAAACTGGATAATATCATAATCATTCGACATGTAAGAATAAACTGGATAATGTCATAATCATTCGACATGTAAGAATAAACTGGATAATGTCATAATCATTCGACATGTAAGAATAAACTGGATAATGTCATAATCATTCGACACGTAAGAATAAACTGGATAATGTCATAATCATTCGACATGTAAGAATAAACTGGATAATGTCATAATCATTCGACATGTAAGAATAAACTGGATAATATCATAATCATTCGACATGTAAGAATAAACTGGATAATATCATAATCATTCGACACGTAAGAATAAACTGGATAATGTCATAATCATTCGACACGTAAGAATAAACTGGATAATATCATAATCATTCGACATGTAAGAATAAACTGGATAATGTCATAATCATTCGACATGTAAGAATAAACTGGATAATATCATAATCATTCGACACGTAAGAATAAACTGGATAATATCATAATCATTCGACACGTAAGAATAAACTGGATAATATCATAATCATTCGACACGTAAGAATAAACTGGATAATATCATAATCATTCGACATGTAAGAATAAACTGGATAATATCATAATCATTCGACATGTAAGAATAAACTGGATAATATCATAATCATTCGACACGTAAGAATAAACTGGATAATATCATAATCATTCGACATGTAAGAATAAACTGGATAATGTCATAATCATTCGACATGTAAGAATAAACTGGATAATATCATAATCATTCGACACGTAAGAATAAACTGGATAATATCATAATCATTCGACATGTAAGAATAAACTGGATAATGTCATAATCATTTGACATGTAAGAATAAACTGGATAATGTCATAATCATTCGACACGTAAGAATAAACTGGATAATATCATAATCATTCGACATGTAAGAATAAACTGGATAATATCATAATCATTCGACACGTAAGAATAAACTGGATAATATCATAATCATTCGACACGTAAGAATAAACTGGATAATGTCATAATCATTCGACACGTAAGAATAAACTGGATAATATCATAATCATTCGACACGTAAGAATAAACTGGATAATATCATAATCATTCGACATGTAAGAATAAACTGGATAATATCATAATCATTCGACACGTAAGAATAAACTGGATAATATCATAATCATTCGACACGTAAGAATAAACTGGATAATGTCATAATCATTCGACATGTAAGAATAAACTGGATAATATCATAATCATTCGACACGTAAGAATAAACTGGATAATATCATAATCATTCGACACGTAAGAATAAACTGGATAATGTCATAATCATTCGACATGTAAGAATAAACTGGATAATATCATAATCATTCGACACGTAAGAATAAACTGGATAATATCATAATCATTCGACATGTAAGAATAAACTGGATAATATCATAATCATTCGACACGTAAGAATAAACTGGATAATATCATAATCATTTGACACGTAAGAATAAACTGGATAATGTCATAATCATTCGACACGTAAGAATAAACTGGATAATATCATAATCATTCGACATGTAAGAATAAACTGGATAATGTCATAATCATTTGACATGTAAGAATAAACTGGATAATATCATAATCATTCGACACGTAAGAATAAACTGGATAATATCATAATCATTCGACATGTAAGAATAAACTGGATAATATCATAATCATTCGACATGTAAGAATAAACTGGATAATATCATAATCATTCGACACGTAAGAATAAACTGGATAATATCATAATCATTCGACACGTAAGAATAAACTGGATAATATCATAATCATTCGACATGTAAGAATAAACTGGATAATATCATAATCATTCGACACGTAAGAATAAACTGGATAATATCATAATCATTCGACACGTAAGAATAAACTGGATAATGTCATAATCATTCGACACGTAAGAATAAACTGGATAATGTCATAATCATTCGACACGTAAGAATAAACTGGATAATATCATAATCATTCGACACGTAAGAATAAACTGGATAATATCATAATCATTCGACACGTAAGAATAAACTGGATAATATCATAATCATTCGACATGTAAGAATAAACTGGATAATGTCATAATCATTCGACATGTAAGAATAAACTGGATAATATCATAATCATTCGACACGTAAGAATAAACTGGATAATATCATAATCATTCGACATGTAAGAATAAACTGGATAATGTCATAATAATTTGACATGTAAGAATAAACTGGATAATGTCATAATCATTCGACACGTAAGAATAAACTGGATAATATCATAATCATTCGACATGTAAGAATAAACTGGATAATATCATAATCATTCGACACGTAAGAATAAACTGGATAATATCATAATCATTCGACACGTAAGAATAAACTGGATAATGTCATAATCATTCGACACGTAAGAATAAACTGGATAATATCATAATCATTCGACATGTAAGAATAAACTGGATAATATCATAATCATTCGACACGTAAGAATAAACTGGATAATATCATAATCATTCGACACGTAAGAATAAACTGGATAATGTCATAATCATTCGACACGTAAGAATAAACTGGATAATATCATAATCATTCGACACGTAAGAATAAACTGGATAATATCATAATCATTCGACACGTAAGAATAAACTGGATAATGTCATAATCATTCGACATGTAAGAATAAACTGGATAATATCATAATCATTCGACACGTAAGAATAAACTGGATAATGTCATAATCATTCGACACGTAAGAATAAACTGGATAATATCATAATCATTCGACACGTAAGAATAAACTGGATAATGTCATAATCATTCGACATGTAAGAATAAACTGGATAATATCATAATCATTCGACACGTAAGAATAAACTGGATAATGTCATAATCATTTGACACGTAAGAATAAACTGGATAATGTCATAATCATTTGACACGTAAGAATAAACTGGATAATATCATAATCATTCGACATGTAAGAATAAACTGGATAATATCATAATTATTCGACACGTAAGAATAAACTGGATAATGTCATAATCATTCGACATGTAAGAATAAACTGGATAATGTCATAATCATTCGACACGTAAGAATAAACTGGATAATGTCATAATCATTTGACACGTAAGAATAAACTGGATAATGTCATAATCATTCGACATGTAAGAATAAACTGGATAATATCATAATCATTCGACACGTAAGAATAAACTGGATAATGTCATAATCATTCGACATGTAAGAATAAACTGGATAATGTCATAATCATTCGACACGTAAGAATAAACTGGATAATATCATAATCATTCGACACGTAAGAATAAACTGGATAATGTCATAATCATTCGACACGTAAGAATAAACTGGATAATGTCATAATCATTCGACATGTAAGAATAAACTGGATAATGTCATAATCATTTGACATGTAAGAATAAACTGGATAATGTCATAATCATTCGACACGTAAGAATAAACTGGATAATGTCATAATCATTCGACATGTAAGAATAAACTGGATAATGTCATAATCATTCGACACGTAAGAATAAACTGGATAATGTCATAATCATTCGACACGTAAGAATAAACTGGATAATGTCATAATCATTCGACACGTAAGAATAAACTGGATAATGTCATAATCATTCGACATGTAAGAATAAACTGGATAATGTCATAATCATTCGACACGTAAGAATAAACTGGATAATGTCATAATCATTCGACACGTAAGAATAAACTGGATAATGTCATAATCATTCGACACGTAAGAATAAACTGGATAATGTCATAATCATTCGACATGTAAGAATAAACTGGATAATGTCATAATCATTCGACACGTAAGAATAAACTGGATAATGTCATAATCATTCGACACGTAAGAATAAACTGGATAATGTCATAATCATTCGACACGTAAGAATAAACTGGATAATGTCATAATCATTCGACACGTAAGAATAAACTGGATAATGTCATAATCATTCGACACGTAAGAATAAACTGGATAATATCATAATCATTCGACACGTAAGAATAAACTGGATAATATCATAATCATTTGACATGTAAGAATAAACTGGATAATGTCATAATCATTCGACATGTAAGAATAAACTGGATAATGTCATAATCATTTGACATGTAAGAATAAACTGGATAATGTCATAATCATTCGACACGTAAGAATAAACTGGATAATGTCATAATCATTCGACATGTAAGAATAAACTGGATAATGTCATAATCATTTGACATGTAAGAATAAACTGGATAATGTCATAATCATTCGACACGTAAGAATAAACTGGATAATGTCATAATCATTCGACAAGTAAGAATAAACTGGATAATGTCATAATCATTCGACACGTAAGAATAAACTGGATAATGTCATAATCATTCGACACGTAAGAATAAACTGGATAATGTCATAATCATTCGACACGTAAGAATAAACTGGATAATGTCATAATCATTCGACATGTAAGAATAAACTGGATAATGTCATAATCATTCGACATGTAAGAATAAACTGGATAATGTCATAATCATTTGACACGTAAGAATAAACTGGATAATGTCATAATCATTCGACACGTAAGAATAAACTGGATAATGTCATAATCATTCGACACGTAAGAATAAACTGGATAATGTCATAATCATTCGACACGTAAGAATAAACTGGATAATATCATAATCATTCGACACGTAAGAATAAACTGGATAATGTCATAATCATTTGACATGTAAGAATAAACTGGATAATATCATAATAATTCGACACGTAAGAATAAACTGGATAATATCATAATCATTTGACATGTAAGAATAAACTGGATAATATCATAATCATTCGACACGTAAGAATAAACTGGATAATATCATAATCATTCGACACGTAAGAATAAACTGGATAATATCATAATCATTCGACACGTAAGAATAAACTGGATAATATCATAATCATTTGACACGTAAGAATAAACTGGATAATATCATAATCATTCGACACGTAAGAATAAACTGGATAATATCATAATCATTCGACACGTAAGAATAAACTGGATAATATCATAATCATTCGACACGTAAGAATAAACTGGATAATATCATAATCATTCGACACGTAAGAATAAACTGGATAATATCATAATCATTCGACACGTAAGAATAAACTGGATAATGTCATAATCATTCGACATGTAAGAATAAACTGGATAATATCATAATCATTCGACATGTAAGAATAAACTGGATAATATCATAATCATTCGACATGTAAGAATAAACTGGATAATATCATAATCATTCGACACGTAAGAATAAACTGGATAATGTCATAATCATTCGACATGTAAGAATAAACTGGATAATATCATAATCATTCGACATGTAAGAATAAACTGGATAATATCATAATCATTCGACATGTAAGAATAAACTGGATAATATCATAATCATTCGACACGTAAGAATAAACTGGATAATATCATAATCATTCGACATGTAAGAATAAACTGGATAATATCATAATCATTCGACATGTAAGAATAAACTGGATAATATCATAATCATTCGACACGTAAGAATAAACTGGATAATATCATAATCATTCGACATGTAAGAATAAACTGGATAATGTCATAATCATTCGACATGTAAGAATAAACTGGATAATGTCATAATCATTCGACACGTAAGAATAAACTGGATAATATCATAATCATTCGACATGTAAGAATAAACTGGATAATATCATAATCATTCGACATGTAAGAATAAACTGGATAATATCATAATCATTCGACACGTAAGAATAAACTGGATAATATCATAATCATTCGACACGTAAGAATAAACTGGATAATATCATAATCATTCGACATGTAAGAATAAACTGGATAATATCATAATCATTCGACATGTAAGAATAAACTGGATAATATCATAATCATTCGACACGTAAGAATAAACTGGATAATATCATAATCATTCGACACGTAAGAATAAACTGGATAATATCATAATCATTCGACACGTAAGAATAAACTGGATAATATCATAATCATTTGACACGTAAGAATAAACTGGATAATATCATAATCATTCGACATGTAAGAATAAACTGGATAATATCATAATCATTCGACACGTAAGAATAAACTGGATAATATCATAATCATTCGACATGTAAGAATAAACTGGATAATATCATAATCATTCGACACGTAAGAATAAACTGGATAATATCATAATCATTCGACACGTAAGAATAAACTGGATAATATCATAATCATTCGACATGTAAGAATAAACTGGATAATGTCATAATCATGCGACATGTAAGAATAAACTGGATAATGTCATAATCATTCGACATGTAAGAATAAACTGGATAATGTCATAATCATTCGACATGTAAGAATAAACTGGATAATGTCATAATCATTCGACACGTAAGAATAAACTGGATAATATCATAATCATTCGACACGTAAGAATAAACTGGATAATGTCATAATCATGCGACATGTAAGAATAAACTGGATAATGTCATAATCATTCGACACGTAAGAATAAACTGGATAATATCATAATCATTCGACATGTAAGAATAAACTGGATAATGTCATAATCATGCGACATGTAAGAATAAACTGGATAATGTCATAATCATGCGACATGTAAGAATAAACTGGATAATGTCATAATCATTCGACATGTAAGAATAAACTGGATAATGTCATAATCATTCGACATGTAAGAATAAACTGGATAATGTCATAATCATTCGACATGTAAGAATAAACTGGATAATGTCATAATCATTTGACACGTAAGAATAAACTGGATAATATCATAATCATTCGACACGTAAGAATAAACTGGATAATATCATAATCATTCGACATGTAAGAATTAACTGGATAATGTCATAATCATTCGACATGTAAGAATAAACTGGATAATGTCATAATCATTCGACATGTAAGAATAAACTGGATAATGTCATAATCATTCGACACGTAAGAATAAACTGGATAATATCATAATCATTCGACATGTAAGAATAAACTGGATAATGTCATAATCATTCGACACGTAAGAATAAACTGGATAATATCATAATCATTCGACACGTAAGAATAAACTGGATAATATCATAATCATTCGACACGTAAGAATAAACTGGATAATATCATAATCATTTGACACGTAAGAATAAACTGGATAATATCATAATCATTTGACATGTAAGAATAAACTGGATAATGTCATAATCATTCGACATGTAAGAATAAACTGGATAATGTCATAATCATTTGACATGTAAGAATAAACTGGATAATGTCATAATCATTCGACACGTAAGAATAAACTGGATAATGTCATAATCATTCGACATGTAAGAATAAACTGGATAATGTCATAATCATTTGACATGTAAGAATAAACTGGATAATGTCATAATCATTCGACACGTAAGAATAAACTGGATAATGTCATAATCATTCGACATGTAAGAATAAACTGGATAATGTCATAATCATTCGACATGTAAGAATAAACTGGATAATGTCATAATCATTCGACACGTAAGAATAAACTGGATAATATCATAATCATTCGACACGTAAGAATAAACTGGATAATGTCATAATCATTTGACATGTAAGAATAAACTGGATAATGTCATAATCATTTGACATGTAAGAATAAACTGGATAATATCATAATCATTCGACACGTAAGAATAAACTGGATAATATCATAATCATTCGACACGTAAGAATAAACTGGATAATATCATAATCATTTGACACGTAAGAATAAACTGGATAATATCATAATCATTTGACATGTAAGAATAAACTGGATAATGTCATAATCATTCGACATGTAAGAATAAACTGGATAATGTCATAATCATTTGACACGTAAGAATAAACTGGATAATGTCATAATCATTCGACACGTAAGAATAAACTGGATAATGTCATAATCATTCGACACGTAAGAATAAACTGGATAATGTCATAATCATTCGACACGTAAGAATAAACTGGATAATATCATAATCATTCGACACGTAAGAATAAACTGGATAATGTCATAATCATTTGACATGTAAGAATAAACTGGATAATATCATAATCATTCGACATGTAAGAATAAACTGGATAATGTCATAATCATTCGACATGTAAGAATAAACTGGATAATGTCATAATCATTCGACATGTAAGAATAAACTGGATAATGTCATAATCATTCGACATGTAAGAATAAATTGGATAATATCATAATCATTCGACATGTAAGAATAAACTGGATAATATCATAATCATTCGACACGTAAGAATAAACTGGATAATATCATAATCATTCGACATGTAAGAATAAACTGGATAATATCATAATCATTCGACACGTAAGAATAAACTGGATAATATCATAATCATTCGACACGTAAGAATAAACTGGATAATATCATAATCATTCGACATGTAAGAATAAACTGGATAATATCATAATCATTCGACACGTAAGAATAAACTGGATAATATCATAATCATTCGACACGTAAGAATAAACTGGATAATATCATAATCATTCGACATGTAAGAATAAATTGGATAATATCATAATCATTCGACACGTAAGAATAAACTGGATAATATCATAATCATTCGACACGTAAGAATAAACTGGATAATATCATAATCATTCGACATGTAAGAATAAACTGGATAATATCATAATCATTCGACACGTAAGAATAAACTGGATAATATCATAATCATTCGACACGTAAGAATAAACTGGATAATATCATAATCATTCGACATGTAAGAATAAACTGGATAATATCATAATCATTCGACACGTAAGAATAAACTGGATAATATCATAATCATTCGACACGTAAGAATAAACTGGATAATATCATAATCATTCGACATGTAAGAATAAATTGGATAATATCATAATCATTCGACACGTAAGAATAAACTGGATAATATCATAATCATTCGACACGTAAGAATAAACTGGATAATATCATAATCATTCGACACGTAAGAATAAACTGGATAATATCATAATCATTCGACATGTAAGAATAAACTGGATAATATCATAATCATTCGACACGTAAGAATAAACTGGATAATATCATAATCATTCGACATGTAAGAATAAACTGGATAATATCATAATCATTGGACACGTAAGAATAAACTGGATAATATCATAATCATTCGACACGTAAGAATAAACTGGATAATATCATAATCATTCGACATGTAAGAATAAACTGGATAATATCATAATCATTCGACACGTAAGAATAAACTGGATAATATCATAATCATTCGACACGTAAGAATAAACTGGATAATGTCATAATCATTTGACATGTAAGAATAAACTGGATAATATCATAATCATTCGACATGTAAGAATAAACTGGATAATGTCATAATCATTCGACATGTAAGAATAAACTGGATAATGTCATAATCATTCGACATGTAAGAATAAACTGGATAATGTCATAATCATTCGACATGTAAGAATAAATTGGATAATATCATAATCATTCGACATGTAAGAATAAACTGGATAATATCATAATCATTCGACACGTAAGAATAAACTGGATAATATCATAATCATTCGACATGTAAGAATAAACTGGATAATATCATAATCATTCGACACGTAAGAATAAACTGGATAATATCATAATCATTCGACACGTAAGAATAAACTGGATAATATCATAATCATTCGACATGTAAGAATAAACTGGATAATATCATAATCATTCGACACGTAAGAATAAACTGGATAATATCATAATCATTCGACACGTAAGAATAAACTGGATAATATCATAATCATTCGACATGTAAGAATAAATTGGATAATATCATAATCATTCGACACGTAAGAATAAACTGGATAATATCATAATCATTCGACACGTAAGAATAAACTGGATAATATCATAATCATTCGACATGTAAGAATAAACTGGATAATATCATAATCATTCGACACGTAAGAATAAACTGGATAATATCATAATCATTCGACACGTAAGAATAAACTGGATAATATCATAATCATTCGACATGTAAGAATAAATTGGATAATATCATAATCATTCGACACGTAAGAATAAACTGGATAATATCATAATCATTCGACACGTAAGAATAAACTGGATAATATCATAATCATTCGACATGTAAGAATAAACTGGATAATATCATAATCATTCGACACGTAAGAATAAACTGGATAATATCATAATCATTCGACATGTAAGAATAAACTGGATAATATCATAATCATTCGACACGTAAGAATAAACTGGATAATATCATAATCATTCGACACGTAAGAATAAACTGGATAATATCATAATCATTCGACATGTAAGAATAAACTGGATAATGTCATAATCATTCGACATGTAAGAATAAACTGGATAATGTCATAATCATTCGACACGTAAGAATAAACTGGATAATATCATAATCATTCGACATGTAAGAATAAACTGGATAATATCATAATCATTCGACACGTAAGAATAAACTGGATAATATCATAATCATTCGACACGTAAGAATAAACTGGATAATATCATAATCATTCGACACGTAAGAATAAACTGGATAATATCATAATCATTTGACACGTAAGAATAAACTGGATAATATCATAATCATTTGACATGTAAGAATAAACTGGATAATGTCATAATCATTCGACACGTAAGAATAAACTGGATAATGTCATAATCATTTGACATGTAAGAATAAACTGGATAATGTCATAATCATTCGACACGTAAGAATAAACTGGATAATGTCATAATCATTCGACACGTAAGAATAAACTGGATAATGTCATAATCATTCGACATGTAAGAATAAACTGGATAATGTCATAATCATTCGACATGTAAGAATAAACTGGATAATGTCATAATCATTTGACATGTAAGAATAAACTGGATAATGTCATAATCATTCGACACGTAAGAATAAACTGGATAATGTCATAATCATTCGACATGTAAGAATAAACTGGATAATGTCATAATCATTCGACATGTAAGAATAAACTGGATAATGTCATAATCATTCGACACGTAAGAATAAACTGGATAATGTCATAATCATTCGACACGTAAGAATAAACTGGATAATGTCATAATCATTTGACATGTAAGAATAAACTGGATAATGTCATAATCATTCGACATGTAAGAATAAACTGGATAATGTCATAATCATTTGACATGTAAGAATAAACTGGATAATGTCATAATCATTCGACACGTAAGAATAAACTGGATAATGTCATAATCATTCGACATGTAAGAATAAACTGGATAATGTCATAATCATTTGACATGTAAGAATAAACTGGATAATGTCATAATCATTCGACACGTAAGAATAAACTGGATAATGTCATAATCATTCGACATGTAAGAATAAACTGGATAATGTCATAATCATTCGACATGTAAGAATAAACTGGATAATGTCATAATCATTCGACACGTAAGAATAAACTGGATAATATCATAATCATTCGACACGTAAGAATAAACTGGATAATGTCATAATCATTTGACATGTAAGAATAAACTGGATAATGTCATAATCATTTGACATGTAAGAATAAACTGGATAATATCATAATCATTCGACACGTAAGAATAAACTGGATAATATCATAATCATTCGACACGTAAGAATAAACTGGATAATATCATAATCATTTGACACGTAAGAATAAACTGGATAATATCATAATCATTTGACATGTAAGAATAAACTGGATAATGTCATAATCATTCGACATGTAAGAATAAACTGGATAATGTCATAATCATTTGACACGTAAGAATAAACTGGATAATGTCATAATCATTCGACACGTAAGAATAAACTGGATAATGTCATAATCATTCGACACGTAAGAATAAACTGGATAATGTCATAATCATTCGACACGTAAGAATAAACTGGATAATATCATAATCATTCGACACGTAAGAATAAACTGGATAATGTCATAATCATTTGACATGTAAGAATAAACTGGATAATATCATAATCATTCGACATGTAAGAATAAACTGGATAATGTCATAATCATTCGACATGTAAGAATAAACTGGATAATGTCATAATCATTCGACATGTAAGAATAAACTGGATAATGTCATAATCATTCGACATGTAAGAATAAATTGGATAATATCATAATCATTCGACATGTAAGAATAAACTGGATAATATCATAATCATTCGACACGTAAGAATAAACTGGATAATATCATAATCATTCGACATGTAAGAATAAACTGGATAATATCATAATCATTCGACACGTAAGAATAAACTGGATAATATCATAATCATTCGACACGTAAGAATAAACTGGATAATATCATAATCATTCGACATGTAAGAATAAACTGGATAATATCATAATCATTCGACACGTAAGAATAAACTGGATAATATCATAATCATTCGACACGTAAGAATAAACTGGATAATATCATAATCATTCGACATGTAAGAATAAATTGGATAATATCATAATCATTCGACACGTAAGAATAAACTGGATAATATCATAATCATTCGACACGTAAGAATAAACTGGATAATATCATAATCATTCGACATGTAAGAATAAACTGGATAATATCATAATCATTCGACACGTAAGAATAAACTGGATAATATCATAATCATTCGACACGTAAGAATAAACTGGATAATATCATAATCATTCGACATGTAAGAATAAACTGGATAATATCATAATCATTCGACACGTAAGAATAAACTGGATAATATCATAATCATTCGACACGTAAGAATAAACTGGATAATATCATAATCATTCGACATGTAAGAATAAATTGGATAATATCATAATCATTCGACACGTAAGAATAAACTGGATAATATCATAATCATTCGACACGTAAGAATAAACTGGATAATATCATAATCATTCGACACGTAAGAATAAACTGGATAATATCATAATCATTCGACATGTAAGAATAAACTGGATAATATCATAATCATTCGACACGTAAGAATAAACTGGATAATATCATAATCATTCGACATGTAAGAATAAACTGGATAATATCATAATCATTCGACACGTAAGAATAAACTGGATAATATCATAATCATTCGACACGTAAGAATAAACTGGATAATATCATAATCATTCGACATGTAAGAATAAACTGGATAATATCATAATCATTCGACACGTAAGAATAAACTGGATAATATCATAATCATTCGACACGTAAGAATAAACTGGATAATGTCATAATCATTCGACATGTAAGAATAAATTGGATAATATCATAATCATTCGACATGTAAGAATAAACTGGATAATATCATAATCATTCGACACGTAAGAATAAACTGGATAATATCATAATCATTCGACATGTAAGAATAAACTGGATAATATCATAATCATTCGACACGTAAGAATAAACTGGATAATATCATAATCATTCGACACGTAAGAATAAACTGGATAATATCATAATCATTCGACACGTAAGAATAAACTGGATAATATCATAATCATTCGACATGTAAGAATAAATTGGATAATATCATAATCATTCGACACGTAAGAATAAACTGGATAATATCATAATCATTCGACACGTAAGAATAAACTGGATAATATCATAATCATTCGACATGTAAGAATAAACTGGATAATATCATAATCATTCGACACGTAAGAATAAACTGGATAATATCATAATCATTCGACATGTAAGAATAAACTGGATAATATCATAATCATTCGACACGTAAGAATAAACTGGATAATATCATAATCATTCGACACGTAAGAATAAACTGGATAATATCATAATCATTCGACATGTAAGAATAAACTGGATAATGTCATAATCATTCGACATGTAAGAATAAACTGGATAATGTCATAATCATTCGACACGTAAGAATAAACTGGATAATATCATAATCATTCGACATGTAAGAATAAACTGGATAATATCATAATCATTCGACACGTAAGAATAAACTGGATAATATCATAATCATTCGACACGTAAGAATAAACTGGATAATATCATAATCATTCGACACGTAAGAATAAACTGGATAATATCATAATCATTTGACACGTAAGAATAAACTGGATAATATCATAATCATTTGACATGTAAGAATAAACTGGATAATGTCATAATCATTCGACATGTAAGAATAAACTGGATAATGTCATAATCATTTGACATGTAAGAATAAACTGGATAATGTCATAATCATTCGACACGTAAGAATAAACTGGATAATGTCATAATCATTCGACATGTAAGAATAAACTGGATAATGTCATAATCATTTGACATGTAAGAATAAACTGGATAATGTCATAATCATTCGACACGTAAGAATAAACTGGATAATGTCATAATCATTCGACATGTAAGAATAAACTGGATAATGTCATAATCATTCGACATGTAAGAATAAACTGGATAATGTCATAATCATTCGACACGTAAGAATAAACTGGATAATGTCATAATCATTCGACATGTAAGAATAAACTGGATAATGTCATAATCATTTGACACGTAAGAATAAACTGGATAATGTCATAATCATTCGACACGTAAGAATAAACTGGATAATGTCATAATCATTCGACACGTAAGAATAAACTGGATAATGTCATAATCATTCGACACGTAAGAATAAACTGGATAATGTCATAATCATTCGACATGTAAGAATAAACTGGATAATGTAATAATCATTCGACATGTAAGAATAAACTGGATAATGTCATAATCATTCGACATGTAAGAATAAACTGGATAATGTCATAATCATTTGACACGTAAGAATAAACTGGATAATGTCATAATCATTCGACACGTAAGAATAAACTGGATAATGTCATAATCATTTGACACGTAAGAATAAACTGGATAATGTCATAATCATTCGACACGTAAGAATAAACTGGATAATGTCATAATCATTCGACATGTAAGAATAAACTGGATAATGTCATAATCATTCGACATGTAAGAATAAACTGGATAATGTCATAATCATTCGACATGTAAGAATAAACTGGATAATGTCATAATCATTTGACACGTAAGAATAAACTGGATAATGTCATAATCATTCGACACGTAAGAATAAACTGGATAATGTCATAATCATTCGACATGTAAGAATAAACTGGATAATGTCATAATCATTCGACATGTAAGAATAAACTGGATAATGTCATAATCATTCGACACGTAAGAATAAACTGGATAATGTCATAATCATTCGACATGTAAGAATAAACTGGATAATGTCATAATCATTTGACACGTAAGAATAAACTGGATAATGTCATAATCATTCGACATGTAAGAATAAACTGGATAATGTCATAATCATTTGACACGTAAGAATAAACTGGATAATGTCATAATCATTTGACACGTAAGAATAAACTGGATAATGTCATAATCATTTGACACGTAAGAATAAACTGGATAATGTCATAATCATTCGACATGTAAGAATAAACTGGATAATGTCATAATCATTCGACACGTAAGAATAAACTGGATAATGTCATAATCATTCGACATGTAAGAATAAACTGGATAATGTCATAATCATTTGACACGTAAGAATAAACTGGATAATGTCATAATCATTCGACACGTAAGAATAAACTGGATAATGTCATAATCATTCGACATGTAAGAATAAACTGGATAATGTCATAATCATTCGACACGTAAGAATAAACTGGATAATGTCATAATCATTTGACACGTAAGAATAAACTGGATAATGTCATAATCATTCGACACGTAAGAATAAACTGGATAATGTCATAATCATTCGACACGTAAGAATAAACTGGATAATGTCATAATCATTCGACACGTAAGAATAAACTGGATAATGTCATAATCATTCGACACGTAAGAATAAACTGGATAATGTCATAATCATTCGACACGTAAGAATAAACTGGATAATGTCATAATCATTTGACATGTAAGAATAAACTGGATAATGTCATAATCATTCGACACGTAAGAATAAACTGGATAATGTCATAATCATTCGACACGTAAGAATAAACTGGATAATGTCATAATCATTTGACATGTAAGAATAAACTGGATAATGTCATAATCATTTGACATGTAAGAATAAACTGGATAATGTCATAATCATTCGACACGTAAGAATAAACTGGATAATGTCATAATCATTCGACACGTAAGAATAAACTGGATAATGTCATAATCATTGGACATGTAAGAATAAACTGGATAATGTCATAATCATTCGACACGTAAGAATAAACTGGATAATGTCATAATCATTCGACACGTAAGAATAAACTGGATAATGTCATAATCATTCGACACGTAAGAATAAACTGGATAATGTCATAATCATTCGACACGTAAGAATAAACTGGATAATGTCATAATCATTCGACACGTAAGAATAAACTGGATAATGTCATAATCATTTGACATGTAAGAATAAACTGGATAATGTCATAATCATTTGACACGTAAGAATAAACTGGATAATGTCATAATCATTTGACACGTAAGAATAAACTGGATAATGTCATAATCATTCGACACGTAAGAATAAACTGGATAATGTCATAATCATTTGACACGTAAGAATAAACTGGATAATGTCATAATCATTCGACACGTAAGAATAAACTGGATAATGTCATAATCATTCGACATGTAAGAATAAACTGGATAATGTCATAATCATTCGACACGTAAGAATAAACTGGATAATGTCATAATCATTTGACACGTAAGAATAAACTGGATAATGTCATAATCATTCGACACGTAAGAATAAACTGGATAATGTCATAATCATTCGACACGTAAGAATAAACTGGATAATGTCATAATCATTCGACATGTAAGAATAAACTGGATAATGTCATAATCATTCGACACGTAAGAATAAACTGGATAATGTCATAATCATTTGACACGTAAGAATAAACTGGATAATGTCATAATCATTCGACACGTAAGAATAAACTGGATAATGTCATAATCATTCGACACGTAAGAATAAACTGGATAATGTCATAATCATTCGACATGTAAGAATAAACTGGATAATGTCATAATCATTTGACACGTAAGAATAAACTGGATAATGTCATAATCATTCGACATGTAAGAATAAACTGGATAATGTCATAATCATTTGACACGTAAGAATAAACTGGATAATGTCATAATCATTCGACACGTAAGAATAAACTGGATAATGTCATAATCATTTGACATGTAAGAATAAACTGGATAATGTCATAATCATTTGACACGTAAGAATAAACTGGATAATGTCATAATCATTTGACACGTAAGAATAAACTGGATAATGTCATAATCATTCGACACGTAAGAATAAACTGGATAATGTCATAATCATTTGACACGTAAGAATAAACTGGATAATGTCATAATCATTCGACACGTAAGAATAAACTGGATAATGTCATAATCATTCGACATGTAAGAATAAACTGGATAATGTCATAATCATTCGACACGTAAGAATAAACTGGATAATGTCATAATCATTTGACACGTAAGAATAAACTGGATAATGTCATAATCATTCGACACGTAAGAATAAACTGGATAATGTCATAATCATTCGACACGTAAGAATAAACTGGATAATGTCATAATCATTCGACATGTAAGAATAAACTGGATAATGTCATAATCATTCGACACGTAAGAATAAACTGGATAATGTCATAATCATTTGACACGTAAGAATAAACTGGATAATGTCATAATCATTCGACATGTAAGAATAAACTGGATAATGTCATAATCATTTGACATGTAAGAATAAACTGGATAATGTCATAATCATTGGACATGTAAGAATAAACTGGATAATGTCATAATCATTCGACACGTAAGAATAAACTGGATAATGTCATAATCATTCGACACGTAAGAATAAACTGGATAATGTCATAATCATTTGACACGTAAGAATAAACTGGATAATGTCATAATCATTTGACATGTAAGAATAAACTGGATAATGTCATAATCATTTGACATGTAAGAATAAACTGGATAATGTCATAATCATTTGACATGTAAGAATAAACTGGATAATGTCATAATCATTGGACATGTAAGAATAAACTGGATAATGTCATAATCATTTGACACGTAAGAATAAACTGGATAATGTCATAATCATTTGACACGTAAGAATAAACTGGATAATGTCATAATCATTTGACATGTAAGAATAAACTGGATAATGTCATAATCATTGGACATGTAAGAATAAACTGGATAATGTCATAATCATTTGACATGTAAGAATAAACTGGATAATGTCATAATCATTGGACATGTAAGAATAAACTGGATAATGTCATAATCATTCGACACGTAAGAATAAACTGGATAATGTCATAATCATTCGACACGTAAGAATAAACTGGATAATGTCATAATCATTCGACATGTAAGAATAAACTGGATAATGTCATAATCATTTGACACGTAAGAATAAACTGGATAATGTCATAATCATTCGACATGTAAGAATAAACTGGATAATGTCATAATCATTTGACACGTAAGAATAAACTGGATAATGTCATAATCATTCGACACGTAAGAATAAACTGGATAATGTCATAATCATTTGACATGTAAGAATAAACTGGATAATGTCATAATCATTTGACATGTAAGAATAAACTGGATAATGTCATAATCATTTGACATGTAAGAATAAACTGGATAATGTCATAATCATTTGACATGTAAGAATAAACTGGATAATGTCATAATCATTTGACACGTAAGAATAAACTGGATAATGTCATAATCATTCGACATGTAAGAATAAACTGGATAATGTCATAATCATTTGACACGTAAGAATAAACTGGATAATGTCATAATCATTCGACACGTAAGAATAAACTGGATAATGTCATAATCATTTGACACGTAAGAATAAACTGGATAATGTCATAATCATTCGACACGTAAGAATAAACTGGATAATGTCATAATCATTTGACATGTAAGAATAAACTGGATAATGTCATAATCATTTGACACGTAAGAATAAACTGGATAATGTCATAATCATTCGACACGTAAGAATAAACTGGATAATGTCGTAATCATTTGACATGTAAGAATAAACTGGATAATGTCATAATCATTCGACACGTAAGAATAAACTGGATAATGTCATAATCATTCGACATGTAAGAATAAACTGGATAATGTCATAATCATTTGACATGTAAGAATAAACTGGATAATGTCATAATCATTCGACATGTAAGAATAAACTGGATAATGTCATAATCATTTGACATGTAAGAATAAACTGGATAATGTCATAATCATTTGACATGTAAGAATAAACTGGATAATGTCATAATCATTTGACATGTAAGAATAAACTGGATAATGTCATAATCATTCGACACGTAAGAATAAACTGGATAATGTCATAATCATTCGACACGTAAGAATAAACTGGATAATGTCATAATCATTTGACATGTAAGAATAAACTGGATAATGTCATAATCATTCGACACGTAAGAATAAACTGGATAATGTCATAATCATTCGACACGTAAGAATAAACTGGATAATGTCATAATCATTTGACATGTAAGAATAAACTGGATAATGTCATAATCATTTGACATGTAAGAATAAACTGGATAATGTCATAATCATTCGACACGTAAGAATAAACTGGATAATGTCATAATCATTCGACACGTAAGAATAAACTGGATAATGTCATAATCATTCGACACGTAAGAATAAACTGGATAATGTCATAATCATTTGACACGTAAGAATAAACTGGATAATGTCATAATCATTTGACATGTAAGAATAAACTAGTGCAAACATGAAACTAAATCATAATCACATAACTGCTACAGCAACCCCTGCTTAGGCTTATAGTCAATAAAAAGAAACTATGTTTTATTGATAGTAGCAATGCAGAAAAAAAAAAAAAATTTGAGCAAATTTTAACAAGAGTTCCAGTTCGATCAAAAATGTTTTTTGCTGAAATTAGAACAAATGAAAAATAAAAAAAATAGATAACATTTACCCAAGTAGTAAATATTCCAAAAATACCATTTTAAATGGAAAATGTGAAAATTCAAATACAATCTTGCATAATTTGTTTTTGGACAATGAACATGTCTACCAAAACTTGTAGTAATGCGTATTGGAAGACACGTTTTGGAAAAAAAAAATGCAATCACTTCTTGTTTTAAAAATAACAAATAAATAAATAAAAACCCAATTACATACACAAACAAAAAAAAAAGATAAATTTCAGAGGCACAAAGATTTTAAAAAATACACCCACGCAAATTCTGCAGCGAACAAAACTTAAAATGTGTTTTATTCGCCAGACGTAGTTGAAAGCATATCATGTGACAAAAGAGTGCACTTCTCGGCCAATCAACGCTCTGAGAAAGATTTAATTTTCAAAACCTTTTTTCTCACATTCGCCTGGGAGCCGATCAACAACACTAACTCTCACTTCTGCGTTCACCGCTCACTTCTCTATTCATGTCAACAATTCCTTTGCTACGTATTCTTCCGCCAGCATGACAAAACACGATTATCCACATGCATGCACACACACAGAGAAGCGTTCATCCACACGCACACACACTGCGAATAATGCAGATATCCAGCCGCACGCAAGGAAATTTATACTCCTCTTTATTTCTCCTCGCACACAAAAATTAATTGGATTGGGTTGATTTTTTCTGATTGCTTGAGGGTACTGGTTTGACAGTTACTGGCTGCTGTTTCCGACTGATAGTTGCTCCATCATCAGTTGTATAATATCAGGATGGTTGTAGTGCCATGTCGCACATGGAAAGGGACCTTGCACCCATTTCCGGTGAGCTTTCCCAAGGCCATAATCCTGTAGACGAAGAAGTGTTGCATGTATTCTGTACAATCACTTTGTCCAGCAACTCTTACCCTTAAACTGAAACATTTAGATGAAATAAAATGGCAGTTCAGTCAAAAATCAAACCAGGCATGAACTCAAACAAAACCAATTTACCTCCCCCCTTGAGTCTTGCATTCATGAATATCCATGGGATTAGAACTAATTTAGATGATCTTGAAGCATTTCTCCTAGCAAACTCTCCAGATATTATCTTGGCACTAAGTGAAACTAATCTACACTCCTCCATTCCCTTTAAGCTCTTTAACATTTCTGGTTATTTCCCACTTTGCTGTAAGGACTCAGACAAACATATGCACAGACTTGGAGTCTATATTCAAAACACCCTCTTCTTGACTAGAGAATCAAAACTAGAATCAGACGACCAGGTCTTTATGTACTTTAAACTTAACCTGCAACATAGTGTTAGGTTCTTATATTTTCTCTACTGCTCTCCCTCAACCAAAGACAGTAATCTAATCAACCAAGTCTCTGACAGCACAGATACAGCACTCTGCCTTGATACTAGTTCACAATGTATTTGGTGATTTCAATGTCCAACACATAAAGCATAACACATAGCTCCTCTATATCTCATTCCCTATCATATTATAGACAGTTATGTTTTTGACATGTTTCCCAGATCAACAAGCCTCACTTCTAGATCTATTTCTGACCACAGTTCCAATGATTGCGTTATGCATGCCTGTAGCCCACTCGGGAATACTGATCACGCTGTGATAATGGTTGAAATCGCCCTAAATTCTTGACGCAAAGCTGAAGAGCCATTACTCCAAACGACAAGGTATTATAAGAAGGCTGACTGGGAAGCCATCAGGGATCTCATGAGATGCCCCATGGGGAAATATTTTTTCTCTTCCTGCAGAACAGTGTGCAAATGAGACCACTGAATGGTTTAAAGTGACAATTGAAGCACATGTTCCCATGTAGAAGTTCTATAGCAAACCCCACTCTCCCCAATGTTTTACTTCTACTTGTGCAGCTGCCATTGCTCAAAGGCAGCATGCATACCACAGATTTAACGGACATAAGTCCAATGCAAACAGACAAAAGTTTATAGAAGTAATTTTAAGAAAGAAATAGGTACAGCTAAGAGAGAATATACCAAAACCCCTAAAAAACACATCAAAACGTAAAAATTAGGAACTCGTGATTTCTGGAAACAGTGTAGTACATATTGGGCAACAATTCCCATCCAATAATTATGAGGTTGTTTGCATGGAAATCGAGAAAGCTAACATACTTGCCAGTCCGTTTTCTTCAAACTCTACATTGGACCCAGCAAACCACTCTCTCCCTGATTTTCCTTCGCGGACTGATACCACACTAGATGATCTGAAAATCACTCCTTCTCAGGTGCAGGATATCATAAAAAACCTAGACACCTCAAAAGCATGTGGACCTGATCTCATCCCGGCTGTACTATTAAAAAATGCTCCATTGAGGTTTACAATAAATGCCTTAACGAATCTTGCTTTTCTGTGGTACCAATTTACAAGAATTCTGGAGAAAGAACTGACCCATTAAATTATTGCCTCATTAGCCTCCTCCCTCTCTTCGCCAAAATATTTGAGTCCATAATTAATCAAGCTCAAGTCCATCACCTTATAGTTGCTAAACTTCTGACAGACCAACAATATGGATTTAGACAAGCCCATTCTACAGCAGATATCCTAACTGTAATATCTGAACGTATATACCATACACTGGACAAAGCAGGCGAGGGTATGGCAGTAGCTCTAGATATATCTATCTTTTGACAGGATATGACATGATGGTCTTCTCAGGAAAATCAGATCATATAATATCACTGTACGAATATTAACATAATTAAATCCTTCTTAAATAAGAGAAGAATCCAAGTTGTCCTCGATAGTTATACATCTAAACAATATGATATAAATGCAGGTGCACCTCTGGGATTCATCCTTTGACTTTTATTATCGCTGATATTCATAAATGACCTCCTTGATAAAATTGTCTCTGAGATGGGCATATTTGCTGATGACACCATGCTCTATAACAGGCATGAGGGAAAAACAAATGAACACATATCTAAGGAAATGGCGGAAACAATAGTGGAAGACTTCCAATCTGTAGTGGAATGGGGACAAAAATGGATGGTCATGCTCAATATTGCCAAGACTAAGCTCGTTTCCTTTAATAATTACAAGAAACCTTCTCAACCACCAATAGCTATGGCTAAAGATACATTACCTGAAAGTACTTCTTTCAAACTCCTTGGCTTAACGTTCACATGGAATATGAGTTGGAGCATTGACAAGGCTGTTGCAAAAAAGATGGGCTCTCTCTACCGTGCTAGAAAGCTACTTCTGCCCGAAAGTATCCTGTACCTCTAAGGCCACCATTCGTGCATGTACGGAGTATTGTTGTTACATTTAGGTTGGTGCATGTCTCTCACTCCTGAACAGGGTTCAAAAGAGAGTCGCCAACCTGATAGGTCCTAAACTGTCATCTAAACTTCAACCTCTGCCCCACCAACAAAATGTTGCATCTCTCAGCCTGTTTTCCCTTGTACCCCCTCGACATAAATACTCCTGTCAAACCTGACAAACAGCAAAGTCCCACCCCTACACAGTAGAGGTCCCTAGATGTAAGAAAGTCTTCTACTCTAATAGTTTCTTCCCCAGAACTGGTAGCTAGACTCTGGAACTCTCTTTCGGGATGCTGCTTCGCCAACGGTACTGACATGCAGAAGTTCAAGTGTAATGTAAACAGACATCTTGCTGCTCAACTCCCAACATAGTATCCCTGTAACTTATGTCTCTGATAGTATCCCCCTACATCAAAGTAGCACTGTGCCTTGTTTGGGGTGAAAATGTAATTAAAATTTTTTTTATTGCTTTGGGTTGATCAGCAGTAAATTATTAAGAGATGAACTGTTTATTGATTTGTATCGTCACATTGAAATCGAAGGATATGAACATTTGGTGAAGTAATACCAATGGAATTTTTTAACCAACTCTAACAGCAGCATCGCAATCAAGGTGAAAAATACTACATTCTCAATCCATCAGGGTCATTAAGGATCAAAAACTGCAGATAAAACAACTTTTACTAAATGTTGCAAGCGTTTGATCATTCAACTAGAAGTTGGGTAATAACTAATGCCCTTGTGGTTTTGGATAGTTATCAATTATTTCAAGACTTACAAAACTATTTATTATTTCCGAATGTTAACATCATGAAAGGAAACTGCGCGAGCCTTTTCTAGTCTCACACAAAAACACGCGTTCACATCTCAAGCCATATTTCTTGTCATATACATACGCACACACAAACATACGCGCGCATGTACACACACGTACATACACTCACATTCACGTGCATACACACACACGCTAATGTACACACTTTTACTCACATACGCGCACACCTACGCGCACACGGACAACGTCACTTCCCTTTCAAATGCGCAAAAGACCACCGGAAACAACTATAAAAGCAAGAGACAAGCTGTTTCCAGCCCTTTTTCCGACTCACCTTCCGAGCCGAGTGGTCGGCGGACCAGCCGTCGCCCTTGCGCCGCACGCGTGCCTAACGCCATCTGCTACTATGTGGGGGCAAAAGCTAACAGACAGTACGTACACTTTATATGCTTTCTCTCTCCATAACTCATATCTACAACTTATGTCTCAGAACACCTCCGCATAGCTGACTGCTAACATGGCGCGCAGCTTTACTGATGTCAACCCTCTCTCTCTTTCTCTTTCTACATGCCGGACTGCGATTTCTCATTTCTCTACTCCATTTCCTTTTCTTGCCACGTGCGAACAAACGTTGGTGACCCGAACGTGAGATGAACAAGCATTTCCTTTTCTTTCTATACCACCAGTCCCCAACAAACGATGGTGACATCCGAACGCAGACATGAACACGTGTTATGCCTAAAACATTCATTTTTCAACAGAAAATAAACAACATGTTTATTTTATCCAGCGATTGAGTTTTTGTTTCCTTCTTTTCCATTCGTTTCATTATTTTTCTTTTGTAACGGGATTAGGATATTTATATCCTGGCCCGCAACAAGACTGAACCTGAATGGGATTCATATTTCACATCAAGACCAAAAGAATTTTAAGGCATTTATAATCTTGTTCACAGATGCAATCAAGTTATTGAGAGCAAAGCTCATTATTGTTTTGAATAAAGATTTTCAAAAACAGTTTTTTTAATTTCAAGATGAAATTTTAAACCACAAAAAGGTTTAATACTGATCCAACATTTTTTGTTTTACTGATTCTATTTCTTTTTGCAAACGTTTTTGATGGATTTATTTGAAATGTGTTCAGCATACTTTTCAGGTCGAAAAAAGTTCAAAAGGCATCCTAGAAGGGATGGGGTGGGGTCTACCACTAGGACACTTCCATGACAAATTAATAAAAAATAAAAAATGAAAAATAAAATAAAAATAAAAATAATTTGGTTAACCGGTCTAAAATGTTAGAATCGCCCGGAAATGATGACATGTTATAGATGATACTGATCTATATTTATCTTTTGAAGGGCTAAAAATGCTGGTAAATTTGTGGATTAACCCCCATGAAAAATGAAAATTTACTTTTTCAGAGAAATACGTGCGAACACCCTGAAAAACTTATTGGAAAGAAGAAACACACACACACACACACACACACACACACACACAAAGAAGGAAAAAAGAAAATATATATTTTATAAATTAAAGTGGGGGGATCTGTTTCGTGTTCTGTTTTATGTTCACTTTGAAAGTGACACTTTCAGACCACTTCAACTTTTTGGGGACATTTAAGAAAAAATAATTACCACTAACCCTAAGTCCGAGTGGTAAAATCGTAAACTCACACGTAATCGACTAGAAAAGTCTCCCACCCACCCAAAAAAAAGAAAGAAAGAAAACGCATTCAATTTATTTACAATCAAAAAAGAAAATTTGTTGCCTGTAATAAATCGTTAAAATGGCCTGGAAATAGGAGATTATTGTACCTATCTACAATGCCTCCCCACGGGAGAGAGTTAGACACCAGGGTCGTTTTTTAACGTGGAGAAAAGGTCCAAAAATAAAAATTGTCTCAGTCGTGAAGAGGTTAAATTTATATACATAGTTTTTCTAAGTATTGAAATGTATCCGTCTTATGTAGAATCTAATGTTGCGAATGTTAATCTACAATAATGCCACAAGTTCTTAGCAAATCGTAATTTAAAATATTGGAAATTTATTTAAAGCCAATAATTTGTGAAAAAAAAAAAAAAAAAGAATCATATGTTTTAACGTGATAATTCAAGTCAGACAGAGTTATTTCCCTTGTTTGGCACCGACTTTTTTGCTGAAGGTGATTTTTTTTTTGTTTTTAGTTTTTAATTTCCTTGTCTATAATTCGATCTCAAACAATTTATTTTTTCTGAATAAAACAGATGAAAATAATTTTGAATCACAATAATATGTGAATTTTATTTCAATCCTTAGAAGAAGTGTACGCGCACATCAAGTCGAAAATAAGTAGTTAATTTTGGTGAGAAATTTCTATGGCTGGGAGATGTCATCGAGCTCCTGTAATCTAGATTGGAAGCCGGTTGTGGCCGCCG
Organism: Euprymna scolopes; assembly: GCF_053919585.1. NCBI lineage: Eukaryota > Metazoa > Mollusca > Cephalopoda > Sepiida > Sepiolidae > Euprymna > Euprymna scolopes. Next base: position 3,115,162 of record NC_136503.1, on the reverse strand, counting down.
TGGTGAGTTGTGTGGAGTTCTGATCTGATCCGGAATGAACTTCACATGCCTGCCTAGCGATAGGCTATATGTCTGGTCGGACATATATATTGAACGGCAGAGGAGTGGCTTTCTCCGTGTAAGAGATGTAAGTTGTCCACAAACGGTCAATATTCGTGCGCAACTTCATCACGACCCGCAACCTTTTTGTTTTATCAAATTCTCTCGTTTTTTCCTGCACTATTGCAGTTTGCAACGTTGTCTTTCGAAATATAACCATTTCATCCACAAAACATTCCGTGTTTAACAAGCTAGGTAGAGAATCATTGTGAATGCAAGTTACGATATAAGCACACATCAGAGGTTCGATCCCACTCAATAGCTCACTTTTTTTTTTCTTCCAAACATGGATGTTTGACATGCATTGCTTTTCAATTTCAAAAAAATATGGTTCTTTCTTTTTTTTTTTTTTTTTTTTTGACACTTTCTGCACTTTAGTGGTCCGCGATAAATTATTTGTTTTCATTTTAGAAAAAAAATCGAAAAAGAGACCCCCCCCCCCCGGCCCTAATTTTTTTTTTTTTTTTTTCTCAGAATTTAGAGTTTTGAAAATGTAAACTGCTGACTCGTTTCTGGGCCAAATTTATTTTTGTTATGTGATCGCAAGTGGTAATTTTTAGTGGTATTTTTAGTGGTATTTTTTGGCACTTGTACAGTTTAATCAAGACATTAAAACATGAAAATATCGAAAAAAAAAATTTCGCTTAATTTCATCAAGTAGTTTTTGTCTTACAGCGAAAAAATAGTTTGTTATGATACCGAGCAAAAGCTTCGATTTTTAGGAAGAAAAGCTAGTATTAAAGATGGGGAGCGAGTGTCGGCGCTTTAACTGGAGTTATCTCCCCGTGGCGTTTCTAAAATTCAAACGAAAATTTTAAAAAATCCAAGATGTCTGCCTTCAACGTGCTGTCATAAAAACGTTTTTCCGCTGTAAAAAAAAAAAACAAAGAAAAAAAAATAAAACTACTACTCTATCAAATTAAGTGAAATTTTATATAATAATATAACCTTTTTCGATATTTTCATTTTTTAATGTCTTGATTAAACTGTACAAGTACCTTTTTTGTGGAATTTTTTTTTAGGCAATTACATGTGATTCTATGACCTTGCCATTCAGAAAGAAATTTGGTTAACTGCCTTAAGAAGTTAGAATGGCCTGGAAATAGGGAATCATTTTACATTAAATGTATATATGAAACTAATCCTCCACTCTAAATTCTAAAAAGAATTTTTCATACTTTCCGGTTTTTTTAGGATGTTTACTCGTGAAAATGCAGAATCTAATTTTTGGTTCTCCTGTAGGAGATATCTCCCTGTACTACTGTCGCTTTTTCTCGCTCATATGCCCCTATTCCGAATTTGTAGCAATGGGCCGACATAAGTGGACGTTTTTTCTACCACGACAGTCATTAACATTTTTTTTATATTTAAAATATTTCAAACTGATAAAAATCATTGCACAGAAAAAATAATTAAATGAAAACAAAAATCATTTTCATTATTTCGAATTATTTAATCAAATAAAAAATCGCCATTTTTTATTTGATTACTGTGAGAATTACTTTCCTCACACGCTTTAGAACTTGGCAGAAAAAGGACAATCGAATAAAGCAAGTCTTACCTGCGGAGAAGAATTTCAGTCTTCTAAGAAGGGTTGTGAAAAATATGCCTATTTCTTGCGTCTCTGAGAGTCTGGTAGTTTTCTTGAGGTGTAGAATTGTTTCCCTTCGGGGAAGCTGGTAAAAGGGAACAGATACCATTTATTTATGGTATCTCGATGAATAAAACTCCAATAAACGGAGTTGAATTATCAGTTCTAGGAAAGACAATGTTCGTCTAAAAATTCCTATCATAATAGGAATATATATTTGGTAAAAGGAAAAAAAGGGAATGGTGCTCCGAGCATGGTTGACCTTGAGGCCTACTCTTGGGGTAGATACTGGCAGGGATTTTGCAAAAGAGAATGAAAATTGAGTTTTAAAACTGCGCGCACAGGCAGTTTTCTAGTGGTCCAATCAAAGGCCTGAAAAAGAAACCATGGCATTCAGCGCCTCAACCAATCAGGCTCGCCTTTCCATGTACAATTTCCAACATTACTAAATGTAAAAAGCTATTTTTTCATGATATTTTCAAATTAAATTCATTTTTTATGATATTTTTTGTTTATTAAATGTTAGGTAATTCGCTAAGCTTTTTAAATTTAATAATCAAGCAAAATATGACAGTATCGAAGAATACCCAAGCTCCAACGTGCAAACGACAATGTCGTGATGTGCAAGTTAAACAAGTTGATAAATTCAAATATCTGGGATATTGGATCACAAAAAAACTTTGACTATTAAATTTGATTTTTTAAATAGTAGTAGTAGTAAAAATAATAATATAAAAAAAAAATTAATTAATTAATAAAAATTAACGTGTTTATTCCTTTAATTAATTAATTAATTAATTAAAGGAATAAACATGTGGGCAGTGTCATTCTGGGCCGTTTTTAAGTTGTACCAAAGAAGAACTGGGGAATCTCGACAAGACCAGGAAACTCATGACAAAGCACTACATCCAAATGATAACCGACTAACCGACTATGTGAAGAGGAAAGACGAAGGAAGAGGGCTGGTCTGTATAGAAGAGAGCATAAATAACACAAAAAAAATAGAAAAATACGTAATGCCGAACACCAAAAGAATAATTACTGCAGCAAGAGACACTGAAGAAACAAACAAAATAGAAAAAGACGACGAAAGAAAAATGGGAAAACAGCAAAATGGACGATTCATAAAAATTACAAAGTATGAGATGAACAAAAACACTTGGAAATGACTAAAAAGGAAACCTAAACAAGGAAACTGAATTCCTAATAACAGCCACACAAAATAACGCAATTAGAACCAACCATATCAAAGCAAAATCAACATGATACAAGAAAATAGCAAATGCAGACTCTGTGTTCATAGAGACAAAACAATAAACCACATAAGTGAATGTAGCAACCTAGTCCAAAAAGAATATAAAAATAGACTCGATCAAGTGGAGAAGGCGGTACATTGCCTATTATGCAGACAACTGCATCCAGAACATCCAGATAAATGGTACAATCACAAACCGGCAGCAATACTGGAAAATGAAAGTCACAAGAGCCTATGAGACATGGATATAAAAACAAATAAACTCATCCAAGCAAGAAGACCGGATGTCATAATAGTTAACAAGAAGGAAAAGTCCTGCCAGATTGTAGATTTTGCTGTTTCACCAGACACAGAGTGAAGATCGAGACTGAGAAACGGAGCAAATACATGGAACTGGCCAGAGTGCTCAAAGGGATCTGGAGATTGAAAAAAGTCAAGATAACACCACTAATAGTGTGAGTGCTAGGAACAATACCGAGAAACTTTGAAAAAAGAATGGAAAGATTGGAATCAAAGGGATGGCTGAGAAGATGCAATGGATAACAATAATGAAAACTGCAGAAATATTAAGGAAAATCTTTGAATGTGGAGACTAACATCACACATGAAATACAGGCACATTCTGGACATGCAGCAACGGCTACAGATGTAAAACAAAGGAACATCACATAAAATCATGAAAACTGAAACGATTGAATTGTAAGGTTACCCACTTTCTAATTTCAGAAATGCAAATAACACAGACGCTGAACAAGTAAGTATAACCTCTAATTTCAGAAACCAAAATGATACCGACCAAACACAGCACAGCCAAGATAACGATCAAAAAAGAAAAGGCCGAAGAAAGAAATGAACAACGAAAGCAAATAGACTCGTAATGAAATGTTATGATAGAAGCCATCTTAAATATAAATATAGGTTATCGGAAATTTTTCCAGTAACTACCATATGACAGAACAAAGAATTGCGGACCAAGAGAGGCTGGCTCTCCAAAGTGGAACTAACAGAAATACAGCGAAAAATAAATGATGAAACTGAGCAGGAAGCATCCCCCAATGACTCATATGAGTAGAAACCCCACAAGCGGAAGACTTGTGAAGACTGGACCCTACAAAAGTGGAAATCGAGAACAATAAAACAGCTCACAAAGGATGAAGCAGATGAAAGAGAAAAATCATAGAGTTCATGAACAAGGAAAAAACTAAGCTCCCATCATTAAGGAACGAAGAGCAGAAGAAATTAAAAACAGAAACAGAGAAGTTTGACAAGCTCCTCCCACACATCACAACAGATACAATCACAGACTTAAACAACTTAATTTATGCAGGTGCTAAGTTGGTAAGTATGAAGTTCAAATCAGAAAAACAGCTAGGGAATAATAGAGCAACAAAACCTGAATGGGAGATGAGGCTAGAAACCCAAATCAACAAACATAAAAAGAAGCCAAAACGATAAACAGGAAGAAAGTGACGTGGAGAAAATTGAAAATTTGAAATGTGACCAGCAGGGAGAGACTAAACAAGAAACACGAAGAACTGAACCAAAAAATAACAGCTGACCACAAGGTGAATATCAAAGAAAAGCACAACGGAGCAAATACACCGAGCTTGTCAGAGAACTGAAAGGGATTTGGAAGATGAAGAAAATCAAAATAATACCTATAATACAGACTTAAACAATTTAATCTACGCAGGATCTGAGATGGTAAGTATGAAGATCAAAACAGAAAAAAACACAGGGAATAATGGAGCGACAAAACCTGAATGGGAGATGGGGCTAGAAACCCAAATCAACAAACATAAAAAGAAGCCAAAACGATAAACAGGAAGAAAGTGACGTGGAGAAAATTGAAAATTTGAAATGTGACCAGCAGGGAAAGGATAAACAAGGAACACGAAGAAGAGAGATTGAGACGATATATATATAAATCTGAACAGTGCAAGCAAAACAAGAAATTTGAAAACAATGAAAGCCAATTTTACCAAAATGTAAACGGAGGAAAGACAAAAACATCCAAACCCGACAGAAACAAAACTACGTGAATAAGATATGGGAGATCGAATTACAATAGAAATGCCGAATAGCTGAAAGACATGAAAGAAGAGTTACAACAAATCAAAAAATGAACAGTAAATGAAATCAGCAAGGAAACCCTAAAGAAAACCGTAGGGAAAATGACAAAGTGGAGAGCACCAAGGCATGACGGGATACATGCAAACTGGTTCAAAAATTTCACAACATTACACAAAATGCTAGCTCAAAATCTAAGATGTATACAGGAAACAAGCGTGCCAGATTGGATGACAAAAGGTAGAACAACACCGATAGAGAAGGGTACAGAGAAAGAAACCGCTCCCAGCAAGTATAGGTATATAACATAATTACTCACAATGTGAAAAATACTAACAGCACAACCGAGGGAACAAATCTATTATTCCCTGAATAATTGTGGACTTCTTCCTGAGGAACAGAAAGGATGCCAAAAAGGAAAAAGAGAAACACATGATCTGCTATATATAGATCAAAAGATTCTGAAGGAGGTAAAAAGAAGGAGAAAGAATTTAGCCATGGCATGGATCAACTACAAAAAAGCGTACGACAGGATCTCCCAAGCATGGATAATAGAATGCTTAAAAATGTATAAAATATCAAGAAAAATCATCAACGTGATTGAAAATGCAATAAAAACATGGAGACTGGAACTGACAGCTGATGGACAACACATAACAGAAATTAACATACAAAGAGGCATCTTTCAAGGAGATTAACTATCACCATTACTGTTCATCATAGCCATGATGCCCCTGAACAATATACTGAGAAAGTGGCAAGCCGGATACAAGTTCTCTAACGCGGAGAAAAAGAATGAACCACCTAATGTACATGGATGATCTGAAACTTTTTGCAAAAACCGAAAAAGAAAGTAGCGACATTAATAAACACTAGCAGGCTCTTCAGCCAGGATATCCAAATGGAGTTTGGTATGGAAAAATGAGCACTTCTAGTTATAAGAAAGGATAAACTGGAGACGACAGAAGGCATGGGACTACTCAACCAAATGGAGATGAGAACACTAGAGGAACAAGACCCCTATAAATACCTGGGAGTTCTAGAAGCAGACACCATCAAAGCAACAGAAATGAAAGAGAGCAATGGAAAGGAATACCTCAGGAGAACAAGAAATATTGCAAGGGGTGTATCCCAAGTGATATGTTTCTTTCTCTTCCGCATGCCTCAACATGCTAACGTCTTTCAAAATGTCTGCTGCAAAGCAACGCACCGATACAACGCAAAGCAATGTATCCCCCCTCCCCAAAGTCTTTCCCAACTCCTCCAAGTGACCTGCTTTATGGAGTCCGGCACACCTCATTTGTATGCGTGTAGTGCGACTTTGCGAGATTGTCTGAGATTGTCTGTGTATGTTAAAATCTCACGGATGCTATTTTGGATTTCTTTTCGTCCCAACTCGCAGGAAAGACAGACACGAGGGTGTTTGAAAGGTAGGCTTTTTCTATTTTCCCCCACAAGAAAACTCCTGGAAACTAAATCATATAGCACACATTTAATAAAAGGTATAAATACATGGACAGTACCACTAGTAAGATACTCTTGACTGTTCATAGGGTGGACTAAAGAAGAACTGAGACAGCTCGATCAACTCATGACCATACACAACGCACTACACCCAAAGGACGATGTTGGCAGATTCCATGTGAAGACGGCGGGAGAGGACTGGTTTGCATATAAGACTGTGTGAATGACACAAAGAAGAACTAGAAAAATACATAATTCAAATGCTGAAAGGATAATTATTGCAGCAAGAGACACGGAAAATACTGAGAAAACAGAGAGACAAAGGATAAGACAAGAAAAGAAAAATGGGAAGTGAAACAACTACATGGAAGATTTATAAGGCTGACAACAGATGAGAATAACGAAACAACACTTGGACATGGATGTGAAAAGGACATGTAAATCGAGAAACTGAATCCCTAATAACTGCAACACAAGATAACTTGATAAGAACCAACCACATCAAAGCAAAAATTGACAAAACACAAGAAAACAGCAAATGTAGACTCTGTGGACACAGAGATGAAACAATAAACGATATAGTAAGTGAATGCAGCAAACTGGCCCAAAAAGGAATACAAGAACAGACACGACCTAGTCGGAAGGACAGTACACTGGGAATTATGCAAATAACTGCATTTTGAACGTACAGACAAATGGTACACGCATAAACCAGCAACATTACTTAAAAACAAGAATCACAAAATCCTATGGGACATGGGCATACATACAGATAAACTCATCCAAGCAAGAAGACTGGATATGATAATAATTAACAAGAAAGAAAAGTCCTGTCAAATCATAGAATTTGCTGTCCCAGCAGACCACAGGGTGAACATCAAAGAAAAGGAAAAATGGACCAAATACACAGTCAGCCAGAGAGCTAAAGGGATATAGATGATGAAGAAAATCAAAATAATACCTATACTAATAGGAGCACTAGGAACAATACCCCCAAACTTTGAAAACAAAAATGTGAGAAATTGGAATCAGAGAAATGGCTTGAAAGATACAACGAATAAGAATAATGAAAACAGCTGAAATATTCAGGAAAACCTTTGAATGCGGAGACTAATAGACATGAACCACATGCGCGGGGGAGAGACAAACTGCTTCAGAGGCAAAACATGAAGAAGCGTTATATGGAACGAAGAACATTGAAGCTGCATATCTATAAGTTCTACATCCCCTCCCCCATTCCCTCCCATCACCCCTCCTCCAAAAGAGTGATAGCAAATAGCCAAGAAAGGTCGAGGAGGATTAAAGACTGAGGAGAGAGCACTGACCAGACCTCTGCTGGACAAGTGCAAAGAGAACTGAGACATTGGGGAGGCTTATTGCCACTCAAATTCTAGTGGAGACCAATGGCCGCTGCCAGCGAGAAATCAATGGCAAGTGGTTGTTGCGATAACACAAATTCATTTGCAAATGTTATCAAAAATGGTGGAGAGTACTGAAAATCTAGGGAGACTTGTTGTCACTCAGCTTCCAGGGAACACCACAGGTTATTTTCAAGAAAAGATCTTTGATGACCTGTGTGAAAGCTCCTTCTGAGCCAAAAATAATAAAAAAGACGGTAATGCTGAAAAGAGCCGAAATCTTCAAGAAAATCCTTGAATGCAAAAACTAATCCATATGAGTAACAGATGCTAAACAGCCACATAGAAAGTACAACAGAAGTACAACAAAAACAGGGAAACACCACATAGAACCAAGAAAACTGAAACTGCAAAATTGTAAGTTAATTACTCCCCCCCCCTATAAAATAGCATATTGTTGACATTGATTGGCACCATACCAATTAGTCAAGAAGGGACAAGGAGGATAGAAAGACCGAAGAGGGAAAGCACTAACCACACCTCATCTGGATGATTGCAAAGAGGACTGGGACCTTGCGGAGGCTTATTGACACAAAAATTTCACTGAAGACCAATGGTCATTTCAAATAAGAAGTCAATGGTTGTTGTAATAACGCAAATTCATTTTTTTTTTTTACAAAGGAATCGCCACTTATCAAGGCCCAGAGGCCACTCGAGTTGCAAACGTTATCAAAAGAGGTGGAGAGTATTGGGAATCTGGGGAGACTTTTTGTCACACATAATTAAATCCTTCTTAAATAAGAGAATTCAGGTTGTCCTCGAGAGCCATACATCTAAACAATACGATAGAAATGTGGGTGTATCTCAGGGGTCGATCCTTGGACCTTTATTATTCCTGATATTCATAAATGACCTCCCTGAAAAAGTAGTCCCTAAGATGGGTATTTTTGCTGATGACACCACGCTCTATAACAAGCACGAGAAGAAAACAAATGAAATATCGAAAATCCTAGAGGAAGATCTCCAGTCTATAGTGGAATGAGGACAAAAATGGTCACATTCAATGCAGACAAGACTAAGCTCGTTTTCTTCAATAATTACAAGAAACCTCAACCACCAATAGCTATGGCTAAAGATACATTACCTAAAAGTGCTTTTTTCAGACTCCTTGGCTTAACGTTCACAGGGAACAGGAGTTGGAACAGATACATTGAGCGCATTGCCAAGGCTGCTGCTGCAATGGTGGGCTCTCTCTACCATGCTAGAAAGTTACTTACAGCTGAAAGTATCCTGTACCTCTACAAGATCACCATTCGCCCATGTATGAAGTATTGTTGTCACATTTGGGATGGTGCATCTGCTACTAGTCTCTTACTCCTAGACAGGGTTCAAAAGAGAGTCGCCAACCATATAGGTTCTGAACTGTCATCTAAGCTTTAACCTTTGTTCCATCGACGAAATGTAGCATCCCTCTGCCTGTTTTACAAGTATTTTAATGGTGGATGCTCTGACGAACTACAAGCCCTTGTACCCCCTGAGTGTAACTACTTCCGGTAAACCCGACAAGCAGCAAAGTCCCACCCCTACACAGTAGAGATCCCTAGATGTAAGAAAACCTTCTACTTATAGTTTCTTCCCCAGAACTGGTAGACTTTGGAATTCCCTTCCAGTTTCCTGCTTCCCCAACTGTACTAACATGCAGAAATTCAGTGTAATGTGAACAAACATCTTGCTGCTCAACTTCCTACATAATATCCCTGCAACTTATGTCCATGATAGTAACCCCTACATCGAACGAGCACTGTGCTTTGTTTGGGGGTGAAAATTAAAAAATAAAAATAAAGCTTTCATTGGAAGAGTGCAGTAATCACTAGAGACTTGGGAAGACTTATTGTACCTATTTACTATGCCTCCCCACGGGACAGAGTTAGACACCAGGGTCGTTTTTTAGCGTGGAGAAAAGGTACAAAAATAAAAATCGTCTCAGTCGTGAAGGATTTCTCCTCCACCGAAAGAGAACAAGAAAATGAAGTGCAGCATCTGAAGAACAGATACTACACTTTGATCTTGACCAAAAGGCCAAGTCACCACAGAATTACCCCCACCCCCCATATTTGAAACGATGCAACTTTATTATAAATTAATATTATCAATATAACTTTTGTACTATTTAAAAGAAGGGCAAAATAAACTAGTAATAATTAAAACAATTTTTTTTTTCAGCGTACGAAAATAATGAAATTGCGAGAAGAAAATCATGTTTACATAATTGGCGCTTTAAAATAACGTTCCCATGTAGTAAGCATTTCAAACGTGAAAAAATACTCGTGTTTAATAAATCTAGTAAAAATCAACTAATGGTCAGATTTTCGCGAAATTTTCGATACTTATCCATTTTAGAATGAAATTACATATAAAATGCAGTTTCTCTAAAATATATGAGGGGAAATATTTTTTTAAGTGTGTGTCCCCCCATATTTATTTTTTCGAAATTTGAACAAAATATATTTAAATCTATCGAAATTTCTATTTATTATGAAACATAAGAGTTCAAATAAGTAAAAAATATTTATTTTTTTAAAATTTAAATACACATATTGATCAAAAACTTACCTTGAAGTTGCAATTAAAAAATGCAATAAATTTAATATAAATATGGTTTTTATTTAAATAGCGTTTTTTTTTCTAATTAATATATATTATAATCAGTTGAATTGCCAAGAAAAAGAAACTTCCTAAAAATGTATCAATTTTTAAAAGATTAAAATGATTAAAATTCCATTATTTCAAAATATTCCGTTACAACATAGATTTTTAATTAATTGTGTTTAAATTGTTTTTTAAATATTAAGTTTTAATATAAACATGAATCTTGCCGGCTATTTTATCGCCGAATTAAAACTGATTTAAAAATTTTATTGCACAAATATGAGACATTTTATATACCCCACCTCATATTTTGTTTTTCTCTTTTTGCCGAACAAAAGTATGGAAACCGATGGTTACCCAAATAAACATCCGTAAAACCGTATTTGATATTTAATATGCAAATGTTTATAATATTATTAATCATTAAACTATGTAAATCTTAAAACCGGCTTTGTATTACTGTACTGTACTGTACACATAGATTCGAAAAAGTTGTAAAAAAACAAATATATAACAAATAAATGTTATCAAAGGCAAGATAAGTTACTTTTCTACCAAACTGGATATAATTTTCGTGTTTTTATTCAATGTAACATGTTTATTCAGCTCGAAAAGCATACAATGTTTACTGATGTGATGTAATGGAAAATTCAAAATGGCTCCCGACTCTCTCTTTAACACGGTAAGTTCGGGAAAAGGTATTATAAATAATGAACTAGACAAAATACTGTTAGAAATTCGCTCAATATATGTTACCGTGACATAGGTTGACATATATTCGGTGTTTTTTAATAGTACTTTGTCTAGTTTATTATTTATAACACCTTTTCCCAAACTTACCGTGTTAAAGAGAGAGAGAGAGAGTCAGGCGCCATTTTGAATTTTCCATTACATCGGTAAACACTCCATGTTTTTCAAGCTGAATAAACATGTTACACTGAATAAAAACACGTGAATTATATCCAGTTAGGTAGAAAAGTAACTTATCTTGCCTTTGATAACATTTATTTGTTCTATATTTGTTTTTTGACAACTTTTTCGAATATATGTGTACAGTAATACAGACCTCTTAAAACCTAACAAAATTATAACAAAGATTAATTATTAATTTCAGTTTGAAGAAGATAAACAAAGGTTTTAAAAAATCATTAAGTCGTTTCTGCTTTTCCATAGTTCGTATAGTCTGACGTCACGGAACCATGCTTTCTTTTTTCACATTGTTTTGGCAGTCCCTAAAGACCAACGATCATTGCTAGCAAAAAATTAATAGTAAACTGCTGTTGCAATAACGCAAATAGATTTGCAATCCTTGTTGATCGAGGAGGAGAGTGCTGGAAATCTGTGGAGACCTGGTGTTCCTTGTTCCTATTTACTATGCCTCCCCACGGAACAGAGTTAGACACCAGGGTCGTTTTTTAATGTGTGGAAGAGGAACAAAAATAAAAATTGTCTCAGGTGTGAAAGATTTCTCCTCCACTGACAGAGAACAAGAAATTGAAGTGCAGCAGCATCTGAAGAACAGATACTACTGGAGACCTGGTGTTACAGCTCCAGAGAACACTACTTCTTACCGGCATTGTGTAATTTTATTGATAATGACTCCTATAAGAATTCTTAGTAAATAATAATTTGGCAAAAAATAAATTAAAAAGACGCGAAAAATCAAATGGAAGAAAGAAAGCTTCCAAGCGACGTCAAATCGTTACAGCCTATTTATATTTAAAAAAAAGTAAAAAATATTATTTGGCCAGTATGGGGCTCGAACCCACGACATTCGCGTTATTAGCACGACGCTCTAACCAACTGAGCTAACCGGCCAGGGACATTCGCTAAGTCAAATAATATTTGATTTATATGCGAGCACCTGCTTGAGTGCTTGATTACGTTTGAAAATGTTTATAGTTGTATAATTTTTGTTATTCTTGTAAAACAATATATTATTCATTATTTGAATTATACGATATATTAATTACATAATATATTAATTATAACAAATATAACTGGTATTCAGATGACACCTTTGAACGTTCGACATTTTTCGTTTAAGGTTAATTTAAACACTGACTACTGAATAAGGAATCTTGCTTAATTTTTGCATTCTAATCAGATTGATATATTTAATTCGATTGCTATCTATCTATCTATCTATCTATCTATCTATCTCTCTCTCTCTCTCTCTCTATATATATATATATATATATATATACAGAGACAGACAGACAGAGAGAGATCGTTAGAAAATGGCGTTAATATAACATTTAGCTTTTTGTTTGTTTGGGGTTTTTTTCACAATTCTTCACATCAACATAGTGATTCGTATGTTTGAACAATATCAAGTTTGGGCGAACGTACACGACGAGTGAGGCCGGAAGACCCCCCATAGCCTCATTGTACGCCGCAGGGGCGCAGAGCGCAGCCGCAGCAGCACTCAGCAGCGCACAGCGCGCATTCGGCATTCCAAGGAGCGTGGATTATTTTGTTATTTTGTTTGTTTATATACGACATACTAAAAATAAATAACACAACAACGTCCCCGAAAAGAAATACATCTAAAAATCCCGTTTTTCTCACAAAAAATGAAAAAAATATCCATTTTTACGCTAACTGGTCCGGAAGTGGTTGCTAATTTTGCGTTAAATTCACATCCCTCACTGTAGTGTAAACTCTAATATATATTTTAAATTGTTATTTTTTTGGTATCTTTTAGATTAGGTCCTTGTTTGTGTACATCTGAGATGAGAAATTAAAGTGTAATGTAAACAGACATCTTGCTGCCCAACTCCCTACATTGTATCCCTGCAACATCAACGTGGCACTGTCCACTGTACTGTACTGTGCCTTGTTTGGGGTGAAAAAAAAAAAAAAAAAAAAAAGGCCGACGTACACGAGTGCTACCCCACTAGCGAAATACGCATCGCACGTGCAAATTTCAAGCCAAAATAAATAAAACAAACTAGGTCACACACGCAAAAATGCTTTCCTTGTAAAAATAATAAATTCTCCCTCAATCGAACAACGTTCAACATCGGAGCCGATCGCTAGTGGGATAGCAAGCAACACTCGTGTACGTCGACCAAACAAAAATAAATAAATAAAAAAAAATCGCCTTAAAATATAATCGCTTTTATTTTGGCAAACCTGAACAAGTTTGTGTCCTTCCGTCCCCCTCTATATTTTTTATTTTCGTCTTTTTAATTTTTTTTTTTTTTTCAATTATTTCCGGGGATTATAATCGAGTGATAACTAGTCGACCAGACTACCAAAAAATAAAAAATAAAATTTTTTAAAAGTCAATATTTGTAGGGCTAATCAGTTTCTCATGCGAAAGTAAATCGATCATCCATTTGAGAACAACACCACGTTTTTAGACCAGATTTCGCGAATTTTGGCTTTTTTAAAGCAGTTTAGCCTTTTTTCAGAGATTATTTTAAAAAGCGTAATTTAGAAAAAGCCAAACTGTTTAAAAAATTCGCGAAATTAGGCCTATAAACGTCAACTTGTTCTAAAATGGGTGATCAATTTATTAGAACTTTGCATTAGAAACTGAGCACCCCTAACTATTTAAATATTGACTTTTTTTTTGTAGGCCACAGTGCTCTTTCTCTTTCATCGTGGCAGAGTAATATTGATAGGGTGGATTTGGATTTCTGTTAGTATTTTGTTTTATTTTCGATTTTTGAGTGATTACCGAAACTCAAAAGACTGTGTCTCCACACACCTGAAGAATCTCCAGTATTCCTCTCTTTGGAAGCTGGATTTTTCTCCACATTAACGACTGACCTTATGAGAAGGCAAATAAATGGGGAAAGAAATTTGTAATTGGGGCTTTTCAATGGAAGACATCGGTCAGATTGAGAGAAAGATCACGTGCTTTAGTGAATGAATGAATGGAGGACCTGGAACGTGCCCCCCCCCCCCACCCCCACCGTAAAATTATTATTGTCGATAATAGACTTAACTTTCATATTAGAATTTTTTTTACCTTTATCGTAATGACTTTTAATTAATTTTTTTCTTTTACACCACAAAAATAGCTTATTAAGAAGACTTTTGCTGATTGACCGAAAAGTGGGGTATCAATTTAATAGAACGTTATAATTTAAAAGTTATCCTCCACGTTAAAAGTCATTAAATAAACTTAAAATAAAATAGTCAATTTTTACGATGTGCACCAGCACCACTGCACCAGCGACGCTGGGGCCCATTATAAACACCCCAACCTTCCCATGTTAAGAACGGCTTTCGAGGTTGGGGGGGGGGTATTCCGAAAGCCGTTTTTAACATGGGGAGGTTGGTGTGCTTATAATAGGCTGGGGCACGTCGTAAAAATTTACCGAAAAAATAAAATTCCAGCTAAAATATGAAACTTAAATCTGTTATCGAAGATAATTCGCAGAGAAAAATAAATAAATAAAAACGTGAAAAAGAATTAATTTACGGCACAGGGGAAACTCGTTCAGGTCCGGCGGTCCGGTCCGCCGAATTCATTATTGTTTGCTAATAAATAAATAAAAGACTTCTGTTTGAAATAACTTTATTCGCATTAAATAAATCTATTGAACAGTGAAAATATCAACAGTTTGTCTAATCATACGAATTATATATACCTAGTTAACGCACATGAACATGTAAGCAGAGTGGCGCAGTGGAAGCGTGCTGGGCCCATAACCCAGAGGTCCGTAGATCGAAACTACGCTCTGCTAAGGTTTTTATTTTTATCTCTCTCAAGTTAAGGAAAAAGAAATACAGAATTAAATGCTCAGTGTATATATATATATATATATATATATATATATATATATATATATATATATATATATATATACTCTTCGTTTTTTGGGGGGGAGGGAGGGGATGCATTTTTTTCAGCAGATTGGACAGTAATCTACAAGATTATAAAGAAAAAAAAATGATTTAGACATTTGAAAGGTGTGCTCATTTTTTAATTACAACGTAAATCGATCCCTCATATTAGAAACATTCGACAAGAAAAGTTTAGTGAGACATGACATGAGTTTATCGTAAGATATTAACATGACATGAGTTTATCGTAAGTTATTAACTTTCCTATGACGATAGGAAGATGTGACACAAGGGTTAGAAAGTGGGATTGAAGAGCTAGCACCCTAGAAAAAGAACACTCTGCCCTGCAAAAATGTCTGAGCAACCCTTTCGGCATTTCCGGGTTGAGACGCTTCAGGCGATTTGCAGTAAACTAACCCCCTTTCAAAGAGAGAAGTCAAAGTCTGGGAGGTGGGGGAGATAAACAATGGAAAAAAAAAAGTCCGTGCTAGGGGCGTTCGAGGTGAATTCCTCTCTCGAGGGAGGAGGTAATGCTTGAGATGATGTTAACTGTGACTATACAGAAACAAAACACCCTAAATCTGATGACTTGAAAATATCAGGTCGGCAGTTGTTTAGTTGATTCTTGTTCTTAAGCCAAAGTTAGACACAAGGTCATTTTTTTAACGTGAGGAACATCTAGCTCCCCTCAAAAAGGGGTACTTTGGCTTGGAACCTACTGAAATGAAACGAACAATATCTAGTGTATTTTTTCTCATGGGTGATGCAAAATCGACTCACACTGTCTACTTCCTATATGCCAATTGCTAGAATTAGTGTACGTCATTGCCAATTGTCTCAGTGTAGAAGGATTTCTTCTTCACTGAACAAGGACAAAATAGACTTATTATAACATCAGAACAAGATATTAAACTTTATTCCTTCGGGTGAGAGTTTAATACAGTTAACAGCACAAAAAAGAGGGGGGGGGGGACAAACAAAACAAAAAAAAAGAGGAGTTCCTGGAAAAGCCCAAGTCCAGTGTGGTTACCAACAGAGGTTATCCTCAAGTTTGTGTCTTTGTTACTTCCGTTTTCTTCTAACCGTTCCGCTTCATGATGAATACCCTGCCAAAGTCCCTTCTGATTAGACGCTAGAAATCATTGTAAGAGTGAAATAGCCAAAGCCAAAAGAAGGCATGTTGAAATAACAAGGAAACGCATAGAGTTGCAGAAGATAGGAACTTGCGATTTCTCGAAAATTTTAATAGTGTACTAAATAAAGGGTAATCCAACAACCAGAAGGTTGCATGCACGGCAACCAAAAAGGCGGAACTGCTTGTTCGGCAATTCACCTCCAACTTCACCCAAGAACCAACAAATAACTTCCTCCCAAATTTCCCTATGTGGACGACGGAAGCCACAATTGATGATCTTAAAATCACCCCTTCTCATGTCCGCAATGTCATAAAAAACTTAGTCATCTCCAAGTGTCTGCTGTACTAATTAAGAAATGCTCAGCTGAGTTAACCTCCATATTTTCCAAACTCTACAACAAATGCCTTGCTAAATCCTGCTTCCCTAATAGCTGGAAGATGGCCTCTATGATACCAGTATAAAAGAATTCTGACGAAAGGTGGAAACCAAGTAAAAATTTACCTTTCTTTTTAATGTTTAACATATTTCAAACTAATATAAATAATTGCACAATAAAAATAATTAATTTAAAACAAAAATTAATTTTCTTATTTCGAATTATTTAATCAAGTAAAAACGCCATTTTGTACTTGATTACTAAATTTAAAAAGTTATTTTAGTAACTTACCTAACAATTTAATAAATAAAATGTATCTAAAAACTGAATTTAACTTTTAAGACTATGAAAAAAAGGGGGGGGGGTCAGGAAAATCGCATCCAAAACTTCTTTGCTCAGTTTTATAAATTGTTTTTTTTACATGGAGGTCACCACTTATCAAGGCCGGAAGGCCACTCAGGGATAAGGGTTATTGCGTGTACAGTAATCAATGAGATAGTATTGTAGTAATCATTAGTATTGGGAGTTTTGATAGAGTGTCTTACTTAAGGGGGCGGTTTGTCAGGAGTTTGTTTATGTTGGACTTGAAGACATCCAAGTTGTAGTCAGGTGGGAAACAGGAAAGCGGCAGAGAGTTCAACTGGCGTGTAGTTCTAAGAAAGAAGCTTTGCTCATGGAATCTACGTTATAATTCGATGAAAGTTGGTTTTAAGAACCAATGTTCATTTGATTTCGTATTGGAATTGGAGTTCAGTGAAAACGATTGGAATATTTCAATGAATAAAGTTTATACATATTTGCAGACGATAATGTGATGAGTTGTGAGTGTCTGCGTGTTTGTTAATGTTTGTGTGCATGAGTGGAGAGAAATCTTGTAGAGATGAACACCAATAGATTCCGGTCAATTGGGTCCCACTGGTTTGTTGAAGAAAAATCTGGCTTTTAAAGAGTTTAGGTAGCTCCCAGTAAGACCATTTCAAATAAATTCAGAAAGTTTTCTGATTTGTCTAAAATATAATTATTTGTTTTTATTTAGGATATTGTATGTGCAGACAATATGCGTACAAACGTGAAAAATTTCCCCCACTCTATATCTGTGCCTAAATCAAAACGCGGATTCCATGAACAAAGCTTCTTTCTTAGAACTGCACGCCTGTGGAACTCTGTTCCGTCTGCCTGCTTCCCACCTGACTACAACTTGGATGTGCTCAAGTCCAACGTTAACAAATTCCTAATGAACCGCCCCCTTAAGTAAACACTTCATCAAATCTCCACACTAACATAATGTACTTGCAATAACCCTTACCCTGAGTGGCTTCCGGTGATCACTGTGTAAAAAAAAAAAAAAAAAAAAAAAAAAAATAAACGTGATTTTGATTTTGGACGTCGATGCACAAAAAACTAACAAACAAACAAAAACAAACAAAAAAATAAACAAAAAAACAAAAAAAAAAATAGCATAAAAAACAGAAAAACAAACAACATAAAATTTATTTATTAAATTAAAAGGTATTTATTAAGTTTCTGTTTATTTTTGTTTTAAAATAATTTTTTTCTTTTAATTTACGAAAAGAATATTAGGTACTTATGCAGTTTACATTAAAAACGAAGATAAAGAAAATTCCTGTGATGTACGTGCCCGTTATGGAATGAAGTTCTCATAAAAAAATCTTAATTTGGTCAAGTAGTTTTTTTTTTACAAAGAAAAATCAAATTTTAGTGAAACACTTTATAATGCAAACAGCTTAGCAATTTCAGCTACGAAGAAGGGGAGATAACTTCGTCTAATTCTTGAAATTTGCCAAAATCTAGCAAGATTATTTTTACAGTTCTAAATAATTCTAGATATTCCTTCTTTTCCTTATCTTTTTTTTTTCGGTGCTTCTTAAAATAAAGTTGACAAATCGATTTTTTAAAAATATGTTGTTTTAAGCAAAAACAATATTACGTACTCAATTGTCATGCCGAAAATAATAATATATTAATAAATTACAAAAAATCATTAAGTAGAAAGTTATTTATAGTTAAAAGTAATTTTTACAGGAAATTGAGTAAAATCGCATTTTTCTTAGGCATTATGTTGCTTTATGAAAGAACAAAATAAACATTTTTTTTAACATCAGGTTCCAAACAATCAACAACTCAATCCTGAACAACTCCGTCAATTCAAATTCAAACGAACGCCTCCGTTGATTCTACACGACATGATCCCAAACAACTCCGTTGATTTGAATCCGAACACCTCTGATGATTTGACACAATCCCAAACGCAATGACTCAACACGACATGTTACGAGAGCAACGTTGGGAGTTACTCACCAAATGACTCTTATCGGCTTTGGATGAACTCATTTTTGGCATAGGTAGGCCCGACTTAGACATTGGTATACAATTTTTGAGCTCCTCTGCACATGTTCGTCACACTCCTTTCTGATCTCAATCAATGACATATTTGGGCAAGCTGCATTTTCCTAGTACTTTGCCTTAATGGTACTTTGCCTTAATGGTACTTCGCCTTAATGGTACTTTGCCTTAATGGTACTTTGCTTTAATGGCACTTCGCCTTAATGGTACAAGCTCAGGACTTCCCCAGTGGTGCTCTTGTCTATCGCATCATTGAACTCTTCCTGCTCTGGATCTTTGGGTGCATCATCATCTGAGGAGCTTTCTTCATGTGGTTGTTTGTGTAGCAGTGGGGCTTCATCATCTGATGAGGCAATTTCGTCACGGATTAAGCCATCAAGTCGGCATGCTGGATGCACATCCTTTATGTGGTGTGGTGTTCCATAAATAAGATAAAGTGTTGGCTATTGATTTTGGTCACCGTACCCATGCCAAACTGCACTGTATATCTTCCCCATGGATTCTTCATCCAAACAGCATCTCCCTCCTTGTACTTTGCGCACCACAACTTCATCGACATTTGACACACAGATCCTATAGGTGTATAGTACATCTGCAATTGCAGTTGTGGCCATCTTGTCTTTTGGCATACTGTTGTGCCAGTGCACTGCCTCCAAGATCGTGCACCTTGTTCTTGTGTTACGTACTGGGTTTATTAAAGAGGACTGATGTAATATATTGTTGTTGTTGTTATGTTCGTCTTACTAGGAGGAGGTTCATGTTGTGTGCAGATATATCGCGTATATATAAAGAGAGAGACAGTTCTGTATATATAAGGAGACATATTATGAGATAGAGAGAGTCTTATATATAAAGAGACAGAGTACAGGCTAATAGAGGCTGAGCTGAGCATGTAGTTCAATGAGAGGAGATTTATGATATATTGATAGATAGACCGAGAGATAGTGCGTTTGCAATTTAAGTTTGACAGTTCTGTGAATGGGAGTGTTTCTATAAACATTGACACATATATTTCTTTACCTATTTTTGAGATGATGATTTTTACAAGTTCTTATAATATAAATCGACAATAACTTTTCTGTTGAAAACATAACTCGAAGACGCAGATACAAAAAGATGATGATTCTGTTTATTCCATTTTGACCGGTCAATGGCTTCGCATCAAGGAATTCAAGTCTTACATGATTCTTCTTCCAACCTTCGCTTCCAAGGTTCTATCAGCTCTGTCCGACTCCTCTCTTCTCCCCTCTGACTGACTGAGTCCCCCAACTGAGTTTTTTGACTGACTATATTGAGACCCATGACGTCATTGCATGACCAACACGTGCATATTAAACACATGGCATGACATGCCTCCGTGTTTAAGCATGCATTGTTACTCACATGTTTCAAACATGCGTGATTTGCACGTTTTGAAACCATTTCTGATGACCAGGAAATTTCCCATTCTCTTTGTTTTACAAAGGAATTTAACCTACTTGTTAATTCTCTAACCGATATTTTTATTATGCATTCTTTCTAAAATTGTGAATAGATTTTCCAGCCAAATTTGTATTTATTAAATATTTTAACTGAATCAACAATTTACTGGACATTCCATTTAAAACCTATTGTTCTTTAAAACTTATCTACAGGGTTCGATTCCCGTTTTATCTGATATCATTTTCATTTAACTAATTCTCTTTTTTGTTACTTACATGAAAAGGGGACAGCCCTTTTCATGTAACAGTTGCCTTATACATATCCACGTATTCATTTAGCTCATGATAATCCATAACAGGCCAAACATTTTGTTTGTTTTCCTGCACAACAGCTATAAGGAGGATTAGACTTTTGAGAGGAGGCCAAATTCCTCCTCCAGATATGGCAACAGCCAGCCATTATCAATCCACAGCTGTTCACAATCATATTCCTCACAAATTTGTGCTGAGGCTGGATACTCTGCAAGTCTATTTTTAAACGTAATTGGAGGTTGGTCACCAGCCCATTTCTACGATGCGGTTCACTTCCAAGTGTTCTTTTCATACTCTGCGAAGAAATTGGGCTCGGTAATGGTGATAGCAGCAAAATTAGTTTTGCTGAAATGTGGAAAAGTTACCTCAATGGCACTAGACATATCTATTCCTCCCAGTTGCTTGATTGCATCCAGCCCAAGCAAAAAATCAAATCGAAGTAAATGACCATCTGCAACAAAGACTTCGATGTTAACTCGCAACACTGCTATCTTACAGCAGCTACATTTGCTTCCATCTGCTGCGAGCACAGAATTCACTTTTCTCGTCCATTCCTTACAACACAACTTGCAGATTAGTGACTGCGTGCATCCGGTAGCCACTAGAGCTTTACGTGGTATTCCATTGATGTGAATAATTACAACGGACAATGTGCCATTTAAAACAGTTTAGAGGATGAGATTGGTGCTGAATTCTGCCTCCTCCTGCTCGTTTCCCAGACAAAATCAAGCAATGCGCCCACACTGCTGACATTGATAGCAACATGATATTTCTTCGGGGCTTGACACCAGCACCTCTGACTGTCTCACTATTCAGTAGACAATCCCTTGCCCTATGATTGGATCCATTACAATATAACACCGTTGGGAAGTATCCGGCCCTTAAGTGTCCTCTGGACTCCCGTGCAGTTCTTTAAAATGGCATGAGAATGCGCCAGCATGTGTGACAGATCTAGATGATCCATCTGGGAAGATGCTCGTAATAGTTCTTCCGCATGTTCAGGCAATCCAGCAATGAATGCACATTGCAGCCACTGATTTGATATGCCGCCAAACAGGATCACAAGTCTGCGTAGTTCTGCCAAAAATATATCCACCCTCTCACCTCGTTGAAGACAGTGCTTCCGTGCAGTGAAAGGATCCAAAGCAAAGGCTGTGTACAGCGTTTTCTTTACACAATCAAATTCTGCTTTTCCTCACTTAGTTGCATTGGAATGACGCACTCAATGCGCTTTACCCCACGCAGTTCCACTTTTTCCAGCCACTCCACTACTGACTGTCTGGATTCACATCAAATACTGGCATCAAATACTGGCATGAGCTTTGGGTAAAATGCCATAATAGCTGAAATAGCTTGTTGCGTCATGGGGGAAGAGAGAGAAAAAAAAAAAAATCACACGCAGCAGCATGGTCCCAAACAATTTCGTCCACGCGACCTGACATGATCTTGAACAACTCCATCAATTTGAACCCGAACACTTCCGTCTATTTGGCATGACATGATCCCAAACAATTCCATCGATTCAAACCCAAACACCTCAGATAATTTGACATGACATAATCCTGAACAATTCCGCTGATTCAAATCCGAATACCTCCGACGATTTGACAATCCCAAATGCAATGACTTAATACAACACATCTACATCAATGACCTCCCTAAACACATACTTAAATCATTCGTTGACATCTATGCTGATGACACGACCATCTACGGCAACACATCAAAGGCTGTAAATGACAAAGTTCTCTCTGATTCTCTCTCCTCTGATCTCGAGTGCGTGGTTCAGTGGGGGAAGATGTGGCTAGTTACCTTTAATGCATCCAAAACCAAACTCCTATCCTTACATCATCAACACTGATCCCCATCTGGCATCAATTGTGATGGATGGCTCTCGTCTGGGTGAGGCCCCATGTTTTGACAAGCTTCTGGGTTTGATCTTTACTCCTGATCTGAAATGGAACACGTACATCAAGTCTGTTGCCAAGGTCGCTGGAAAGATGGTCGGATCCTTCTACCGCTCCAGAAGATATCCCACTACTGATGCAATTCTCTATCTATATAAAAGCCAAGTACGTCCAAGGATGAAATACTGTTGCCATATCTGGGCAGGAGCTGCTAAAAACAGCCTATCCTGCCTTGACAGAGTACAAAATAGACTTCGTGGCTTAGTGGGAGATGCCCTTTTCTCTACCCTGCAACCTCTCTCCCACAGAAGAGACGTTGCGAGCCTATCCTTGTTTTATCGTTATTTCCATGGCAGGTGCTCGTCTGAACTCCAATCTCTGGTCCCCCCTCGCAAATCTTTCACGAAAAACACCCGTCTAGCTGAATCCACTGTGAAAAATTTCCCCCACTCTATATCTGTGCCTAAATCAAAACGCGGATTCCATGAACAAAGCTTCTTTCTTAGAACTGCACGCCTGTGGAACTCTGTTCCGTCTGCCTGCTTCCCACCGGACTACAACTTGGATGTCTTCAAGTCCAACGTTAACAAATTCCTAATGAACCGCCCCCTTAAGTAAACACTTCATCAAATCTCCACACTAACGTAATGTACTTACAATAACCCTTATCCCTGAGTGGCTTCCGGGCCTTGATAAGTGGTGATCACTGTGTAAAAAAAAAAAAAAAACACGTTACCAGAGCAACCCTGGAACTTACTTGCCGAATGACTGTCATGGGCATTTTTTATAGCTTTGGGCAAGCTCATTTTCACCGTAGATAGGCCCGACTTAGACCTTGGCATAAAATTCTTGAGTTCTTCTGTGCATGCTCATCAGGTAAAATAGGCAGTAGGAAGCTATACACAAGGGACATAACTCCGAAAAGGATATTTTAAATTACTTGTGTCATGGCTGCTATATTTTTGTCAGTTGTTAACTCGATGAATTTTCTTAATTTTTGAATATATTACTATTTTCGACATGATAATTAAGTACGTAATATTATTTTTGCTTTGAATGATATATTTTTAAAAATTGATTTGTCGACTATAGCTTAATAAGCTTCTTTTCTTTCAAAAAATCGTTTCAAAATTTATTAATAAAATTATTAAAACTTCATATGCATTTTGACACAAGAATTAGATTGAGTTATCTCCCCTGGTGCCCACTCCTCATAGCTGAAATTGCCAAGATGGCTGCAATGCAATGGGTTTCACTAAAATTTTATTTTCTTCTGTAAAAAAAAAAAAAGAAAAGCCTACTTGATCAAATTAAGTCAAATTTTTTAGAACTTTATTCCATAATGTGCGCACACATTACAGAGATTTTTCTTTATCTTCGTTTCTTTTAATATTTTTCCTAAACTGCATAAGCACCAAATATTATTTTTACATATTTTAAGGCATTTAGATGCATTTTAACAGCATTTTTCTTTTGATTTTAGGAGAATTTTGTCCGTACCAAGGAAAGAGTTAAAGCTCCACTAATCTTTTCATGTTAAGAATGGCTTTCTAAATTTGCATGAGGACGTTAAAATCCAAATTTTTGAAAGTTTGGAATTGAAGTCTTAGTCAAGCATTGATAATCGCTTGAAAATCGAAAATTAAAGAAAACACTGATTGCAAAACATTCAAAAATGTCATTAATTGTGCAAATGAATGTTCTGCCAGCATTTTGTTTTTGATTTTCGGTGCTTCGTTACATTTTGAGAATTTTATTTTTTTAATCCTAGCAGCCATCAAGCGGTGCCAGGAGGCAAGGTGGGGCTCAGCCTTTTTTGCCTTTGTTAAGTAGAATGCCTATACTTCTTGACCTGGTGTGGCTGACATTGGCAGTAGCGCTGAGCTTCTTTACCTCTCATCATCATCAGCTATCCCAGCAGTCACCTTCTCTTGCTCTGTCAGGAGTGGGGGGGGGATAAATGAAGAAGGGTTTTTTGCCCATTTTCCTCAATTTCGAGTTAGCCGGCATTACGAAAAGATGCTAGGCTTAACAAGCTTTGTCCAAAACTTTTTTTACATTAAACGTGACGTTGACATTAAAATTTAATTCACAGTTTCATTCCCAGTTAATTATAAGGCAAGGTCTTATCAGCTGGGAAACTATTACTCTCAAAAGGACCAATGAAGAAACAGGGATATTTTTCTGTAGAAATTAAATTTGCTGGCCTGTTAGACAAGAAGATGGACAGATTCTCGGCACACATGTTCTCCAAGAAAGTAACTTTTACTTAAGGAAAGAAACCATCTTGGAAGACAATTCTACCAAAATTCCTTTCTCATAAGGACATTTTTATTTTAAAAGAGAAGAAAACATTAGAACACCAGACGGTTCTAGAAGATTGAGAGAGCAACACCTCTCAAGAGAACGACTGAAAAAGGAAAAGGAAAAACATTTTTAAAGACCCCTTTTCACATATTTCTTTTTTTTAGGTTTTACATATCAAATAAAACTATTTTTTCTGCATGATTATTTTAAGAGGGACAACGTATATTTTCCCGTTTTATTTGTTACTAGAGTTTGGACGATAAATTTAACTTTGTAGTTTGATAGAATTGATTTTAGAATTAGTCTCTCAATTAGACCCCTTTTTTGTATGTTCTATTTTTTTTTTTAATCTTTTTGTAATTGATACTTAAGGTTAATCGTTAACCCTTGCTTTGAGAAATAAAAGCACTTCAGTATTTTATTTCTTTCAATAAAATTTGACTAAATTAATAAACTTTTCGAGTCTGGTTTTCATTTGCTCCTTTTTTTTTTTTTTTTCCTTCGTTTTGTTTGTTGTTACTTTGTTTTTATTCTCGAAACTTTCTTTAAATTCTCCAACACTTTGTTTTTTTCTTGCCCAGTTTTTTTTTCTAAATATTTGTCACACCAAAAAACGTATTTTGATAATGACAACTACAAAATACGTCAATATTAGTGATCTTTTTTAAACCAACACATTTCCATACTTACGTGTTATGGCGAAATTCGTATGAATCCAAAAATTACAAAAAATAATTACAAGTAATTTTTTTTTTTTTTACTTCAACTAAAAATCAGCATTCACCATTAAATTGATGACTTTTCTAGGTTTTCGGGTATGCTAAAAACGAATATCACATTTACATTTGTGACAGACAAGTAGTTTTCAGGATATTTATTATCCAATGTAATTCCTTATGTTTTCATTGGCAGCCTTGTTTTTTTTCCTCAACTGAACAAGTACTAATGCGCGTGCATATTACAAAGCATGGTAAGAATGGCGACTGCCACTGAAATTCATTAAGTAATACAGTGGACAAAAAATGTCTTAATCTATTCAAATCCTCATTTTAAAAGTTGACTGTTAATATGCCGTTAAAATAAATATTTACCCAAGTAAAAGTCATCGAATTATCAAGTTTTATCCTATGTTTTAATGTGGCACGGTTGTGTGACAAATGAAATATGACAAACAAGGGAGATAACCACTGACTTGTATTGAAAAATTAAGGGTTCGCCATTTTAAAACTATTTTTAAACCAATTTTAAAGCGTAATTGTGGTTGATTTTTTGCTAATAAAACATCTAACATATCTTCTACTGGATCATTTTTCGTAAAGTTTAGAATTTATACTAATTTCGACATGACACGTAAATCTGTAATAATGTTTTCACCTGAAGTGTGTTGGTTTAAAAGATGACCATTGACCAATATAAACAAACAACTAATTTTCGATTTTTGTGCGATTATCAACGCTTTTCTATGGCTCGGATGGGACCACCATTTTGTTTTTCGTTATTTTAACTCGACAGTCTTTATATTACATTTATTTCTAGCTTAAGAATACTTTAAAATAAGTTAAAACACAAAAAGTTTATCTCGATAAGTAGAAGAGTAATTTAACTTGCCTTTGGTAACATTTATTTGTTGTGTAGGTGCTTGTTTAGCTAGAGTCAAAATCGTGATATATCAAAAAAATAATTGGGTTGGTTTCTAACAATATTTTTTATAATTTTTTAGTTTTAACTCATTTTCAAAACTCTGAATTTTAGTAGGCAAATTTCGGACATTTTTCTTGTTATCACGTAAACGCTAGATATGTTTTTTCGAAGCGAGTAAACGTTTTAAAGTGTGTAAAACCCTTTTCCAGATAGGTAGAAGAGTTACTTATCTTGCCTTTGGTAACATTTATTTGTTATATTTTTAATTTTAACCACTTTTTTCAATTTCGATTGCATCTTATTCAGCTGAAATTCAACAAATGAAAAACTGATATTTGTGCATGGCCGGGTTGTGTATTACACGAATGCATTAAAAAATAAACAAGAAAAAATTTAAAAACTTATCTTTTGCGTTGAAATTCAAAAACGAGTTGGTTAATTAATGACTTCTATTTGGTTTTGGGCAAGACTGGAGTTTAGGTGGCAAAATAATCTCTAACCCTTTATCACCGTTAAGTTTACTATGCCAACAATATAAAAGCAATAATATCGGTATTTCAGAAGTTAACAGTTTTAAATAAGCAGAACTTTTTTTTTTAAATATAAAAAATATGAAAACAAGTTTTTTGAAAAAGGAATAAACACTTTTTATACAGATTTATTTTAAACAATATATACAGAACTTTTTAATTTTTTTAAACTTTTTTAAAAGAATAAACAGTTTTTTTTATTCATTTTAAACAGAACTGTTTTTGCGCTCCTACACTATTGGGGCGAAATTTCGGAAATTGTAATACTGAATTTTATATGAAAACGATATCTACGTTTTTCTCGTATTTTTAAGATGATTATACCAAAAAAATTAGGGAAATCGATAAGGTAGAAAATTATTTATTAAAGAAAATAAAATAGAATTTTAAGAAAACGATTGTATTTGCTTATTTAAGACCCAGAGTTCGAAAGGGGGGTAATTTTCCATTTCGATATAAAAAAAATGGCTGCAATTATTCACCTGCTTACACGATTACAATTGTTTAGTTTAATAATTCAGTAATATTCAAGTAATTTCGACTGCATAATTTGGAAGCTAACATTGTAATTTATTAGAATTAACCAAAAAAAAAAAAAATCAGTAGAAACCATTGTTTTTTCTCTCTGAAAACTCCATTTATTGACTACAAAATTTCGTTCTGATAGTGTAGAAGCGCTCCCTCTTTAGAAAAAAGTTTTAAACAATATAAATAAAACTTTTTATAATTTTAAACAATATAAACTTTTTTAATTTAATTTTGACCAATATAAACATATTTTTTTGTATTTTTATGTTTAATTTTTAACAATATAAATTTATTTTTCAGGTTAAATTCAAGTTTCACAATATCTTTTTATCATTAAATTGTTAGGTGGTAGCAAAGAATAGTTACAAAACACGCTCCCTCCCTATGTTAAGAATGGTTTTCGAAATAATAACGTTATTATTTTAGCATGGTACCATAAACACATAAGTACCGAACTTTTTAGAATTTTACATGGTAAATTTTTACTTGGTTTCCATCTTATAACTTTTAATGTTTTCGGATATGCTGAAAACGAATATTGCATTAAAATTTTGCACAAATAAGTAGTTTTATGAATATTGAGCAATATAATTTTTGATTTATTTGTGGTGGCCATAGCTTTTAACTTTTAATTTTTTTACACAAGAAAATAGTTTTTTTTTTTTTTTTAAATAATTTTGAAAGAAATATTGTTCACGGACCTTTTCCAATTTAAATTTTTAACAAACAGTATAAACCTTTTTACATTTTAATTTTGCAAGAAGGAAAAAGTAATAAATTTCAAATTTTTTCCCAAAAAATAGAAAATAATTGAAAATTAATAAATTGCAATAGAATACTCATGTGATTAATCACGTGATTAAATTTTGAATTAGAAAAAATCACATGGCTTAAAATTATAAAACGTTCTTTTTATATTGCTTTTAATAAAAAAGGTTCTCATAGTTTACAATTATAAAAAGTTCTATTCATATTTAAATTTGTTTTATATGTTCCGATAATTTAAGATTTCTATTTCTATTAATATTGTTTATCAGTAAAAAAAAAAAGGTATTCATTTTTTAAAATTATTTACAAAATATTTACATTATTTTCTTGGTGACTACAGGAATTTAGTTCCTTTTAAGCGATAAAAGGTTCGGGATTATTTTTCCAACTAAACTCCAATCTTGCCTGGTTTTGATTTTTTCGTTTGAAGGATTTTTTCTTTGTTTTTTTTTTTTTTAAATATTTTTTTTTTTATTTTCACTTTTTTTTTAAGTAAAGAGAGAGAGAGGGGGGGGAGAAACAGAGTCACGGGTTGGGAAGGGCAAAGTGCAATTAAAGGTCAGCAAAGAGTACAATTAAGGGCACAAAATGGTGGAAGGATGTAATAGGAGGAAAGAGATGAAATATTAACTGATTTACTCTTCCAGGAAATATCCCGGTGCTTCTTTTTTAATATAGAAGCACTGCTTCTATATAATAATAGTAATAATAATAAAAATTTGAATTTCAAATAAAACAAATGGTACATACGTAATTGTCATGTCGCAAATAGTAAAATATCTAAAAATTGCGGGAAATGATGAGGTAGAAAAATGAAAAACAGTTTTTGATAAAGTTTAGATAATAAAATTTGTCCGACATTTTGAATTACGTTCAATACATGATGTAAGCAACAGAAATCAATTATCTCCCCCCCCCTTATTATTATTTTTTTTTTTTTGAGAAACCTAACATAGTGGTTTCGCTTCATTTCCCCAATTTTTTTTTTCATTAATAATTATTTTTCTACCTCACCGTTTTTTTTATTTTATAATATTTTTAGACTTTCGCACATAAATTTAACATAAAATAATCACCCAGTACTGAACTACGAGGGGGTAATGATCACTCATTTTCTGATTTCTAAAGAAATATAATCAAATACTTTTATAATGAAGATAAGTAATGGAAATACTTTTACCAAACTTGGCAAACATGCGACTGAGATCTGCAACTGTAGACGAACACGTAAAGATTAAAATTAATACTAAAAATTACTGAGAAAAGTTTTGGGTAAAACTATACAAACACCGTGACAGCGAATTAACCCTAACCCTAAACCTAACCCTAACCCTAACCCTAAACCTAACCCTAAACCTAACCCTAAACCTAACCCTAAACCCTAACCCTAACCCTAATCCTAACCCTAACCCTAACGCTGTCACGGTGTTTGTATAATAATACCAAGTTTTGTCAGAAATTTCTTAGTAATGTCCAGTAATTAGTTGATTATCAATTACAAATATTAGAAACCTGTTCACAATTATTGATTTATTTTTATAAAATCAAATGTGAAAAAAAAAAAACTTTATTATAAAATTTAGATATTTCAAAAATCAGTAGTCAATTTTTATTGATTATTGAAAATAAAATGATTATAATACAATTAGAAAATAAGTTCAATATTTTACAAAATCAAATATTTTATGAACAACATGTTCTAGAAACAATTTTCGTAATATCTTGAGTGATGTTGACTTTCAGTAAATAATATTCCAATGCTGGGAAAAAATAGAGTTGCGAGTGGTACCTATTGCGGCATAGCTGAAGATTTTTTTATCTGGTGAAAAACCGCCTGCAATCACGTAGACATTTACAACTGGGTCTGTTGGTGAGAGTGTCATCACTTTAGGACTTTTGGGGTTCTTGGTTTGTTGTGATCAGGCACTGTTCTCATTAAGGAAGAGCTACTTTTGTTCGGATTGCAACAGTATCGGTTTGTTTGCACCTTCTGTTTGACTTTTCATGGTCTAAAACAAGAAAAGTTTCCTTTTAATTTTTTTTTAAGGCATTGGTGTATTTTGTAGTTTTTATTTTTGTTTTGCAAAAATTATTGATTGGCTGGTTCCATAATTTAAATTCATGAATCCAGTCCGAACCCAGTAGGTTAGTATATTCTTAATACGTGAGCTTTTAATTTTTTTGTCTTTCCCAATAATGTAATGTTCGCTAAAAATTCATCTTCGAAGTTAATTTGCATATCATTAATTTGCATATCATTAATGGCCTTTGCTGTTTTACATGTTCTCAACATTGTCTTTTTTCAATTTCTTCCAGGTATTTAAATTTACTATCGAAAGGTCTGAACCTGAATTGAGTTGCATTTTTATTTCTTTATCATGAATTTTTATAGTCACACATTTTCACAAACTGTCTTTGTTATTTGCAGTTTCCGCTAAACACACTCGGATTTTGTATTTAATTACATTTCTGAAATTAGTATTTTGTGTTTTTTTTTGTTTTTTTTTTTACATATTAAGCATTTTCTTGATAAATATGGACAGTCCTTAATCCAATGCAAATTACCATATCGATTACAGAGTGATGGGATTTTTCTTTCTTAAAATTTTTTCTTAGATATGTGTCAATATGTGTCCCCTTTTTCCTAAATTGTGTTTTATTTTTATGTGTTTTTTAATTTGTCTGCATTTTTCATCTGTGTAACTCCAGCTTCAATATCCATCAAATCTTTTTAAATAATTTCTTTTTTCTGGTAGTCTTTTGTTAAGGTTTGTAGGGTTAGGTTTCGTTCATTTTCCAATTTTGTTAGGACACACCTCCTAATTTCCGCATCTCGACCAGACGTCAGTCCTTACACAAATACTAAACATTTAAAATTGTCTGCACGGAGGTCTGCAAGTTTGAATTCATCACAATGTTTATTTACAATGGGTGCATACGTTGCAAAATCATTTACGTCATTCTTCTGTAAATTTTTGGGGAATTTCCCTAATAAAATAAAATAACACAATTCTATGAACAATGACAAACAACTTCTTCAACTTAACAAGGGAAAGGTTTATTTGCAAAGCGTACTGAAGGAAGAAAGTAGAGTCGGGTCTCCACTGCCTTACGAGGTAGTTACAGCCCGCGGCTGTCGTCAATACCTTTAGTAGGAGCAGCGAAGAGAACAGGCGTCTAGCACCGACGAAGGCTGGTAGCGTAAGAGAGAGTTTTCTTCTGGGACCGGAAGCTGTCTGGTCCCTAGGGGTCAATTTGTATTCGTGCGCAAGTCCTCAGATTGGACAGTCTAGCGCCTCATCACTCACTCAGAGGAAGCGAATGCGCGAGAAGAAAAGGGGTCCATTTGTGTCTGCTACATAACCCCCTGCTTAGGCTGAAAGCCGACAGAGAGAAAGGTAGCATAACAAATAGCAGAAAGAAAAATACAATAAGAAATGTCCGTCTCTTTAGGTTATTTTCTTGCAGAAAAAAAATGTTCTTACTTTTCTGTGAAAAGTTGGAATATTTGCAGAAAACGTTCTGCTCTAAAAAGGAGAGAAGAAAAAATGTTCTTTTTCAACAGAAATACACTGTTTTGCAAAGTCTCTACTGGCAATGTACCTCGCAGTGAAACACTTCCAACATTCACTCGAGGGCCGACAATTTGTGATCTACACCGATCACCGTCCGCTTACATACGCACTGCGTGCTAAGCCGGACAAATATTCTCCCCGCGAAACACGTCATTTGGACTTTGTTTCGCAGTTTACTAGTGATATCCGACATATCGCGGGTGAGCAGAACGCAGCAGCAGACGCATTGTCTCGCCTGCCCATCAATTCTCTGTCCTCACCATCGGATATCGATTTGCAACAGATGGCCTTAGACCAGCCAAGTCTGGACACGTTGGATCCATCGTCACCTGAATTCGGGACTTGCAAATTCGCATATCTGCCCGTGCCTACTTCTGACACGCAGATCATCTGTGACACCTCAACGGATTCACCTCGACCATTCGTTCCAACGACCCACCGTAGAGTTGTTTTCGACACTCTACACAACCTGGCACACCCCGGACGCAAAGCCACAGTAAAGCTGATTACAGCTAGATTTTTCTGGCCTAACATGAGGCGTGACATCATTGCTTGGTCACGTTCCTGTGTATCCTGCCAAAAGTCAAAGGTGCACGAGCATATCCGCGCACCCCTTGGAACATTCAGCACCCCAGACGCTCGGTTTAGCCATGTTCACATTGACTTGGTTGGACCATGGCCGGTCAGTCAGGGATTCACTTATCTCCTGACCTGCATAGACCGTTTCACACGGTGGCCAGAAGCCATCCCACTTAGTGACATTTCGGCTGAATCTGTAGCGCGAGCCCTTATATCAGGCTGGATATCGCGCTACGGAGTTCCCACTACAATCACCACTGATCGTGGTGCACAATTCGAATCCCACCTATTCCGGGAACTGTCCAAGATCCTCGGGATCACTCGCATTCGGACAACAAGCTATCACCCTGCTTCAAATGGGATGATAGAACGCTTCCATCGCCAATTGAAAGCTGCATTACGCGCTTACCCTGATCAACAGCGATGGAGCGAGTACATACCGGTCATCCTTCTTGGCTGTCGGGCATCAATCAAGGAGGACCTGGGATATTCCGCAGCCGAACTGGTCTATGGAGCACCTCTATCGTTGCCAGGTCAGATGCTGACCCCGATAGAGGATATATCAACTGACACAGCTCTATATGTCAACAGACTACGAGCTTATCTCAGTAAGCTACCGCCGATGCACCCTAGG
This sequence comes from Euprymna scolopes, assembly GCF_053919585.1. Classification (NCBI taxonomy): domain Eukaryota; kingdom Metazoa; phylum Mollusca; class Cephalopoda; order Sepiida; family Sepiolidae; genus Euprymna; species Euprymna scolopes. The sequence goes on along the minus strand of NC_136503.1, from coordinate 3,081,795 downwards.
GAACAGACCATTAAATCTTTGGTTCCGAAGGACATAGCGACATGGACTCACGTGTTCCTTAGAAAGGACGCAGTAAAAGCCCCCCTAACTCCACCTTACACTGGCCCTTATCGCGTGCTTTCACGCACTGATAAAACTTTTATCCTAGACATTAGTGGTAAAAAAGAGACAGTATCGGTAGATAGGGTAAAAAGAGCCTTTCTGGACACATTAACACCTGAGCCACACATTCCTCCAACATACACACAGCATAATCATACACCTGAGGTAAATGTTCCACGTGAGAACAATTATGTGACCACTACACGTAGTGGTCGACGGGTACATTGGCCGAAGAGACTTTGCAAAACAGTGTATTTCTGTTGAAAAAGAACATTTTTTCTTCTCTCCTTTTTAGAGCAGAACGTTTTCTGCAAATATTCCAACTTTTCACAGAAAAGTAAGAACATTTTTTTCTGCAAGAAAATAACCTAAAGAGACGGACATTTCTTATTGTATTTTTCTTTCTGCTATTTGTTATGCTACCTTTCTCTCTGTCGGCTTTCAGCCTAAGCAGGGGGTTATGTAGCAGACACAAATGGACCCCTTTTCTTCTCGCGCATTCGCTTCCTCTGAGTGAGTGATGAGGCGCTAGACTGTCCAATCTGAGGACTTGCGCACGAATACAAATTGACCCCTAGGGACCAGACAGCTTCCGGTCCCAGAAGAAAACTCTCTCTTACGCTACCAGCCTTCGTCGGTGCTAGACGCCTGTTCTTTTCGCTGCTCCTACTAAAGGTATTGACGACAGCCGCGGGCTGTAACTACCTCGTAAGGCAGTGGAGACCCGACTCTACTTTCTTCCTTCAGTACGCTTTGCAAATAAACCTTTCCCTTGTTAAGTTGAAGAAGTTGTTTGTCATTGTTCATAGAATTGTGTTATTTTATTTTATTAGTTTTGTAAGAAGTTCCATTGTTTTGGCGAAAAATAATTCCAATGTTTTGGGTGGTAATATAAAATCCATAAGCTTGTTATGCTCCGCCATCTCTAGTTTCCTTAATAGTAAACAAACCTTTTTCTGGTCCGACCACTGTTTGCAGTTGATACTAAAAATTCATACCAATGAAAAGAAGCTTAAAATGATTTACCTTCTTCAGGTTTGAAGCAGAAATTGTCAATCGCATTCCATATTGAATCTTGTGAAAATGCCTTATCAGTGGATGAATTATTTTTTTACTCATATAAACAGTTTTATCCGTGCACTGTTGTTGTTGTCTTTCATCTGAGTGTTTCTGCTGTTCAAATAATTGTTGTTGTTGTTGTTGTATTTGCAGTTTTAATAATTATTCCAAGGTATTTTGTAAGGCGTCCATTTTTGTATGATGGGTAAAATACTGCATTTACAGAAATTAGAAAAAATCGTGTTCAGATTAACTGGGTTTTAGTATTTAAATCTGTCACCACTGTTGTAGGCCTGTTAAAGAGTTGCAAACAAAAACAGAACACCAAAAGGAAGTAACATGTATTGCAAAGCATACAATAGGTTGTTTATCGTAGCTGACAAACGACCTACGTTTGTTTCACTGATACCTTACGGCTTCGTCTTTCAGTATTTATTGACATTGGAATTAGATAACATAAGTTAGTTTGTAGGGGACTAGGATATATAAATACCCCAATCCCGTTACAAAAGAATAATGAAACGAATGGAATTGAAGGAAACAAAGACTCAAGTAATGGATAAGATAAACGTCGTTTATTTGCTGTTGAAAGAAATGAACATTTTAGTTATAACATGTCCGCGCATATGTAACCAATGTCCGTTGCAGGACTGGTGTTGTAGCAAGAATAGAAAATGTGTTTTCATCTCAAGTTCGGGTCACTATTGTTTGTTCGTGCGTGGGAATCGAAGTGAGTGTTGTAGTGGAAATGAGAATCCAGTGTGTAGGCAAGGAAGAGGATATTAGAGTTGTCATCAGTTAGTAGTCAGCTACGCGAAGGTGTTCTTAGTGGCCAGTAGTAGATGGAGAGAGAAAGAGGGAGAATGTATACATACAGTCATCAGCTCGTGCCCCATACATAGTAGGAAGTGGGCGTGAGGTGCGCGTGCGCGCGCGCCGAAACGGCGGCGGCTTGTTCGCCCAACCTCTCTAGTTGAGAGTTGGTCCTAAAAAGAGGATTAGAAACAACTTGTCTCCATGTTTTATACTCGCTTCTGGAGTGTCTTTTGCGCATGTGTATTTCCTTAGAAAGCGGAAGTGACGTCGTCCATGTGTGTGTTCGTGTTCGCGTGTGTGAGTACATGTGTATACGTAAGCGTGTGTGTATATATACGTGAATGTGAGTGTATGTACGCGAACGTGAATGTGTACATGTGTGGACGTGGGCGCGTATGTTTGTGTGCGCGTATGTATATGCTTGAAATATGAATGTGTGTTTTGTGTGAGACTTGGAAAGGGCTCGTACAAGTTCTACCATCACACTCTCACTACTAAGGACAATTAATTTGAGGGCAGCATCTGAGCAGACACTGACTGACACCTTACGGCTTAGTCTTCAGTATTTATTGAGAATGGAATAGTCTATTAGTAGGTAACATAGGTTAGTTCCGCCACCACACTCTCATAATAACATTTTTCATTATTATTGAAGCAGTTTAAAAAAATTATATTCTGTTTTTGGTTTTTGTATCTTATGAAAGACAGTCAACAAATTGGGTACCCCGGAGTGGTCGGCCACCAGGATGAAATGGGCAACAAATCATTATCTATATTTTCTTCAAGCTTCATTTTTCCCAAAATTTTATTCATTCATTATGGATTGTATCAGACGTTGTTTTTACGGCCATTAAAATTTTATCGCTTTTTCTATGCACTTCAATCTGACGAAGAAGAAAGTGCGAATACAAATGGATGAACTTTTTCGCTAATAAAACGTTTTGCTGCTTGAATATTTAAATCTCTTGAGAAATTTAATGCATGATGTTTTGGAAGTTAGAAAACCAAAGAAATATAATTGCAAAACTTTTGAAATATTTTTGGATGCAAAATGGTCCACTGTGCACTTTTATACGTTTGCTCAATCTAGCAGGAGAGTGACGAGCAACGAAAACTCTACATATTGCTTTTCTTTTTTGGAATATTGCAGATGTGGCTGTCTCTAAATATTGCATCATTAATTTCATGATTGTTTCACATTTGTGACCTTTTGATATGAGTTGATATGTGACAGCTGTGATAAATATGTCTGTTCTGAGTGCCACCAAGATAATCATTGACAGGACTTTTCTTGTAAGAAAAATTTCTGCAAGAGTAAAATAACTTCATCTAATCAAAAAAAAACAAACAAAAAAAAAAACGGACCCCGTGTACACTTTATGTGATATCTCCATTATTTATTCACCGATTGCCCTTATTTTACAGGACATGGTAGAATCAATAACCGTGAGTACACCAAGACCCCAGTGGGAGCTGGGACAAAGAATACAATGTGCTAAATTTTACTACAAGACAGGCTTGTTTAAGAAAACCCAGGACAGTTTCATGCGTCAGTTCGAATGTGAAAAGGCTCCATCCAAAAGCAGAATTCATAACTGAGTGGACCACTTCGAGAAGTATGGGACCATGGAGAACCCCAACGCTGCCAGAGAGAACCGTCCAAGCCACTCGGACATCCCAAGAAGTGAACAGCTGAGTTGGTTGAAAGAGTGAGAGAGTCTCTCCAGCAGAGTCCGAAACGCTCTGTGCATAAGCAAAGTTAGTCCCTCGGTATGTCCCGTGAGACTTGCAGTGAGACTTGAGTGCTGGTGAATGATATCAGGGCTTACCCATACAGAATACAGAAGCTGCAGACCCTTACAGCCTCAGACAAGAAGCAGAGGAGGGCTATGGCAGTCAAGATGCTCGAGAAGATCGAGAAGACACCAAGTTTCCTTAACCTCCTTTGGACCTCAAATGAAGCCCACTTCCATCTTGATGGAAAGACGAACTCCAAGACAAATGTCTTCTGGAGGTCCTCCAGACCCAATGAAGTAGCCACTAAGCCCCTGCACTCTCTTAAGTTCACGGTGTGGGCTGCAATCTCGGCCAGAGGCATCATCGGACCAATCTGAAGAATCTGGTGCAGCAGTGACAGTCACCAAGGAGCGGTATGTGGAGGTCCTCAAAACCTTCAAGAGTGAGCTCCAGACCATCTACTTGTCGCTCATGAGCAAGTTCTGGTTTCAGCAGGACGGAGCAAGTTCTCACACCTAAAACCTGTTCCGAGATTGGCTGAAAGATAACTTCGGAGGCCGAGTGATCAGTCTCAAGACTGATTTTGAGTGGGCACCCCATAGCCCAGACCTAAACCCCCCAGATTTTTTTCTTTGGGGCTATCTTAAGGACAGAGTCTACGCAGGGAAACCCAGAACCATCACGGAACTTAAGGAAGCCATCAGGGAGGAAATGAGAGCCATTACCAATTCGATCTGTAAGAACGTCATGGACAACTTCGTGCTGCGTCTCAAGAAATGAACGGAGCTAAATGGAGCCCATCTAGAACATATGCCAAAGACCCTAGTGATTTGATGTGATATTTTGAATATAATAAAGTAGTTATGACCAAAGTTTCATTTCTTCGGACAAAACACTAGGAAACGGGGCCCGTTTTTTGGGTCACCCTGTATAATAATGTGTTGATGAAAGACTAATTAATGCTCTTTTTTGATGGTGATTTTTTAACTCTTGATATAGGTGACCCTATTTAGCCCAACATTTTTTAACTCTTGATATAGGTGGCCCTATTTAGCCGAACATTTTTTTTTTCAGGATATGTAAAAGACCTCATAAAACTTGGTACATTTTAATACCATAAACATCATTATCATGCATTATCTTTATTTAAGTGAATGCTGAGAATCCATTTGCTACACTGATCTCATTTCCATCTTTATGTATGTAGTATTGGGGAAGATTTCAAAAGAGGATAAACTCTAAAAAGTGACCCATATTTTTAAAAAAAATTTATTACACACAAAAACAACTTTTTTGGCTTATAAAATAAACTTTGAACATTCTTTTTACAAAGATGTCAAAACATAGATTAATAGTTCTTGAATAAACGAAATGCTGTCAAAACGTGTCAAAATTTGACATAAAAGTTTTAATTTTATGCATTGAAATAATTTGTGTACAAAATGTGTTGTTTAAATCTATTTTATCCAACATTTAAGTGAACCCAACAATCCATATTTTACAATTCGATACTCGATATTACAAAATACACCTTTTTGAAACACAAATTAATTTTAGAATAAAAATATTTATTAAAAACAATTTTTTCTGCCAACTTTCTGAAATATTTTTGAATTTTTTACAACAAAATATGTTGTTTATACTTTTATATTAAAAATAAAATTTTTATATTAACATTTATTCTTATTCAATATGGTTAATAGCAGAATTTTGACAGTAAAAACCAAAAAAATATTTTTAAAAAGATTCAGTTTAATGATTATTTGATATCTAGCCATGACTACCACAACTGCCTGAATGCAAAAAAAAAAAAAAAAAAAATCATCAGGTCCGAATTAATCCAGGATTGATCTTATGAAATAAAAAATTAAAACCTAGCATGCAGAAGCCAGGAATGAAACATGGGATAATACCATTTATGTATGAATCGATGGCCAATGCACACGATTTGGAATTGGATGCGCAGTAATTCTGTTGGAGCATCAGGTGAACGAATGAACAGTGGCATAACCACTATTCATTCACAATATGAACCCATAAAAAGAACACAAAAAACATTATTTTATTTATAATGTGTTTTTTTTTTCAGTATAAAAATTTTACTTCCCTGCTCCCAAAACTGATCTCTAAAAAATTAAAAAATAAGCTAAGATTAAAGAAAAAAAATGGTGATAATTTTACATTATGTTTATATGTGTTGTGGTTGCAAGGTTGAACAATAATTAGTAAGGAAATACAATGAAGACGCAAACAACAGGATAACGCAATAATAAGTGTATTAAAGAAAAGGTATATTTACAATATGTACAAATGACGGTGTCGAGTCAGAGAGTCTTGGTGGGAGGACATGTACGCTCTTCGGCGTCACTTCTGGTGGCATTTGAGTAAGACACACCAAGGCCAACCTAGGCTTGCCATTTATAGTGTTATGTTATTCGCATATGCAAATAAGTGGTTGCCACCACAACACCCCCCTCCCAAGATTTGAAGTCACACAGATTTCAATATCTTTTTCTTTTTGGGTTTACCATTAATGGTTCATTCACTTTTCTTTTACTTTAAAGCCGAATTCTTGTATTCGAGTAATTACTTGTTTCAAATGTTCCTTATATTCTTCTAGGGATTTGCTCCTGACAACAATGTCGTCCAGGTATGCACATGCACACTCAATACCACTTAGCATGGTGTCCATCGCTTGCTGAAAGATGGCAGGCGCTACTTTGATGCCAAAAGGCAATCGGTTGTATTTGTATAATCCCTTGTGCGTATTGATGCATAGTATTTTTGAGCAATTCTCCTCGACCGGTATTTGCAAATACGCATCGCTCAAGTCTATCTTGGAGAAGATATTACCCCCATTCAGCTTCGTGAATATTTCCTCTGGGCTTGGTAGGGGGTAATGGTGATCTTTTAATAGGGAGTTGACCCCGGTCGAAAAGTCTGTGCACACTCTAACTTCGTCATTCTTTTTCTTTACGTATACGGTGGGGGCTGCCCACTCGCTGTGTTCTATTTTTGATAGAATTCCCGCCTGTTCCAATCTATTTAATTCTCTATCAATCTTTTCCAACCCAGCGAACGGAACATTTCGCTTTTTTCTAAAAATTGGGCTGGCGTTTTCTTTAAGTTCAAACGAGGCCTTGAATTTATTGCAGCGACCTAAGTTAGTCGTGAATGCCTCAGGAAATAATTCTTTTAAATCGTCTTTTATATTTACTGTTGTTGGAGAAGAACATTCTAATTTTTTACAGAATGTATTGATTGGCTTATCCCATAGTCCGAATTTCTCAATTAAATCTATTCCAAACAGATTTTCACTATTTTTTAGTATGAATATTTTTAATTTCTTCGAAATCCCTTTCAATTTTATCGGGAGGACAACTTCTCCTTCAAATTTTATACCACCACCAGTTACCGTCCGGGCTGCTTTACTAGTTTTCATCATGGCCGGTTTTCTCAACTTTTTCCACGTATTCAGGTTTATTATAGAAACATCGGAGCCGGAGTCGAGTTGTAACTTTATTGATGCTTTAAATATTTCCACTTTTACGTATTTTCGCCGATCTTTGTCTAATTTTGTATTTGATTTTGTTTGCTGTACTCTCTTTCTGGTGTAATCTTTATATCTGCAGCAATCGCTTTTGTGTCCCACCTTCTTACAAATGTAGCATTTTTTCTTCTTATAAGGACAATCTGATTCCCAATGCTTTTCTGCACATCTCTTACAGTTATATCTAGGAAGAGGCTTGTTATATTGTGTACTATATTTATGGTTATTATCTTTGGAATATCCCGTTCCATTGCTTTTCTTTGTAAAGTTCTTGGTTGGTGCGTATGGTTTTCTAACTTTTCTTACATATGCCACTCTGGATTCTTCTATATTTTTTTAATCCTTTTTTAGTGTAATGGCCCTTTCACAGTCCTCTGCTAGTTTCTGGAAGGTTAAATCTTGCTCAGATTCTAGCTTAGACAACACTCGTCTGCGTATTTCTGCAATTTTCGTGGAAACTAACCCTTGAGCGAAGATTAGACATTTAAAATCTTCTACCATTAGTTCTGCAAGCTTAAAATTATCGCAGTTTTTATTGACAACTGATGCGTATGTCAAATAATCTTGGTTGTCCATCTTTCTTAGATTCATGCACAGCCATCTTTTATGAAAAAGAGATATATTTGGATTAAATAATTCTTTTAGTAATTTTACAGCTTCCATGAACTCTAATTCCACAGTTTTTTTAGGTAATATGTAATCTACGAATTTGCTGTGTTCTGATGTACCCAACTTTCTGAGTAAGAGGCTCACTTTCTGACTATTTGACCAATTTTTACAGTCCAGTTGAAAAACATCCTCGTATCTTGTGTAGTATGCTTCAAAATTCTTCTCTTCCTCGGGCACATAATGAAATGTGTCCATACTATTAAAAATAGTTGTATGGGAGAAATTAACACTGTCGACATTTTCTCGATTACTCTTTAGTAGTTCCAGTGTTTTAACAAAACGTTCATCTTGTCTTTCTTCATATTCCAATTGTAGTTTCTTATGCCTTTCTTCCTGTTCCAATTGCAGTTTTTTCTGCTTTAATTGTGCCATTTTCTGCTTTTCTTCTTGTTCCTGCTGCCATTTCAATAATCTGTCCTCTCTCTTTTCCTCGCGGTCAGCCTGTGCCTGTATTTGTGTTTGCAAAAGCTCGTTTTGTGTAGCTTGTCTGCGTTCATCCCGCTCAGCCTGTGCTTGTAAAAATTGCATGAACATTTTTGATAAGTCTTCCATGTTTGTTTTTTTTTTTTTTTTTTCTTTTTTAGTGTGTAGTTAAAAAAAAATATTGTACCATGTACCATATACACCGGTTTGGGTTACAACAAAAAAGCAAATTGCTGTAAGCTCCTGTTTTCAATAATAATATCGCTGCTTGCAATAATATATTCTTTTTGCGAGTCACGCTGCAAAAAAAAAATAAAACAGGTTTATCTGGAATCACGAAATGGAATTGACTTTCCGTTTTTTAGGCATTTACTAATAAGTAACTCTTTCCACAAAATAAAAGTTTGGGTTTTTTTTTTAATCGAGTCACAATTGAATAAATGCATGCAGTACATTTAGTTCTTTGAGTTTTTTTTTCTAGTATTTTAGTAATTAAAATACCTCTTAATTTGAGATTACCTTTTTTTTCCGTGACGTTTTACTGTATTATCCGTTATTCAGTGACAACTTCAAGAAAAAAAAATCGTTTCCTTGAATTTTAGTTTTAGCTGTGGTATTTCCTTTTAGTACCGACGTCAACCAAAACATTAATTAAAAAGTCCTTTAGTTGTTGTTTTGTTTACGGAGAACAGTAATTAGAATCCACTGGTGAACTTTTTTCGTAGGTTACTTCCTTGGTTTTCGTAATATGGGTCTGACCTGTCATTTTTGCGACAGAACAAAGTTCGCTTTTCATTTGCAAGTTGGTCCTTTAGTAAGATTTGTCGTGTAGCGACAAACAAAAATTCACTTTTACATTCGTTTGCAAGTCGGATTCCCAGAAAATGGCGTAAATTGTCGCTTTTGCCACGTTCGAGTTTTTTTTTTTCACTTGAGTTGAAACTTCTCTTTAGCGTAAAATCCGTTTGCTCGTCAACACTTTGCATTCCTTAAAAAAAATGGTCAACCCTTGCGTTGTACTTTTTTTTTTTTTTTTTTTTTTAAAATAGTTCTTCGTCAAACTGTTATATTTGACGCTTCATATCTCGTCGCCAACTGTTGTGGTTGCAAGGTTGAACAATAATTAGTAAGGAAATACAATGAAGACGCAAACAACAAGATAACGCAATAATAAGTGTATTAAAGAAAAGGTATATTTACAATATGTACAAATGACGGTGTCACTTCTGGTGGCATTTGAATAAGACACACCAAGGCCAACCTAGGCTTGCCATTTATAGTGTTATGTTATTCGCATATGCAAATAAGTGGTTGCCACCACAACAATATGTGAAACTAATCTCGTGACCCTCCATTTTTATGGCTAAAATATTGTTCTTTATTTTATCTTTTTTTATCACAAACTTGTTCAGGCTGCTTACATGTAATCGCCTAAAAAAGTAGACTCATTTTCTTTTTGGGAGGAAAGGGTGAATTCCTATACAGTACAGGCAATACAGGACTCCAACATCCTTTGGTTTTATTCAATTGCTAAGTTAAATAATGCACTGATTCATTTTTTTTTATTTTTTCAATTTTCGTATAATTTTATTCTAGCTGGGAATAGGGCATCCTACCTGATGCCAGACATTCACCGGATGTCTCATATATTCCAACCGAGAGATCTTTTTAAGATTCTAACTGTCACTTTAAATGCAATTGTTGGACTCTCTCTCTCTTGCATTTGGTTCATCGGGTATATTTTCCAGGTAGTTTTTGAAATTCTTTTTCATGAGTTCAGTTGCTCGTATGACCACTGGAATGATGGAGATCTTCCTAAGATTCCAATTTCTTTTCATGTCGTACTTTAGTATTTTGTTATCTTTTCCTTTTCAGTATCATTGGAGGACACGGACTTCTACTAAGGTTGCTTCTTTCTCCTTCTTTCTCATATCACTATGTCAGCTTTTATGGCTCCTTTTTCTCAGAAATTGCACAGTCATAATGAATGGTGTAGTGAAAAGCTAAATAAAAAAGAAATTAAAATGAAGAATAAACGATGAAGGAGTTTATTTGTGGAAGTGAACAGAGATAGAAATGTGTTAGCAAAAATGGCGCGAAATTGTAAGTGAAAAAAGGTTGAGAAATGACATCAACAAATCATGACGTCATACGCACATCAACAAATCATGACGTCATACGCACATCAACACGACGTTTGTGTTTAGTCGCTATTTTCTCAAACACACGGTCAAAGGGCAGACAACTCTCATCCCAGCTATTTACACCTTTTGCTTGTTTTGAGTTCGATTTACCGGTTGTGTTAACGCATCTGTAACGTATAATGTTTGAGGGTATATAATGTATATATGCTGAAATACATTACCACCACCACCACCACCACCGGCGTCGTCATCATCATCAGCATCATCAGCATCATCATCAACATTTTATATTTTATATAATACTTCTCATTAATATGTTTTGTAAAGGTGCAGTATTTTTCCACCCTAAAAAAATCCTTTAAAATGACGACTATTATAGTTTTTCAGGGAAGCTGAAAACAGAAATAACGTTTAAAATTGTTTAAAAAGTGGTAGAGTTTGTGAAAATTGGATCTCTAGATTACGACATATATGCACGATCCGTGATACCGTATGGAAAAAAGTAATTTTTGGAAAAAACGACATATTTATATAATAAAAATATATTTCTGTGATTATTATTTAAATTTACATTTAAATTTGCAGTTTGTCGCCTCTAAAAATCACACCCTGTCGTATATCTATATGTCTATGTGTGTGTGTGTGTGCCCATGTGTGTGTGTGAGATGGTTGCTACCAAACTACGATTTCAGTCTACAAACTTGAAACTTGATATATAAGTTCTGTGAAACAAATGCGGTTTGTTTTTTAGCCGATAAAAATAGCTGCTAAGGGGTCAAAATTTAAAAATAGGAACTTGGCAAGCATAAGTCGACTAAAAGTGTTCCTCTACATATGCGCAAATATACATTTATTTGTTAAACTGCATTAATTTATAAAGTTTTGATATCCATCTGTCTTCAGGTCGTATGATATGGAATGCTGCTTGTTTATGGCACCCAAGTTATGTATAATTTTTTATCTTTTAAAATCATTATAATATGTTAGGTACAATATAATAATCGATAGATAATATATATGAAATCTGCATAAATTAAAATATCATATTTAGGTGTATTTTATGACAAATCAACGCCAGGCAGAATACCATGGACTCTCCAGTCGATTTCGACGTATGAAATCTTGACAACTTAAACATGTTTAATTCGATGTAGCATGCTTACATCTACTCAATTATAAATGGCATCCGAGTCCTACAAAAGATCTTTTTTTTTTATTCAATCTTCTCCCCAAACAAGGTAAGTGCCACTTTGAAGTAGGGGGCTACTATCATACTATCGGAGACATAATTTGCGGGGTCATTATGAAGGGAGATGAGTAGCAAGAGGTTTGTTCACATTACACTTGAACTTCTGCATATCAGTACAGTTGGGAAAGCAGAATCCTGGAAGGGAGTTCCAAAGACTTGCAGTTCTGGGGAAGAAACTATTGGAGTAAAAGGCTTTCTTGCACCTAGGGATCTCTACTGTAAAGGGGTGGGACTTAGTTGCTTGTCGGGTTTGTCGGGGGTAGTCACGTCGAGGAGGTACAAGTGTTTGCAGTTCGTCAGAGCAGCCACCATTAAAGTATATGTAGAACGGGCAGAGGGATTCAACATTTCGTCGACGGGACAGAGGCTGAAGATTAGATGACAGTTCAGGACCTATCAGGTTGGCGACTCTCTTTTGAACCCTGTCCAGGAGTGAGAGACAAGCAGCAGATGTACCAGCCCAAATGTGACAACAGTACTCTATACATGGGCGAATGGTTGCTTTATAGAGGTACAGGATACTTTCAGGCGAAAGTAGTTTTATAGCACGGTAGAGAGATCCCATCTTCTTTGCAGCAGCCTTGGCAATGCTCTCAATGTATATATTCCAGTTCATGTTTCCTGTAAATGTTAGGCCAAGGAAGTACTTTCAGGCAGTGTATTCTTAGCCATTGCTATTGGTGGTAGAAAATGTTTCTTGTAATTATTGAAGGAAACAAGCTTAGTCTGGGCAGCATTGAATGTGACCATCCATTTTTGTCCCCATTCCACTACAGATTGGGGTCATCCTCTAGTGATTCTGCCATTTCCTTAGATATGTGTTCGTTTGTGTCCCCCCCCCCCATGGAGGCAAGAATGAACATTGTGCGAATGATCGGCTGTGATACTTGCAGATGCTTTGGTTCTTTCACGTCTAACGTGCAGTTGGTTAATTTCCGTTTCAGAGAACTTCCCCTGACAGGTAGATCTCCATTCATTTCGTTGAGAAGCAATTCGTTCAAAATCACGAAAAGGAATATTTACACCTGTCAAATTCTTTTTCAACTTGTCCTTAAAGTAAAGTAAAGATCTACCCACATTCCGCTGTCCACTGCTCAGGCTGCTTACATGTAATCGCCTAAAAAAGTAGACTCATTTTCTTTTTGGGAGGAAAGGGAGAATTCCTATACAGTACAGACAATACAGGACTCCAACATCCTTTGGTTTTATTCAATTGCTGAGTTAAATAATGCACTGATTCATTTTTTTTATTTTTTTTATTTTTTTAACTTTTTTTATTTTTTTATTTTTTTTTTATTTTTTTAACTTTTTTTATTTTTTTATTTTTTTAATTTTCGTATAATTTTACTCTAGCTTTTTTCAATTTTCGTATAATTTTACTCTATCTGGAGATGGGGCATCCTACCAGATGCCAGACATTCACTGACTGTCTCATATATTATATTCCAACCAAGAGATCTTTTTAAGATTCTAACTGTCACTTTAAATGCAATTGTTGGAATCTCTCTTGCACTTCGTTCATCGGGTATATTTGTCAGGTAATTTTTGAAATTCATTTTCATAAGTTCAGTTGCTCGTATGACAACTGGAATGATGGAAATCTTCCTAAGATTCCAATTTCTTTTCATGTTGGACATAAAACTTTAGTACAGGCTGACCCCCAAAAAAACAAAAGCTAAATGGAGGCCATCTAGAACATATGCTGTAGAACGGAGGGAGAAAAAAGGCCAAAACCCTAGTGTTTTGATGTGATGTTTTGAATATAATAAACTAGTTATGACCAAAGTTTAATTTCATTCGGACAAAACACTAAGAAACGGGGCCTAATTAGAGTTGGGGCCCACTTTTTTTTCAGCATCATTGGAGGACACGGACTTCTACTAAGGTTGCTTCTTTCTCCTTCTTTCTCATATCACTATGTCAGCTTTTATGGCTCCTTTTTCTCAGAAATTGCACAGTCATAATGAATGGTGTAGCGAAAAGCGAAATAAAAAAGAAATTAAAATGAAGAATAAACGATGAAGGAGTTTATTTGTGGAAATGAACAGAGATAGAAATGTGTTAGCAAAAATGGCGCGAAATTGTAAGTGAAAAAAGGTTGAGAAATGACATCAACAAATCATGACGTCATACGCACATCAACACGACGTTTGTGTTTAGTCGCTATTTTCTCAAACACACGGTCAAAGGGCAGACAACTCTCATCCCAGCTATTTACACCTTTTGCTTGTTGAGTTTGATTTACCGGTTGTGTTAACGCATCTGTAACGTATAATGTTTGAGGGTATATAATGTATATATGCTGAAATACATTACCACCACCACCACCACCACCACCACCACCACCACCACCGGCGTCGTCATCATCATCAGCATCATCATCAACATTTTATATTTTATATAATACTTCTCATTAATATGTTTTGTAAAGGTGCAGTATTTTTCCACCCTAAAAAAATCCTTTAAAATGACGACTATTATAGTTTTTCAGGGATGCTGAAAACGGAAATAACGTTTAAAATTCCAGGAAACAAGTGGTTTCCAAGATATGAAGAAATTATTGTTTAAAAAGTGGTAGAGTTTGTGAAAATTGGATCTCTAGATTACGACATACATGCACGATCCGTGATACCGTATGGAAAAAAGTAATTTTTGGAAAAAAGTAATTTTTGGAAAAAACGACATATTTATATAATAAAAATATTTTTCTGTGATTATGATTTAAATTTACATTTAAATTTACAGTTTGTCGCCTCTAAAAATCACACCCTGTCGTATATCTATATGTCTATGTGTGTGTGTGTGTGTGTGTGCCCGTGTGTGTGTGCCCATGTGCGTGCGTGTGTGTGTGTGTGCCCATGTGTGTGCGAAATGTTTGCTACCAAACTACTATTTCAGTTTGTTGTCTACAAACTTGAAACTTGATATATAAGTTCTGTGAAACAAATGTGGTTTGTTTTTTAGCCGATAAAAATAGCTGCTAAGGGGTCAAAATTTAAAAATAGGAACTTGGCAAGCATAAGTCGACTAAAAGTGTTCCTCTACATATGCGCAAATATACATTTATTTGTTAAACTGCATTAATTTATAAAGTTTTGATATCTATCTGTCTTTAGGTCACATGATATTGAATACTTGTTTTGATTCGAGCTCATGGCACCCAAGTGATTTTAAAATCATTATAATATGTTAGGTACAATATAATAATCGATAAATAATAAACATGAAATCTGCATAAATTAAAATATCATATTTAGGTGTATTTTATGACAAATAAAGCCAGGCAGAATACCATGGACTCTCCAGTCGATTTCGACGTATGAAATCTTGACAACTTAAACATGTTTAATTCGATGTAGCATGCTTACATCTACTCAATTATAAATGCCATCTGAGTCCTACATATGTTTTGTAAAGGTGCAGTATTTTTCCACCCTAAAAAAATCCTTTAAAATGACGACTATTATAGTTTTTCAGGGATGCTGAAAACGGAAATAACGTTTAAAATTCCAGGAAACAAGTGGTTTCCAAGATATGAAGAAAGTATTGTTTAAAAAGTGGTAGAGTTTGTGAAAATTGGATCTCTAGATTTCGCCATATATGCACGATCCATGATACCATATGGAAAAAATTAATTTTTGGAAAAAACGACATATTTATATAATAAAAATATTTTTCTGTGATTATGATTTAAATTTACATTTAAATTTACAGTTTGTCGCCTCTAAAAATCACACCCTGTCGTATATCTATATGTCTATGTGTGTGTGTGTGTGTGTGTGTGTGTGTGTGTGTGCGTGCGCCCGTGTGTGTGTGTGAGATGGTTGCTACCAAACTACTATTTCAGTCTACAAACTTGAAACTTGATATATAAGTTCTTTTTTTTTTTTTTTTTTTTTACAAGGGTGTCACCACTTATCAAGGCCCAGAGGCCACTCGAGGATAAGGGTTAATAGGTATACATTAGTCATTGTGATTTTAGCATAGTAAACAGTGGGAATTTTGAAACTTGGATTACTTAGGGGGACGATTCAATTAGAACTTGTTCACATTGGACTTTTTCTTTTTTTTTTTTTTTTCATAGGTATCAACTCATTATCAAGGCCAAGAGGCCACTCAAGAAAAAGGGTTAAAGAGTGTACAGTAGAAATTGGACAATATAATAATCATTAGTAATGAAAATTTGTTAAATTTGATAACTTATATGGAACGGCTCATCAAGAACTTATTTACGTTAGACTTGAAAACAACCATATTGTAGTCAGCCGGAAAGCAGGAAAACGGAAGACAATTCCACAGGCGTGCAGTTCTAATAAAAAAGCTTTGTTCATGGAATCTACGTTTAGGTTTAGGCACAGATAAAGAGTGGGGGGAATTATTGATAGTGTTTACAGCTAGACGAGTGTTTCTTGTGAAAGTTTTGCGAGGGGGGACCATAGATTGAAGCTCAGTCGAACACTTTCCATGAAAATAACGATACATCAGAGACAAACTCGTAACATCTCTTCTGTGAGATAGAGGTTGCAAGGAAGAGAAAAGGACATCTCCTACGAGGCTACGAAGTCTATTTTGAACTCTATCAAGGCAGGCCAAGTCCTTTCTAGCAGCTCCTGCCCAGATGTGGCAACAGTATTCCATCCTTGGACGTACCTGGCTCTTATATAGATAGAGAATAGCATCAGCAGTGAGATATCTACTGGATCGATAGAAAGATCCCACCATTTTTCCAGCGGCCTTGGCAACAGATTTGATATACGTGTTCCATTTAAGATCAGGAGTAATGGTCAAGCCCAGAAGCTTGTCAAAACTTGAGGCCTCCTGAAGACGAGAGCCATTCATTTCAATTGATGCCAGATGTGGATCAGAATGTTGATGATGTAAAGAGAGAAGCTTGGTTTTAGATGCATTAAAAGTAACCAGCCACTCCTTTCCCCATTGTACTACATGCTCAAGATCAGAGGAGAGAGAATTGGAGAGAACTTGGTCGTTTACTGTCTTAGATGTGCTACCATAAATGGTAGTGTCGTCAGCATAAATGTCTACAAATGATGTAAGGATGTGATTTGGAAGATCATTAATGTAGATCAGGAAAAGAGTTGGGCCCAGGATGGACTCCTGAGGGACACCGGCATTAATACTGTGGGCTTCTGATTTTTGCCCATCAACTACTACTCTTATCAACCTATCAGAAAGAAATGATTTAATAATTGAGAAGACATTTCCAGCTATACCATAGCTAGAGATCTTATGAAGTAAACCTTTATGCCATACCCTATCAAAGGCCTTAGATATGTCAAGAGCAATTGCCCTAGAAAGGTTGCCTCCGTCGAGAGATTTGCTAATCCTATGAGATATAACTGTAAGCACATCTGCTGTAGATCTAGCAGAACGGAAACCATATTGAGTGTCACTAAGAAGGTTATTTTTGTTGAGATGGTTGATTGCTTCTGTATTTAACACAGATTCCAGCAACTTACTCATGACGCACAGGAGACTTATTGGCCTGTACTGAGAGGGGGATGAGCGATCACCTGAATTCTTAAATACAGGGCATACAGATGAAATTTTCCAGGGAGATGGGAAACTATTCTCCTTAAGACAACGTTTAAATAGTTTTGTAAGTATGGGCGCTAGTTCAGGTTGAAGTTTTTTGAGTACTATAATTGGAATACCGTCCAGGCCAGTTGCTTTACTGGAATCAAGGTTTTTGATTAGCTTGGCAACATCACGTACAGATATACGTATATCACATAGTGTGTTTTCAGATACAGGAGGAAATATTGGGGGTTGGCGGCCTTGATCGCAAAAGGTAGAATTAGCTGCAAAGTTCTTGACAAAGAGTTTGGCTTTGTCTGATGCTGACAAGATTACCTCAGGTCCATTGATGATAGTTGGAATGGAGCGCACACTTCTGTTCAGAATTCTGTTTGCTATTTGCAAAAACTGGTGGGAACCAAGCCGCTGCTCAGCTACTTTGACTTAACAGATTGAGCATACAACCATCTTGCGCTCTTTATTACTTTCTTACAATGGTTGCTGGCAGTCCTGAAAGCGGCTTTAGTTTCCATACATCTATTACGTTGGAAACAGTGGAAAAAGTGATTTCTGTGCGCAATGGCAGCAGCACATTCTGGAGAGAACCATGGCTGGCTGTTAGGTTTTTGCTGAAACTTTTTCGAGGATATGAAACGATCAATACCTACAATTAACCATTCCGTCAGGTCTGATACTATAGAGGACACATCCTTTTTAAATATGGAATGCAGAGGTAGATCAGTTATAAATGTACGGAAACTATCCCAGTCAGCCTTAGTGTATCGATATACTGTACGATGGAGAGGTACGTCTGGGGACTTATTACATTTCATTTTTATCTTAATTGATACAACAGAGTGGTCGGAAGATCCAAGAGGCGACAGAACAGAAACTGAACATTTTTCAGGGCAAGTTGTGAGAAAAAGGTCTAGTAGGCTCGCATACTGACCGTCATTGTCGGGCACACGGGTGGGTTCCTGAACAATCTGAGTGAGGTCATAGGCAATGGAGAAATCATGACAGAACCTCCCCTCATCATCGGTCTTGTTTGAGTGGGTCAACCATTCGACGTTGTGAACATTGAAATCTCCACATACGTGAATGTTAGCTGAAGGATAAGCAGATAGGACTTGGTCAATTTTCTCAGATATGCTTTTAAATATAGTAACTCCGCTGTTGTGGGGGCGATAAAGAGTAAATAAAAATGCCGTAGTGTGAGCTAAAGCAACCCGGAAGCACATATAGGGTAAGTTAGGATCTTCCCTGGAGATGTCCCTACCACATGGAAAGCTATCTTTAATATAGTCACATATTCCATGCCCATGGCGATCTTGGGGGTCAGATTTAGAGGTTAAGTTAGAGTATCCTTTAATTGCGAACTCTTCTAGGGAAATAGCCTTTCCAATGCCAGTTTCACTTAAAAATAAAAGGTCTGATTTAGTCTCCTGTAATTGGGTTTCAACCTCTGGAAGGTTAGAACGTAGATCCCTGATGTTGGAGAAGGAGACATGGTAGTAGGGGTCTACGTTGGAAGTTGGAGAACCGGGTTTAATCGTGTATTTTTTCTTGAAACTTGTCATGATGAAATTTTGAAATTTGTGGACTAGGTCGTCAGATTTACTTAGAGCAGGACAGAGAGGGGAAATTAAGAGAGAAAAAGAAACGAAGAATTTTTTTAATTTTTTTTATTTGTAGCTAATGATAAGGTAAAGCCGTAACAATTACCCAATTCGGTAGATAAATAAACATTTATGTACGAGAAAAAAAAAAAAAAAGCTAGCATTTAATAAAACAGAAATACACAAATTTAAATACTGAAATAAAATGGAGTTATTAATATTTTAAATCTAAAATAAAAAGCATGATTAAAATTGAAATCACTTATCTCAACAAAAACAATTCCGTCTCCAAATTGCAAACTGTAGTGAATAAAATTGAGTTCTGTGAAACAAATGCGGTTTGTTTTTTAGACGTATGAAATCTTGACAACTTAAACATGTTTAATTCGATGTAGCATGCTTACATCTACTCAATTATAAATGGCATCCGAGTCCTACAAAAGATCTTTTTTTTTTATTCAATCTTCTCCCCAAACAAGGTAAGTGCCACTTTGAAGTAGGGAGCTACTATCGTACTATCGGGGACATAATTTGCGGGGTCATTATGAAGGGAGATGAGTAGCAAGAGGTTTGTTCACATTACACTTGAACTTCTGCATATCAGTACAGTTGGGAAAGCAGAATCCTGGAAGGGAGTTCCAAAGACTTGCAGTTCTGGCGAAGAAACTATTGGAGTAAAAGGGTTTCTTACACCTAGGGATCTCTACTGTGAAGGGGTGGGACTTAGTTGCTTGTCGGGTTTGTCAGGGGTAGTTACGTCAAGGAGGTACAAGTGCTTGCAGTTCGTCAGAGCATTCACCATTAAAGTATTTGTAGAACAGGCAGAGGGATGCAACATTTCGTCAATGGGACAGAGGCTGAAGCTTAGATGACAGTTCAGGACCTATCAGGTTGGCGACTCTCTTGTGAACCCTGTCCAGGAGTGAGAGACAAGCAGCAGATGCACCAGCCCAAATGTGACAGCAATAATCCATACATGGGCGAATGGTGGCATTATAGAGGTACAGGATACTTTCAGGCGTAAATAATTTTCTAGCACGGTAGAGAGAGCCCACCTTCTTTGCAGCAGCCTTGGCAATGCTCTCAATGTATATATTCTAGTTCATGTTTCCTGCAAATGTTAGACCGAGGAGTTTAAAGGAAGTACTTTCAGACAGTGTATTCTTGGTCATTGCTATTGAAAGTACTTTCAGGTAATGTGTTCTTGCTATTGGTGGTTGAAAAGGTTTCTTGTAGTTATTGAAGGAAACAAGCTTAGTCTTGGCAGTATTGAATGTGACCATCCATTTTTGTCCCCATTCCACTACAGATTGGAGGTCATCCATCTATGGAGGCAAGAATGAACATTGTGCGAATGATCGGCTGTGATACTTGCAGATGCTTTGGTTCTTTTACATCTAATTGGTTAATTTCCATTTCAGAGAACTTCCTCTGACAGGTAGATCTCCATTCATTTCTTTGAGAAGCAATTCGTTCAAAATCACGAAAAGGAATATTTACACCTGTCAAATTCTTTTTCAACTTGTTCTTAAAGTAAAGCAAAGATCTACCCACATTCCGCTGTCCATTGCTGAGCTTGCCGTACATCATTTCCTTTGGTATCTTGTCGTTTTCCATATGCAAAACATGTCCGGCTCAACACAGCTGCAATTGCATCAATTTCAATTCCACCAATACTGCAGCACATGTATAGGTCCACATTAGACATCCAATTGCTTAGGGTGAAGCCATAAATTGTTCGGTAAACTGTCCATAATTCCAATCCATAAAACAGCGATGTTAGCAAAACTGCTTTATACACAAGTACTTTAGTTCTTAAGCTAATCCCCCTATCATCCCATAACCAGACGATGAGGGGAGGTTTTGTCATGATTTTGCCATTGCTTATGACCTCACTCAGATTGTTCGCGAACCCACCCGTGTGCCCGATACTACCGGTCAATATGCAAGCCTCCTAGACCTTTTTGTTTCAACTTCCCCTGAGCTATGTTCATGTTCAGTTCATTCTCCTCTAGGATCCTCCGACCACTCCGTCGTATC
Source organism: Euprymna scolopes (assembly GCF_053919585.1). Classification (NCBI taxonomy): domain Eukaryota; kingdom Metazoa; phylum Mollusca; class Cephalopoda; order Sepiida; family Sepiolidae; genus Euprymna; species Euprymna scolopes. The sequence continues at coordinate 3,060,852 of NC_136503.1, read as the reverse complement.
AGTTAAGATAAAAATAAAATGTAATAAGTCCCCAGATGTACCCCTTCACCGTACTGTATATGGATACTCTATGGCTGACTGGGATAGCTTCCGTACATTTATATCTGATCTACCTCTGCATTCCATGTTTAAAAAGGATGTGTCCTCTATAGTATCAGACCTGACCGAATGGTTAATTGTAGGTATAGACCGATTCATACCATCTAAAAAATTCCAACAAAAACCTAACAGCCAGCCATGGTTCTCCCCAGAATGTGCTGTTGCTATCGTGCACAGAAATCACTTTTTCCATAGCTACCAACGTAATAAATGCACTGAGACTAACAAATAGGATCCTGAACAGAAGTGTGCGTTCTATCCCAACCATTATCAATGGACCAGAGGTCATCTCGTCAGCATCAGACAAGGCCAAACTATTTGCAAAGAACTTTGCAGCTAATTTCACCCTATGCGACGAAGGCCATCAACTCCCCATATTTCCTCCTATAACACAGAACTCGCTAGGTAACATACAAATATCTGTGCATGAGGTCGCCAAACTAATCAAGAACCTTGATTTCAGTAAAGCAACTGGCCCTGACGGCATTCCAATTATAGTGCTGAAAATCTTCAACCAGAACTTACTCCCATACTTACCAAACGGTTTAAGTGTTGCCTTAAGGAGAAGTGCTTCCTAACACCCTGGGAAACCTCATCAGTATGCCCTGTATTTAAGAATTCAGGTGATAAGTCATCTCCCTCTCAGTACAGACCAATAAGTCTCCTGTGTGTTATGAGTAAGTTGCTGGAATCCATATTAAATAGAGAAATAATCAACCACCTCAGCAGAAATAACCTTCTTAGTGACATGCAATATGGTTTCTGTTCTGCAAGATCTACCGCAGATGTGCTAATGGTTATATCTCACAGGATTACTGAATCTCTTGACAAAGGCTTCCTTTCTAGAGCAATTCCTCTTGACATATCAAAGGCCTTCGACAAGGTATGGCATAAGGGCCTACTTCACAAGATTTCCAGCTACGGTATAACTGGAAATGTTTTCTCAATCATTAAATCATTTCTCTCTGATAGGCTGCACGCCTTTGGAACTCTGTTCCGTCTGCCTGCTTCCCACCTGACTACAACCTGGATGTTTTCAAGTCCAACATAAACAAATTCCTAATGAACCGCCCCCTTCATTAAATCTCCACACTAACGTACTGTACTTACAATAACCCTTATCCCTGAGTGGCTTCCGGGCCTTGATAAGTGGTGACCACCGTATAACCCCCCCCCAAAAAAAAAACCAATGACGCAGTTTCCACAAAGCACTAATTGCTTTCATAATTCGATTAACGATTTCATCATCAATTCGATTAAACATTACAATTTCCATTATGCAACCCTGTTTGATACCTTTTGTCACATTGAAAGGTTCTGAAGATTTTCCATTTGAAACAACAGATACTTTCATTCCATCATGAAAAACATGATTCCATTCAGCATGTTGTCAGGTATCCCCAGACTTTTCAAAACCTTCCAGAGAGCTGCACGGTTGACTGTGGCAAAAACCTTTGTAAGGTCAATGAAAATCATATACAGCTCCTCGCAAACTTTCTCAGCAACTTGGTGGAGGGAAAAGATCATATCAACAGTGCCTCGACCAGCACAGAAACACTGAGATTCGGGGTAGATATCGTCAACAACGTGTTTGATTATTCTGTTTAGAATGAGCCTTGCCAAGATCTTCCTTGCAACTGATGAAAGTAAGATGCAAGGATGGTTGTCACAGATTTTTCTATTGTTTTTATACAGATGATGAATTAATGCATCCTTGGAATCCTGAGAGACATTTTCAGTTTGCCAGATCTTCACAAAGAGACGATCTAGTTTCTTCACTAGTTTCTGACCACTGAACTAAAAAACCTCAGAAGGTAAGGCATCTTTCCTGGACTTTTTGCCTGAAGAAAGCTTCATAGCAACAAAAACCTCATGAAATGCTGGAAGGAAAGAGAGTTCAAGAATTTAAGGTCATTCAGTGATAGAGGAAATGATTTCTTTGCTTTTGTATGCATTGTATTCTTTCTTCTTTGATGTGGATTTCTTATCCTCGATCCAAATTTTGTGAGCCTTGTGCATCTCGTTGATCAAATCCTGTGCCTCAGCATTTTGATCGTCACACCAGTCCTTATTCTTACAGAACAAGTAAGCCCAGAATTTCCAATGCAGATGTGGGGGTATATACAATACTAGTATATATATATATATATATATATATATATATATATATATATATATATATATATATATATATATATATATATATATATATATATAGTAATTTATAAAATATATATGGCGATTGAATATTCAGTGTAGCTTAATCGCCATATATATTTTATAAATTACTAACTAGCTCTACCTACGTATTGAGCACTTTTGAAGTAAATACTTAAAGTTTACGCATAAATCTATACTTTTGTATATTAATCTTATGTGAGTAAATGAAGTAGTTATATATATATATATATATATATTTATGAATATATATATATATTTATGAATATAAATATATATATATATATTTATGAATATATATATATATTTATGCATATATATATATATATATATATATATATTTATGAATATATATATATATTTATGAATATATATATATATATTTATGAATATATATATATATTTATGAATATATATATATATATATTTATGAATATATATATATATATTTATGAATATATATATATATATATATATTTATGAATATATATATATATATTTATGAATATATATATATATATTTATGAATATATATATATATATTTATGAATATATATATATATATTTATGAATATATATATATATTTATGAATATATATATATATATTTATGAATATATATATATATATTTATGAATATATATATATATATTTATGAATATATATATATATATATATTTATGAATATATATATATATATATTTATGAATATATATATATATATATATATTTATGAATATATATATATATATATATATATATATTTATGAATATATATATATATATATATATATATATATATATATTTCTGTGGAAATATATTTTATTTCCTGATAATATATATCAATCCTTATTTACGAAGCTCAATGTAATTACAGAGCAATATAGTGAATGAATGACAAAAGTCTATATTCCAGAGTCTATGATGTTGACCATCTTATAATTTATTCCTTTAATTAAGTTGACATTTACAATTCTTGACAGTATCTGTTTCGTAGCACAAAATCAACCACTTAATTATTATATCAATTAGTGAATCTATTTTGCCCTTAACTCATCAGAAGAAATAGCAACAATCAATCCGTCAAAAGGAAATAAAGTTTGTTCTGACCTTTTATTTTATGATTCTACATTTTTATCTTTTGATTTTATTATTTTTTTTATTTTATGATTTTTTATTTCTTATCTTTTTATTTTTTTTTTATTTTTTATCTTTTGATTTTATTTTTTATTTTATGATTTTTGATTTTTTATCTTTTGATTTCATTATTTTTTTTATTTTATGATTTTTTATTTTTTATCTTTTGATTTTATTTTTTATTTTATGATTTTTTATTTTTTATCTTTTGATTTTATTTTTTATTTTATGATTTTTTATTTTTTATCTTTTGATTTTATTTTTTATTTTATGATTTTTTATTTTTTATCTTTTGATTTTATTTTTTATTTTATGATTTTTTATTTTTTATCTTTTGATTTTATTTTTTATTTTATGATTTTTTATTTTTTATCTTTTGATTTTATTTTTTATTTTATGATTTTTTATTTTTTATCTTTTGATTTTATTATTTTATTTTATGATTTTGTATTTTTTATCTTTTGATTTTATTTTTTATTTTATGATTTTTTATTTTTTATCTTTTGATTTTATTATTTTATTTTATGATTTTTTATTTTTTATCTTTTGATTTTATTTTTTATTTTATGATTTTTTATTTTTTATCTTTTGATTTTATTTTTTATTTTATGATTTTTTATTTTTTATCTTTTGATTTTATTTTTTATTTTATGATTTTTTTATTTTTTATCTTTTGATTTTATTTTTTATTTTATGATTTTTTATTTTTTATCTTTTGATTTTATTTTTTATTTTATGATTTTTTATATTTCATTTTTTGATTTTATTTTTTATTTTATGATTTTGTATTTTTTATCTTTTGATTTTATTTTTTATTTTATGATTTTTTATTTTTTATCTTTAGATTTCATTTTTTATTTTATGATTTTTTATTTTTTATCTTTTGATTTTATTTTTTATTTTATGATTTTTTATTTTTTATCTTTTGATTTTATTTTTTATTTTATGATTTTTTATTTTTTATCTTTTGATTTTATTTTTTATTTTATGATTTTTTATTTTTTATCTTTTGATTTTATTTTTTATTTTATGATTTTTTATTTTTTATCTTTTGATTTTATTTTTTATTTTATGATTTTATATTTTTTATCTTTTGATTTTATTATTTTTTATTTTATGATTTTATATTTTTTATCTTTTGATTTTATTATTTTTTATTTTATTATTTTTTATTTTTTATCTTTTGATTTCATTATTTTTTATTTTATTATTTTTTATTTTTTATCTTTTGATTTTATTATTTTTTATTTTATGATTTTATATTTTTTATCTTTTGATTTTATTATTTTTTATTTTATTATTTTTTATTTTTTATCTTTTGATTTTATTATTTTTTATTTTATGATTTTATATTTTTTATCTTTTGATTTCATTATTTTTTATTTTATTATTTTTTATTTTTTATCTTTTGATTTTATTATTTTTTATTTTATGATTTTATATTTTTTATCTTTTGATTTTATTTTTTATTTTATGATTTTTTATTTTTTATCTTTTGATTTCATTATTTTTTATTTTATTATTTTTTATTTTTTATCTTTTGATTTTATTATTTTTCATTCTAATATTGTTTATTTTATGATTTTATATTTTTATCTTTTGATTTGAGTATTGTTTTATTTTGTGAGTTTTTTTATTTTTCATGTTTTGATTTTATTATTTTATGATTTTTTATTTTTATCTTGTGATTTTATTATTTTTTATTTTATGGTTTTTATTTTTATGTGTTGATTTTATTATTTTTATATTTTATGACTTTTTTTATCTTTTGATTTTATGAATTTTTTATCTTATTATTTTATATTTGTATCTTTTGATTTTATTATTTTTGATGTTATTATTTTATAATTTTTTATTTTATGATCTTATCATTTTATCTTTTGATTTTAGTAGTGTTTTATTTCATGAGTTTTTATTTTTTTATGTCTTGATTTTATTATTTTTTATTTTATGATTTTTTATTTTTATCCTTTGATTTTATTATTTTTTATTTTATGATTTCTGTTTTTTTATCTTTTGATTTTATTATTTTTTATTTTATGATTTTTTATTTTTATCCTTTGATTTTATTATTTTTTATTTTATGATTTCTGTTTTTTTATCTTTTGATTTTATTATTTTTTATTTTATGGGTTTTTATTTTTTATCTTTTGATTTTATTATTTATTATTTTATGGGTTTTTATTTTTTATTTTTTGATTTTATTATTTTTTATTTTATGATTTTTTATTTTTTATCTTTTAATTTTATTATTTATTATTTAATGGGTTTTAGTTTTTATCTTTTGATTTTATTATTTTTTATTTTATTGGTTTTTATTTTTTATCTTTTGATTTTATTATTTATTATTTTATGGGTTTTTATTTTTTATCTTTTGATTTTATTATTTTTTATTTTATGGGTTTTTATTTTTATCTTTATATTTTATTATTTTTTATTTTATGGGTTTTTATGTTTATCTTTTTATTTTATGGGTTTTTATTTTTATCTTTATATTTTATTATTTTTTATTTTATGGGTTTTTATTTTTTATCTTTTGATTTCATTAATTTTTATTTTTTATCTTTTGATTTTATTATTTTTTATTTTATGGGTTTTTATTTTTTATCTTTTGATTTCATTATTTTTTATTTTATGGGTTTTTATTTTTTTATCTTTTGATTTTATAATTTTTTTTTTATGGGTTTTTATTTTTTATCTTTTGATTTTATTATTTTTTATTTCATGGGTTTTTATTTTTTATCTTTTTATTTTATTATTTTGTATTTTATGGGTTTTTATTTTTTATATTTTGATTTTATTATTTTTTATTTTATGGGTTTTTATTTTTTATCTTTTGATTTTATTATTTTTTATTTTATGGGTTTTTATTTTTTATCTTTTGATTTTATTATTTTTTATTTTATGGGTTTTTATTTTTTATCTTTTGATTTTATTATTTTTTATTTTATGGGTTTTTATTTTTTATCTTTTGATTTTATTATTTTTTATTTTATGGGTTTTTATTTTTTATCTTTTGATTTTATTATTTTTATTTTATGGGTTTTTATATTTTATCTTTTGATTTTATTATTTTTTTAGTTTATGATTTTTTGTTTTTAGCTTTTGATTTTATAATTTTTTTTTTATGGGTTTTTATTTTTTATCTTTTGATTTTATTATTTTTTTATTTTATTGGTTTTTATTTTTTATCTTTTGATTTTATTATTTTTTATTTTATGGGTTTTTATTTTTTATCTTTTGATTTCATTATTTTTTATTTTATGGGTTTTTATTTTTTATTTTTTGATTTTATTATTTTTTTATTTTATTGGTTTTTATTTTTTATCTTTTGATTTTATTATTTTTTATTTTATGGGTTTTTATTTTTTATCTTTTGATTTCATTATTTTTTATTTTATGGGTTTTTATTTTTTTATCTTTTGATTTTATAATTTTTTTTTTATGGGTTTTTATTTTTTATCTTTTGATTTTATTATTTTTTATTTCATGGGTTTTTATTTTTTATCTTTTTATTTTATTATTTTGTATTTTATGGGTTTTTATTTTTTATATTTTGATTTTATTATTTTTTATTTTATGGGTTTTTATTTTTTATCTTTTGATTTTATTATTTTTTATTTTATGGGTTTTTATTTTTTATCTTTTGATTTTATTATTTTTTATTTTATGGGTTTTTATTTTTTATCTTTTGATTTTATTATTTTTTATTTTATGGGTTTTTATTTTTTATCTTTTGATTTTATTATTTTTTATTTTATGATTTTTTATTTTTATCTTTTGATTTTATTATTTTGTATTTTATGGGTTTTTATTTTTTATCTTTTGATTTTATAATTTTTTATTTTATGGTATTTTATTTTTTATCTTTTGATTTTATAATTTTTTTTTTATGGGTTTTTATTTTTTATCTTTTGATTTTATTATTTTTTATTTTATGGGTTTTTATTTTTTATCTTTTGATTTTATTATTTTTTATTTTATGGGTTTTTATTTTTTATCTTTTGATTTTATTATTTTGTATTTTATAGGTTTTTATTTTTTATCTTTTGATTTTATTATTTTTTATTTTATGATTTTTTATTTTTATCTTTTGATTTTATTATTTTGTATTTTATGGGTTTTTATTTTTTATCTTTTGATTTTATAATTTTTTATTTTATGGGTTTTTATTTTTTATCTTTTGATTTTATAATTTTTTTTTTATGGGTTTTTATTTTTTATCTTTTGATTTTATTATTTTTTATTTCATGGGTTTTTATTTTTTATCTTTTTATTTTATTATTTTTTATTTTATGGGTTTTTATTTTTTATATTTTGATTTTATTATTTTTTATTTTATGGGTTTTTTTATCTTTTGATTTTATTATTTTTTATTTTATGATTTTTTATTTTTATCTTTTGATTTTATTATTTTTTATTTTATGGTATTTTATTTTTTATCTTTTGAGTTTATTATTTTTTATTTTATGGGTTTTTATTTTTTATCTTTTTATTTTATTATTTTTTATTTTATGGGTTTTTATTTTTTATTTTTTATATTTTATTATTTTTTATTTTATGGGTTTTTATTTTTTATCTTTTGATTTTATTATTTTTTATTTTATGGATTTTTATTTTTTATCTTTTGATTTTATTATTTTTTTATTTTATGATTTTTTATTTTTATCTTTTTATTTTATTATTTTTTATTTTATGGGTTTTTATTTTTTATCTTTTGATTTTATTATTTTTTTATTTTATGGGTTTGTATTTTTGATCTTTTGATTTTATTATTTTTTATTTTATGGGTTTTTATTTTTTATCTTTTGATTTTATTATTTTTTATTTTATGGTTTTTATTTTTTATCTTTTGATTTTATTATTTTTCATTTTATTGGTTTTTATTTTTTATCTTTTGATTTTATTATTTTTTATTTTATGGGTTTTTATTTTTTATCTTTTGATTTTATTATTTTTTATTTTATGGGTTTTTATTTTTTATCTTTTGATTTTATTATTTTTTATTTTATGGGTTTTTATTTTTTATCTTTTAATTTTATTATTTTTTATTTTATGGTTTTTTATTTTTTATCTTTTGATTTTATGGGTTTTTATTTTTTATCTTATTTAAAATAAAAATTTTATGGGTTTTTATTTTTTATCTCATTTAAAATTAAAAATAATAAAATCAAAAGATAAAAAATAAAAACCCATAAAATGAAAAATAATAAAATCAAAAGATCAAAAATAAAAACCCATAAAATAAAAAAATAATAAAATCAAAAGATAAAAAATAAAAACCCATAAAATAAAAAATAATAAAATATAAAGATAAAAATAAAAACCCATAAAATAAAAAATAATAAAATCAAAATATAAAAAATAAAAACCCATAAAATAAAAACTAATAAAATCAAAAGATAAAAAATAAAAACCCATAAAATAATAAAATCAAAAGATAAAAAATAAAAAACCATAAAATGAAAAATAATAAAATCAAAAGATAAAAAATAAAAAACCATAAAATAAAAAATAATAAAATCAAAAGATAAAAAATAAAAACCCATAAAATAAAAAATAATAAAATCAAAAGATAAAAAATAAAAACCCATAAAATAAAAAATAATAAAATCAAAAGATAAAAAATAAAAACCCATAAAATAACAAATAATAAAATCAAAAGATAAAAATACAAAATCATAAAATAAAAAAATAATAAAATCAAAAGATAAAAAATAAAAACCAATAAAATAAAAAATAATAAAATCAAAAGATAAAAAATAAAAACCCATAAAATAAAAAATAATAAAATCAAAAGATAAAAAATAAAAACCCATAAAATGAAAAATAATAAAATCAAAAGATAAAAAATAAAAACCATAAAATAAAAAATAATAAAATCAAAAGATAAAAAATAAAAACCCATAAAATAATAAATAATAAAATCAAAAGATAAAAATAAAAACCCATAAAATAAAAACTAATAAAATCAAAAGATAAAAAATAAAAACCCATAAAATAAAAAATAATAAAATCAAAAGATAAAAAATAAAAACCCATAAAATAAAAAATACTAAAATCAAAAGATAAAAATAAAAACCCATAAAATAAAAAATAATAAAATATAAAGATAAAAATAAAAACCCATAAAATAAAAAATAATAAAATCAAAAGATAAAAAATAAAAACCCATAAAATAATAAAATCAAAAGATAAAAAATAAAAAACCATAAAATGAAAAATAATAAAATCAAAAGATAAAAAATAAAAAACCATAAAATAAAAAATAATAAAATCAAAAGATAAAAAATAAAAACCCATAAAATAAAAAATAATAAAATCAAAAGATCAAAAATAAAAACCCATAAAATAAAAAAATAATAAAATCAAAAGATAAAAAATAAAAACCCATAAAATAAAAAATAATAAAATCAAAAGATAAAAATACAAAATCATAAAATAAAAAAATAATAAAATCAAAAGATAAAAAATAAAAACCCATAAAATAAAAAATAATAAAATCAAAAGATAAAAATACAAAAGATAAAATAAAAAAATAATTTACATTTTTATCTTTTGATTTTATTATTTTTTATTTTATGATTTTATATTTTTTTATTTTATTATTTTATGATTTTATGATTTTATGATTTTATGATTTTACATTTTTATCCTTTTATTTAATTTTTTTCATTTTATGATTTTTTATTTCTTATCTTTTTATTTTATTTTTTATTTTATGATGTTTGATTTTTCATCTTTTGATTTCATTAATTTTTATTTTTATCTTTTGATTTTATATTTTTATTTTATTATTTTTTATTTTATGATTTTATTTTTTATGTTTTGATTTTATTATGATTTTGTTATGATTTTTTAATGTAATAATCTTTTATTTTCATGAATTAAATAAAAATAATCATCAGAAAAAATAATGAATCTTTTTCAAAATATCATAAGAATTAAAATAAAATATCATAAAAATTATTGAATAATATCATAAAAAAAATTTAAAATGATAAAATAAAAAAAATTCATAAGAATAATAATAAAAATGACAAAAGAAAAAATGAGAAAAATAAAAAATAATAAAATCAAAAGATAAAAAAATTTATTTACAATTTTTTAATTTTTAATTTTTCTTTAAAATTTTTTTTATTCGTATGATTTTATTTTTATTTTCATAAATTTTCATTTTTTAATTTAAATTTTTTTTTATTTTTATGATTTTTATTTTTATTTATGATTTTTTAATTTTTTATTATTTCAATTTTATTTTTATAGATTTTTATTTTTTTTATTTTCTAAATTTTTTATTTCTATGATTTTTTATTTTATTTTTATGATATTTTATTTTTATTTTTAAGATTTTTAACTTTTTATTTGTACAATTTTTTATTTTTATGATTTTTAATTTTTTAGTTTTTATTATTTTCCTTATAATTGTTTTTATTTTTCTAATTTTTTATGTTTCTGATTTTTTATTATTATTCTTATGAAATTTTTTATTTTTATGATTTAAAATTTTTTTATGATATTGGTTTATTATTCATGATATTATTTTATTATTTTTATGATATTTTATTTTAATTTTTATGATATTTTGAAAAAATTCAATATTTATAATGATGATTGTTTTTATTTAATATTTTTTTTATTTTTATGACATTTAATGATGTTTTTTATTTTTTATTTTATGTTTACTATTTTTTATTTATTATTCTTATAATGTTTAATGTTTTTATTTTTATTTATGATTTTAATTTTTTTCTTTTGTATTTTTTATGATTAAGGAAAACAAATAAACACATATCTAAGGAAATGGCAGAAACACTAGAGGATGACCACCAATTTGTAATAGAATGGGGACAAAAAATGGATGGTCACATTCAATGTTGCCAAGACTAAACTTGTTTCCTTCAATAATTACAAAAACCCTTCTGTTCCCAAAGGGTTTAAAAGAAGTGCTTTCAGGTAATGAGTTTTTGGCTATTGCTATTGGTGCTACCACCAATAGCAATAGCCAAAAACTTCTTTTAAACCCTTCAGAAACATGAGTTGGAACAGATACATTGAGAGCATTGCCAAGGCTGCTGCAAAGAAGGTGGGCTCTCTCTTATGCCTGAAAGTATCCTATACCTGGAGTACTGTTGTCACATTTGGGCTGGTGCATCTGCTACTAGTCTCTTCCTCCTGGGCAGGGTTCAAAAGAGTGTCACCAACCTGATAGGTCCCGAACTCTCATCTAAGCTTCAGCCTTTGTCCCTCGACGAAATGTTGCACCCCTCTACCTGTTTTACAAGAATTTCAATGGTGTATGTTCTGACAAACTGCAAGCCCTTGTACCCCCTCGACATAAATACCTCTGACAAACCCAACAAGCAGCTAAATCTCACCCCTACACAATAGAGATCCCTAGGTGTAAGAAAGTCTTCTACTCCAATAGTTTCTTCCCCAGAACTGCTAGACTTTGGAACTTCCTTGCGGGATTCTGCTTTCCCAACTGTACTGACACTTTTAGTTAAATCTCAAAAAGTTGACTGGCGAAGTTAATTAAATAATAATTAAATTATGATAACCAAGTGTGATAAACTGTCATTGAGTGCAAAAAGATGGTGACCCGAGCAAGAAGAGGATTTGACCTATAAAACTGTTAATAAAACAAAACCCATCTGCAGGTGTATGGACCTTTTAAAACTATAAACAAATTATATAAGTAAAATAAATTCGTTTCGGGAATCCAACATTTTAAGTGTGCAGAGATTGTGACTCGAGCAAAAACCTATAAAACTAAAACAAAACACATTGCAGGTGGTTGCACCTGCTGAAAATCATAATTTTCAAAATTATAAACAATAAAAATATTTCTAAATTGGCAAACGTTTTGGATGGCCTAACTTGGAATTGAGTACAAGTTTGGCACAAGGACATGGCGGCTATACATCAGTCATCAACTAATCACAGAATTTCTCCGTATAGCCCCTCTCAATGACTGCAACTGATTGGCCGATAAAACCAATCAGAGGCTAACTCCTGTTACTCTCGCTTCTCTTTTTTTGTCCGTCAGGCCTCATGTTTTAATGAGTGATTTTTCTGACAAAGGCAGAGGAAAAAGCAGTATTCTAGGTTGGCAGTATTTTGCGCAAACAGTCGTCAGAGATGTCAGAAATTTTCTGTTGCCATGTCTTCTAGTAAGGGTGTTGGAGGTAAACGTTTTATCTGGGCTGACATTATTAACCACTAAGGAGGCTGCCCTATCAGCAGGCGCAAAGTACTGGGGCTGTTGTATTGCCATTTGGTGAATGGATTTTGGACCATGCAGCATTCTGGTGGGGCCTCTCAATGCCATATTAGTGGATAATTGTTACGGCTTTACCTTATCATGTGCTACAAAAAAATTCTTCGTTTCTTTTTCTCTCTTAGTTTTCCTCTCTGTCCTGCTCTAAGCAAGTCTGTTGACCTAGTCCACAAATCCCAAAACACCACCATGAAAAGTTTCAAGAAAAAATATACGATTAAACCCAGATCTCCAACTTCCAATGTAGACCCCCACTACCATGTCTCCTTCTCCAACATTAGGGGTCTACATTCTAACCTTCCAGACAATTACATGAGACTAAACCAGACCTATTATTTCTAAACGAAACTGTCATTGGACAGACTGTTTCCCTAGATGAGTTTGTAATTAAAGGATACTCTAACTTAACTTCCAAATCTGACCCCCAAGATCGCCATGGGAATATGTGCCTATATCAAAGATGGCTTTCCACGTGGTAGGGACATCTCCAGAGAAGATCCTAACTTATCTTATATGTGCTTCCAGGTTGCATTTGCTAACACTATTGCATTTATATTTACTCTCTATCGTTCCCATAACAGTGGAGTTTCTATCTTTAAAAGCATATCTGAGGAAATTGATCACATCCTATCTGCTTATGCTTCAGCTTACATTCACGTATGTGGAGACTTCAATGTTCACAATGTGGAATGGTTAACCCACTCAAACCAGACCGATGATGAGGGGAGATTCTGTCATGATTTCTCCATTGCTTATGACCTCACTCAGATTGTTCACGAACCCAACCATGTGCCTGACAATAACGGCCAGTATGCGAGTCTCCTAGACCTTTTTCTCACAACTTGCCCTGAACTGTGTTCAGTTCCGTTGTCTCCACTTAGATCTTCCGACCACTCTGTTGTATCAGTTAAGATAAAAAATGAAATGTAATAAGTCCCCAGATGTACCTCTCCATCGTACAGTTTAACGATACTCTATCGCTGACTGGGATAGCTTCCATACATTTATATCAGATTTACCTCAGCGTTCATGTTTAAAAAGGATGTGTCATCTATAGTATCATACCTGAAGGAATGGTTAATTGTAGGTATAGACTGTTTCATACCCTCGAAAATGTTTCAGCAAAAACCTAACAGCCAGCCATGGTTCTCTCTAGAATGTGCTGCTGGCATTGCACACAGAAATCACTTTTTCTATTGCTTCAAAAGTAATAGATGTACTGAGACTAAAGCCGCTTTCAGAACTGTCAGCAACCACTGTAAGAAAGTGATAAAGAATGCAAGAGAGTTGTATGCTCAGTCCGTCAAGTCCAAAGTAGCTGGGCAGCGGCTTGGTTCCCACCAGTTTTGGCAAATAGCAAACAGAATCTTGAACAGAAGCGTGTGCTCTATCCCAACTATCATCAATGGACCTAAGGTAATCTCGTCAGCATCAGACAAAGCCAAACTCTTTGCCAAGAACTTTGCAGCTAATTCTAACCTTTGCGACCAAGGCCGCCAACCTCCAATATTCCCTCCTGTATTAGAAAACATGCTATGTGATATACGTATATCTGTACGGGATGTTACCAAGCTAATCAAAAACCTTGATTCCAATAAAGCAACCGGCCCCAAGGGTATTCCAATTATAGTACTCAAAAAACTTCAACCAAAACTAGCGCCCGTACTTACAAAACTGTTTAAACGTTGTCTTAAGGAGAATTGCTTCCCATTACCCTGGAAAATCTCATCAGTTTGCCCTGTATTTAAGAACTCAGGTGATCGCTCATCCCTCTCAGTACAGGCCAATAAGTCTCCTATGCATCATAAGTAAGTTGCTGGAATCTGTTAAGTACAGAAGTAATCAACCATCTCAGCAAAAATAACCTTCTTAGTGACACACAATATGGTTTCCGTTCTGCTAGATCTACAGTAGATGTGCTTACAGTTATATCATAGGATTAGCAAATCTTTCTAGGGTAATTGCTCTTGACATATCAAAGGTTTACTTCACAAGATCTCCAGCTATGGTATAGCTGGAAATGCCTTCTCAATTATTAAATCATTTCTCTCTGATAGGTTCATAAGAGTAGTAGTTGATGGGCAAAAATCAGAAGCTCACAGTATAAATGCTGGAATCCCTCAGGGGTCCATCCTGGGCCCAACTCTTTTCCTGATCTACATTAATGATCTTCCAAATCACATCCTTACATCATTCATAGACGTTTATGCTGATGACACTACCATCTATGGTAGCACATCTAAGACTGTAAATGATCAAGGTATCTCCGATTATCTCTCCTCTGATCTCGAGCATGTAGTACAATGGGGAAAGGAGTGGCTGGTTACTTTTAATGCATCTAGAACCAAGCTTTTATCTTTACATAATCAACGCTCTGATCCCATCTGGCATCAATTGAAATGAATGGCTCTCGTCTTGGGGAGGCTTCATGTTTTGACAAGCTTCTGGGCTTAACCTTTACTCCTGATCTGAAATGGAACACGTACATCAAATCTGTTGCCAAGGCCACTGGAAAAATGGTGGGATTCTTTTATCAATCCAGTAGATATCTCACTACTAATGCAATCTATAAAAGAGCCAAGTTCATCCAAGGATGGAGCATTGTTTCCATATATGGGTAGGAGCTGCTAGAAAGGAATTATCCTGCCTTGACTTTGCCGCCTCATAGGAGATGTCCTTTTTTCTTCCCTGCAACCACTTTCTCATGTTGTGAGTCTTTTTAAAAAAAATTTTTTTTTATTACATTTTCACCCGAAACAAGGCACATTGCCACTTTGTTGTATGGGGCTACTATCAGGGACATAGGCAACAGGAGTTTAAAATATGTACTTTTAGATAAAGAGTCATTGGCCATTGCTATTGGTGGTAGAGAAGGTTTCTTGCAATTATTGAAGTAAACAAGTTTAGTCTTGGCAGCATTGAATGTGACCATCCATTTTTGTTCCCATTCCACTACAGATTGGAGGTCATCCTCTAGTGCTTCTACCATTTCTTTAGATATGTGTTCTTTTGATTTCCTGTCGTGTCTGTTGTAGAGTGTGGTGTCATCAGCATATATACCCATCTCGGAGGCAATTTTGTCAGGGAGGTTATTTATGAATATTAGGAATAACAGAGGTCCTGAGGCACTCTTGCATTTATATCATATTGTTTAGATGTACGACCGTCGAGGACAACCTGGATTTTTCTCTTATCTAAGAAGGATTTAATTATGTTATGCATTCTTCCAGTGATACCGTATGATCTGATTTTCATGAGAAGACCTTCACGCCATACCCTGTCAAAAGCCTTAGATATATCTAGAACTACCGCTCTACCCTTATGTCGGTTAAATCTGCGGTACGCATGCTGCCTTTGTGCGATGGCAGCTGCACAAGTAGAAGTAAACCATTGGGGAGAGTGGGGCTTGCTATAGAATTTGCGTGTGGAAACATGTGCTTCAATTACTATTTTGAACCATTCAGTGGTCTCATTTGCACTGTTCAGCAGGAAGTGTAAAGATAGTTTGCCATGGGGCGTCTCTGATGAGATCCCTGATGACTTCCCAGTCAGCCTTTCTATAATATCTTGTTGTTTTAAGCAGTGGCTCTTCAGTTTTGGCTCTAAAGTTTAGGACTATTTCAACCATTACCACTGCATGATCGGTGTTCCCAAGTCATTACACAGTCATTTGGAACTGTGGTCAGAAACAGATCAAGAAGTGATGCGTGTTGTTCTTGCTGGTCTCGGAAACGGGTTGGAAATGTAACCGTCTGTGATAGGGAATGAGATATAGAAAAGTTATATATTGTGGTACCAGCTGCGTCTGTGTGAGTAGAGAATCCAAGCCAGTTACTATGGTGGACATTGAAGTCACTAAATACATGCACTTGTGCGCTAGTGTCGAGGGAAAGTGCTGTATCTATGCTGTCGGAGACTTTGTTTATTAGGGTGCAGTCCTGGGTCGAGGGAGAGCGGTAGAGAAAATAAAAGTAACTAATATTATGTTGCATGTTAAGTCTAAAGCACATAAAGGGTTGATCGTCCGATTCTAGTTTAGTTTCTCTAGTCAGGGGGAGGGTGTTTCGAATATATACTTCAAGCCTGTGCATATGTCTGTCAGAGTCCTTACGGCAGAGTGGGAGATATCCAGGCATGTTAAAGTAGTTAGAGGGGATAGAGGAGTGTAGGTTAGTCTCACTTAGTGCTAAGATATTGTTGTTTGTTGGAGAAATGCTTCAAAATCATTTAAATTAGTTCTAAGCCACGGATGTTCGTAAATGCGAGCCTCAAGGTTGTTTTGTTTGAGTAATTTTTTATTGTCATCATTTTTGTTAAAGAGTTTCAGTTTAGGTAAGGGGTGCTGAACAAGTGGTTATGCAGAATACCAGCAACACAAGCAGACCATCAGTTGTTCTTCCATCTACTAGGATTGTGGCCTCAGGATAGCCCACCGGGGATGAGTGCAGGGTCCCTTTCCATGCGCGACATGGCACTACAAACAACCCGATATTATGCAACTGTTGATGGAGCAGCCACTCTAAGCACTACCAAAGAGTTAGACCTCCTGTACTACCAGTCGGGAACAGCAGCCAAGAACTGGCTATCTGGTATTCTCAACCCATCAGACGATGGTCAACCCAATCTACTTGTACTGGCATTATGGCATTCAAGCACTCCCAAGTGCCCAGTTTAAGGGATGGAATGTGTTGGGAGTGGGGAAAACAGCATTCATTGCCCTAGTCAGGAAAGAAGATCGACCACTGAAGGTCTGTCAACTCCCTGTGATTCGACCTCTACGCCTAGCTAATAGGCAAAGAAGGAGTATGGAAGCCAGCAGTGCCTATCTACTCCTTAAGCAGTTTAGGTTTGCAGACCGGTAATTTGTTTGAGTCACCAGCTCTAGGAAGGTTGTCATCCAAGACTGGAGAGGCCTTCCTCTTCTTAGGTTTAGCTTCAGAGTTTTCCTTCTCCTAGATGGATGACCTGGGAAGATCTACGGGTCCATCAGCACCGAGAGGGGTTTCCCCGTGCCTGGGTCCTAATCCAGGTATTTCTGCGCCCCCGCGTTGGTGGTTAATGTTAAAGGGTTAGTTTATAAGGGTTGTAATATCAACTGAAAAATTATACTCCTCAAAGTGATTACAGGGCATTGCTATTTCATTGTTTGTTACCGGAGGAGGGGCTGAGTAAGAGTTCATGCAGTGGAAGCAGCTATATTTGAAAACAGGTCTGTTGGAAGGAGTTAACGTGGTTTGTTTTTTTCTTTAAAAAAAAAAAAAGTTTCCTTTTCTTATTTTTTTGTTGGCTTAGAAATGCAGAATGGCATGATATAACGAATTAACTAGAAAAAATTGTACAAGCTCTGGATATTTTAGGTAGGAGGGTTAAGTTGTATATTCAATAGATACAAGTAACGTCATTTTTGATATGAAGTACATTACAGTACAGGTATAATTGGGAGTAAATTATATGATATGTCGTATACAGTATGTATAGTACACTAAATAGATATATGGGCATATTTCAAGTAGATGCGAATATATGGAGATTGTAGGTATTAAGTAGGTTTCCATTTCTAATGAAGATATCTTCAGTTTTCGTTTAAAAATCAGGAAGTTGTATTTGGCATTATAGAGTATCGGTTCAGTTTTTGTATTTAACATTGGAAAGCTAAGGAAGGGACAGCTATTGCTATGTAATATAGATAATTGTATATCTAAGTACAGACTGTTGTTAGTGAGTATCCACCTGGATAAGAATAAACTAATGCATGCCTAAGGGGTAGAAATGTACAGATGTTTAGTGATCATGACTTCCAATCGGTCAGCATGCGAAGGTCAAGGGCTGAAAGCTAAAGACCCCCATCCAAGTCGGGTGTATTGTATGAGTGTTAGTAGAAGCTTGGGGAGTAGAGCAGATTGTTAGTTTTCAGGAGAGGATTAAACTTACAGAATACAGTTAGGATTAATTATAAGAGTTTTGAGTGCCAAGTAACGTTTAGTTTGAGAAGAGAAGAGAAAAATTTTTTTGAGCTTAACATGCAAATCAGACATTGGTAGTCGTCTTGGAGGCAAAGTACATATTGGATATACATAGAAATCGAGCAAGGGTGCTTGTACCGTAAGGAGAAAAAACTATTAGTATACAGCGCGTCGGGATTAATAATTAAATGCAGTCAGTTTGTTCAAGCTCAAAGCATTGTGTATCTATTCAGTAATAGTCCTAGCGACGTAGCTAATTTCACTGTGTATTTTAGTTTCAAATATAATTGAAAGTAAGACTAACTATATTAGATGGTTTGATTGGTTAGCAAGGAAACAAGCATTTTCAGTACAAGCAAGTTTATAGTAATAGTATATATTAAGTATATTACTTAAATAAAGTCCTAACTTCATCTAATGTAATAGAAAATAATTCCCGTTTTTTTTTTTTTATCGCTAGTTTACTTGAATATAGCATGAGTGAGCAGTGTTTTGCATGTTCGAATATTAGTCGGGGACAGGGGGGCTTAAAAGTTTGCAAGACAAGAAAAATAGAGACAAATAAATAAATATACATAAATAAAACAAAAAAAAAACCCAAATATTATATATATATATATATATATATATATATATATATATATATATATATATATATATATATATATATTCATCAATAATAATTCTTACTTAAAAAGTAAAAAAAATGAAAAACAGTGATCTACTGTGTGTGACAGTATTCCATGATTTATTTTGTGGAAATTCCTCTTTGTCAAATTTTTCTATTGATTCTATTTTTACGATATTTTCAGGGTCAATGTGAAATTTTATGCTCTTTCCAATAAATCGAATATAATATTTTAGACAAACGGTTTTTTTTAATTCACGCCCCCCCCCCCATTTTCAAATGTCTATTAAAAAGTAAATAATTAATTCATGTACCAAAGTTTTATATATTACAAATTGAAGATAAAAGATCAATAAATAATATATTCAAATTTAAAACAACAAAAAAGTAGTGTTTTTTAGAAATTTACCTGTAAAGTCCGAAGTTTTAAATCTTAAAAAAAAAACACGTTGTTTGTTTATTTTTAATATTTTTTTTTAATGAAACCTTGGTCCTTGCTCCTTTAATTGAAAAAAAAAAAAAAAGGGCTTGAATTACATTTTTCGAGGAGTTATAAGCTTCGAAAGATAGCGGGTCGAATTATTCAATAGTTTTCACGAAATTTCTGACACTGCTATCTGACTACAACGCCGCGTTTTCCGTCATTTTCATAAACTTAGTTTGTCATGATTACCACTTATGGCAAACTTTAAATGCGCTCTTCAGTTCCAGTATCCACAATTATGAGTTTTTACGCCCCCTAAAAAAAAACTTATTTTTTAGCGTTTATTTATAAATTTTTCATTCTATGACTTGTTACATTTCCTTACAGAAGGTTCCATTTTTCTGTTAAAACAAAATTAACGATCATTAACATTTTCCAATGTTATTTGCTACTGTTAATTATTTTGGGATGCACTCATTTTGATTTTATACTAAAACGCTTTTTTATCTTTGTTTTTGTTTTTTTAGTTATTTTTATTTAAAAAGCGGCGAAAACTGAGGATACTGAATAAAATAATTAAAACTAAGTATTGCAGTTATTAAAAAATAACTAACAAAAACAAACAAACAAACAAACGAACAAAAAAAAACAAAACAAAAACAAGAAGTTTCGTTACATTTCCTTGAGATAGGATATGTTTTCGTCCTTAGTTCAACTTCCATTACAACTTTGAAACGAACTATTTGTAGTCGCAGAGACGGGCAAGGACTCGGTCAATATTATTATTAGGATTTATCATTAAAAAAAAATACAAAAATAAAACAAAAAACAACAAACAATTAAACAATTCACACAATACAAAAGTGTTCTTTTTAAAATATTTTATTACGACGACGACGACGACCACGACCACGACCACGACTTCAAAACGTAATCAAATTTGCCACACCACGAGGGCAGAGTTAGACATAAGATTGGTTTTTAATTTAGGAAAATACGGCTCCCCAATAAGGTGCACTCTGGATAGGAACACAAAAATTGCCTTTGTCTAGACCGATTTCTCCTTCACTAATCGAGGTCAGAAAATGTGGAGTAGGAGTACAGTATTAGAACAGACACTGCACTCTGATCTCGGCCTCCGAAACATATATATTTTCTTAAAATTCCGTTTTTTTGTCGCCACTAATCATATTAAAAAATACGCTATTATTTGCAAGATATACACTTCAATATAGAAATCTATATGAATTGCGTCCGTACACCGCCACGGTACATTCATTTTGGTCACGGGCGCCAGTGGCTGACATTATAATGGACGGACTATTTGTTAGATCAAGGTTGTTCGTATGACGTAACGATTGCGCTAAGCTTCCTGTCCCACGAAAGCAGACCACATCGTGTTGAACAGTAATGAATTGCGGTTTTAATTAAAGATGTTGATGCAATCGCGACGCATTTATTATCTAAACGCGGAAATTCATGTAACAATTCGCTTTATTGATAGAAGAACGCGATGACTCCGTTTCGCGATAAACTCATAGATTAGACGAATGATGATAACATTTATTGAACTGGCTGGAGAATGATCAACTCATTGTTTTAGTTGATTTCTGACTGACGGTGCGGATTACATTCTTCTCTAAAAGTCATCTACTTCTCTGGGTAGAACACGAAGGAATAGGACGCCATGATTTCCCTTGATCGTGTCTCATTGTCATTAGCGCTTGCTTGGCTTTCGTTCATTTGTGGCGGTAAATATTTTCGAATTTTATTAGACGCATAAAACCTCATCCTGTAGAATATTGCATTGTTGTTTTGAGAATTCTGTCTGTCTGTCTTTCTGTCTGTCTATCTGTCTGTCTCTCTCTCTCTCTCTCTATATATATATACATATATATATATATATATATATGTATATCAGATTTGCGACTACAATTGTCAACGAAATATGCAGAAAATGTTAATGATATATATATATATATATATATATATATATATATATATATATATATATATATATATATATATATTCATCAATAATAATTCTTACATAAACAGTTAAAAAAAAATGAAAAACAGTGATCTACTGTGTGTGACAGTATTTTGTGGAAATTCCTCTTTGTCAAATGGCAGGCGTTTCAGATCTGGAATCGTTTGGACCGGGAATTCAAAATTAGGCTGGATCGCAGACAATATTCTATTTACTACTGAGATAAAGTTATTTATTTATTCAAAGTTGACTGCATTTGCATGTTAGATTGTTTTTATTTATATATTTCTTTATTTATATATGTATATATTTTATATATATATTTTTTATTATGCTAATTAGTGGTTTATATATTTCTTTATTTATTTATAGAAGTATATATTATATATATATATATTTTTATTATGCTAATTAGTGGTTTATATATTTCTTTATTTATTTATATATGTATATATTATATATATATATATTTATATCATGCTAATTAGTGGTTTATATATTTCTTTATTTATTTATATATGTATATATTTTATATATATATATTTTTATTATGCTAATTAGTGGTTTATATATTTCTTTCTTTGTTTATATATGTATATATTTTATATATATATTTTTTATTATGCTAATTAGTGGTTTATATATATTTCTTCATTTATTTATATATGTATATATTTTATATATATATTTTTATATCATGCTAATTAGTGGTTTATATATTTCTTTATTTATTTATATATGTATATATTATATATATATATTTTTATTATGCTAATTAGTGGTTTATATATTTCTTTATTTATTTATATATGTACATATTTTATATATATCTTTTTAATTATGTTAATTAGTGGTTTCTATATTTCTTTATTTATTTATATATGTATATATTTTATATATATATTTTTGTTATTATGCTAATTAGTGGTCTATATATTTCTTTATTTATATATGTATATATTTTATATATATTTTTTTTATTATGCTAATTAGTGGTCTATATATTTCTTTATTTATTTATATATGTATATATTTTATATATATTTTTTTATTATGCTAATTAGTGGTTTATATATTTCTTTATTTATTTATAGAAGTATATATTTTATATAAATATTTTTTATTACGCTAATTACTGGTTTATATATTTCTTTATTTATTTATATATGTATATATTTTATGTATATATTTTTTATTATGCTAATTAGTGGTTTATATATTTCTTTATTTATTTATATATGTATATATTTTATATATATTTTTATCATGCTAATTACTGGTTTATATATTTCTATTTATTAATTAAGCTCTAATAAGAACACAAGAATCTTGCTGAAAATGAGACCAAATCAAAACAAGGTAAATTAAAGGACGAAGTATATATATATATACATATATATACATATATATATATATATATATATATATATATATATATATATATATATATATATATATATATATATATATATATACTGGCTGGCCGTCCGGCACTGCCCGGTCATATAATATGCTTAAACATGATATTTTTATTTATACATTATATATTTTTATTATGTTAATTAGTGGTTTATATATTTCTTTCTTTATTTATTCATATACGTATATATTTTATATATATATTTTTTTATTATGCTAATTAGTGGTCTATATATTTCTTTATTTATTTATATATGTATATATTTTATATACACTTGTGCCCGATATTATTCATACCCCACCTTGAAAATTGAGTTTATTATGTGTAACTTTGTAAGAATTTATTGTTTACGTCCATATCGATACATATTCTTAATAAACCTCTTCTGATCATTTTCGTCATTTTAAAATCGCGGGATACTTGTAACAAAAGAAATATACAGCTATTTATAAAATCTGCAATGTTCAAAAATAATCATACCCCCTTATTTTTTCAGTATTAATCGAGTTTCTGACTGTTTGTTTCCTGTTTGATTCTTATTTTGAATGCTTTTATACAACCTTTGATTAATTTCATTTCGCTTTTTGCATTTTTCAGAAATTAAAATGATATCTACTGAAAACCAATAAAAGAATAAAAATTATTAGAATGGGGAAGAAAAAAGAGCTTAGTAATGATCTTAGGACTAAAATTGCGAATTCACATAAGGATGGTTTAGGTTACAAGTCAATTTCCAAGAAATTTGAGGTCCCTACAGCAACAGTACAGAGCATCATCAAAAAATTCCAGAGCCACCACACAACAAACAACTTGATTGGTAGAGGAAGGAAAAGGAAACTGTCTGCTAGAGCCACCAGGAATATTGTAAGAAGTGTTAATGCAAATCCAACCACCACTACTAAGGACATTTTAGAAAATCTGGAGTCTTCTGGCATAAAAATATCAAGGCAAACATTGCAAAGGACTCTGCATGAAAATGGTCTGAAAGGAAGAAGACCAAGAAGGACTCCATTGCACACCGGAAAACACCTTGCAGCACGTCTAAAGTTTGCTAGGACCCATGTAAATTCTCCAGAGTCCGTTTTCTCAAGTATTTTGTGGACTGACGAAACAAAAATTGAATTGTTTGGCCATATGGATGCTTCTTACGTTTGGAGGAAGAAAGGAGAAGCTTACAACCCAAAGAACACCATACCCACGATGAAACATGGTGGTGGTAGCCTAATGTTTTGGGGCTCCTTTTCGGCTAGTGGTCCAGGTAGTTTGGTCAAGATAGATGGAACCATGAAGAAGGAGCAATATTTGGAGATACTCCAGAAAAACATTAGACAGGATGCGGAGAATCTCCATTTAGGACCAAACTGGGTCCTTCAACAGGATAATGATCCAAAACATACTGCCAAAATAGTCAAGAAATGGTTTGAGGATAATCAAATTAATGTTTTGGAATGGCCTTGCCAGAGTCCCGACCTGAACCCTATCGAAAACCTCTGGCACATATTGAAAACTGAGGTTAAAAAGCGGAAACCTAGAAATTTGAGGGATTTGGAGAACTACTGCATTGAAGAATGGTCAAAAATCAGTGTTGATGCTTGTAAAAACCTTGTTGATAAATATCCAAAACGGTTACAGGCAGTTATTAAGAATAAAGGGCATGCTATTGACTATTAGTAAGAGAGGTATGAATAATTTTGAACTAGTGCCATTATTGTTTTTCTTTGTATAATGTTTCAAACTTGGATAATTTATTTATTTGTTGAGTTTAAATTAAATGCCTATGCTTGATTTATTGTCTGAAATCCCTTTAATATTGTCTACCTTCTGGTTTGAGCAATATTCTTATAGAAATCTCAAAGATCCGAGGGGTATGAATAATATCGGGCACAAGTGTATATATTTATATTATGCTAATCAGTGGTTTATATAATTTTATTTATACATACGCAATCTGCATAAATAAAAATATCATGTTTAAGCATATGGTGCATCGGCTACTAGTCTCTCGCTCCTTGACAAGGTTCAAAAGAGAGTCGCAAATCTGATAGGCCCTAAACTGGCATCTAAGCTTCAGCCTCTGTCCCATCGACGAAACGTTGCATCCCTCTGCCTGTTCTACAAGTATTTTAATGGTGAATGCTCTGATGAACTGCAAGCACTTGTGCCCCCACGACGTGAACACCCTCGACAGACCCGACAAGCTGCAAAATCCCACCCCCACACTGTAGAGATCCCTAGATGTAAAAGATCTTTCTACTCCGGTAGTTTCTTCCCCAGAACCGCTAGACTTTGGAATTCCATTCCAGGTCACTGCTTCCCCAACTGTACTGACATGCAGAAGTTCAAGTGCAACGTGAACCAACATCTTGCTGCCCAAATCCCTACATAGTACCCCAGTAGTTGTTTCCCCTGATAGTAGCCCCCTACACCAAAGTGGCAATGTGCCTTCTTTGGGGTGAAAATGTAATAAAAAAAAAAATAATAATAAATAAATGATAAGAAACAAAAACTACAATTGTCAACGAAATATGCAGAAAGTTTATGAGTGATAAAGTATTCACTCACAAATTTGGATGATAAAAAAGAAAAACAAAACAAAAAAGCACGGCTTTTTTCGTGGCGGGGTGACTGTAAACAAATACGAAGCTTCATTGACTGAACAACTACTGGCATAACGAATTAGGTCAGTCAAGGAACAAACTGACGTAGCCTATTTTAGAACGAATCACAGATTGTCAGTTTTACTACTGTAGGTGGCCGGTTAGCTCAGTTGGTTAGAGCGTCGTGCTAATAACGCGAATGTCGTGGGTTCGAGCCCCATACTGGCCAATATTATTATTTTATAAATATTTCTTACTGTAATTTGTTTTATTTTGTTATCGATATAAACAAAACAGTAGATGTATTTATGTGTCTGTGTGTAAATATTTAACCGATAAACTCGTAAACTACTGGTTACATGATGCTGAAATTAACAGGAAATAGTAATCATATACCAAGGATTGTTTATAACGAGTAAAATGTTTGTTTGATAGATGAATAATGTGTACAGGTACGGGCAATTAATGACTGGTTCGGTAAGGGGGTGTGGTTTTTAACGCCGGTTAATCATAATAATTTTTTAAATTTTCGAGTACTTTTTTTTATTGTATTTGAAAGATTATAGTTTAAAGTTAATTTCTCAATGAAAAAAGTAAGTTAAATAAAAATACATGGAATTATTTTATCTCAAATCTGAAAAACCCGAGATTTCACGTAAACATTCATTATGAAAAATATCGCGTTTATATTTTTCTAACAAGAAAAATATAAGTTTCTGGAATTATTTCCAAGTTAAGTATTAAGTTAAAGTCTTAAGATAATGAATTAATACAATAAATGTACTTAACTTTTACTAAAGAGAGTAATAATTATCAAAAAATATATCACTGGTAGCAACGAGACTCGTTCATTGTACCAAAATAAGCACTGACGGCAAAAATGAAATATGTATGGAAGGGCAAATTAGACATAATTTATGTCTTTA